>NC_133351.1:6001200-6601200 GCF_030506205.2 Paramisgurnus dabryanus
CCACTGTTGGCTCTTGCGGCACCGTTAACTCGAACAAGCATAATAACAGGCATAAAAACTTATACGCTTGTATGAGGGACAGGTGCGTGAATACCTGATTGCTTCAGTAACTTGACAACCCTATTTTGTACCGTCTCTGTCAGTGTTTTCAATGTCTGGACAAAGAAGACGTTGGATGGCTGCTCGAAGATCTCGCCTTTGGAGAAGACTGTTGGTTTTATACTCAAAAAATACTTAAAGGAGACATTTTACAAGACTTTTATAAGATGTTAAATAAATCATTGGTGTCCCCAGAGGACATATGTGAAGTTTTAGCTCAAAATACCTTATAGATAGTTTATTATAGCATGTTAAAATTGACACTTTGTAGGTGTGAGAAAAAAATTGCTGTTTTGGGTGTGTCCCTTAAAATGCAATGAGCTGATTTCTGCACTAAATGGCAGTGTCGTGATTGGATAGTGTAGATAAAGGGGCAGTATTATCCCCTCTGACATCACCAGGGGAGCCAAATTTTAATGAACTATATTTTCACATGCTTGCAGAGAATGGTTTACCAAAACTAAGTTACTGGGTTGATCTTTTTCGCATTTTCTAGGTTAATGGAAGCACTGGGGACCCAATTATAGCACTTAAACATGGAAAAAGTCAGATTTTCATGATATGTCCCCTTTAAAATTAAGATATCTTTAATACCCCAGATATTATACCCCAGAATTACACTGTAAGCAGTTATGCACAATAAAAATGACCCATACTTCTTTATATTACACATTTTCTTAGTGAACAAAAATGAGTAAAATAAACAAACTGTAATTTAATAGGCTATGTATTGTCAGATGACAGGCTTGAATACAAACTAGACAAATGCAGGCGATGTGAATACAAACATTTTCAGTCAAGCATTGATTAATGTAGGAATTAATGAAATTATTTTATTTAATTTACTTAAAACAACAGGAAACATGAATAAAGATTAATAAAACCATCACAATAAATAAAAACATATAGAAGTCCATTCAATATGAAACAAAACTTTATATATATTTAATAAAATCTTTATATATATATATATATATATATATATATATATATATATATATATATATATATATATATATATATATATATATATATATATATATATATATAACTTTATATAACTTATTCTAACAAACTATTACATATTTATTGCCATCAACACAGCTGTTGCAATTCTGCAGCTTTATTTTAACAAAGAAGTTGAGCACTTTGTGGAATATTGTGGTTATGTGCATGATTTACAAAATAGCCATAGCCTACATTGCTTTTGATGTTTTTGAAAGAATAAAACAAAGCGAACACCATAAGTAGACGTCAGACAACAGTATAAAAACAGCCGATTCACCGCACCTTTAATGCTTCGTCTCTATCGTCCTCGCGTCTTTCCCATAGACTGTAAAAAAAATAGGTCCTTCCTCGCTTGCATCCTAGGAGGGTGGAGCGTAGATGCGAGTAAGTTCCAATCCAATCAAATCACAGTGGAAACGCAAGCCACGCCCTGTATTTTCCTCATATGATGGCCGTTTCATAATCCGAAGGCTGTAGCCTCCGTTGGTCGCTTTTCCAGTCTGCTACGTCATCAAGACGGTCTTATTTCAGAATATTAACATTATAAAGTTCATTTTTATTCTTTATTAATCGTAAATTGTTGTAATATGCTTATGATTTTCGAATGCTTAAATCGCCAGGCTTAATGACGAGTGCAGCCTGCATACAGTATGCGACCACCGGAGGTTGCAGCCTTCGGATTGAAAAACGGTCACGAATACAATATTCCGTTGTACTCGAAATACATACGTAATAAGTTACGTAAGTAAAATCGATCGCGGCTTCCTGTTTACAGTAAGTTTAACTTTAAGCTATTACACAGTAAATTCAGTACTTTTATATAGATGTAGATTTTATTTATCTTTAAGAAATGACGTAAAATCAACTGTCACATCTCTGTGGTGCACAGAAACTTTCATTTCTGATCTAAACCTTGATTTGAGACATCATATTTTTAACAAGCAACACACACTTTTACAACATGACACTCTAATGTGTTCCTTTTAAATATGGCTTTTAATGATCTGGAGCTTTGCTCTGAAATCATAGTTGCTTCTTATGTTGTTTTTTTTCATATTTTTTATGCTTCTCCATCTGTGTATCTATGATTTAAGCTACTAAAGATCTTTCATAGCCATTTGTTCCTAAGCCATCATTGAGTGATTTGTTTCTTTTTAGTAGCATAAAACTTCTCTCGGGTAGTCATATCCTATTTTTTTGTAATTACATTTTTCCCTAAAGTCCACAGGTTGTCCGTTATCTCTCGCTGTTTATCTCTGTCTCTCAGCATGATGTTTTTGCTTTTGGATGGCATTTGAAGTTAGAAATAGTTCAAATGTGAAAAACACATCTCGAGACCCCTGTGCACTTTGAAAAGCAAGAACATGTTTTATGCTAATGGCTCCACTTGTTCTTGGTTTGTGTCATTTGTTGAGGTGCGTTAACTGTAGTTGCAGGTGGTCTGCGCTGACTGTGGACCTGTGAAAATTGACCGTTGTGGGTTTAAATAAATGCCATTTTTAATCTTTTTTTTTTATTTTTATTACCAGGACAGCCCCATGAGTTTGCGGCCCCAGGCGACACAAAAACTAGTACATTACAAAATTAATAGATCTGTGGATTTTAGCTGCTTTCAGTTTATTCTTGACATTAAGCTTTATTCTACATTTAAATAGGTAAATAAGATCCATATCACACTCATTGAGAATTTAACTCATTTACTCACTTCAGTGCACATATCAAAAAAGTTTATAACATGGAACATAACATTGTTTCATGCAGTTTTTTGTCAAAGCTAATTATTACAGTAGCCCTATTTCAACAACAACAGCCATCTTAATAATTGGCAAACATTAGGCTAGCTTCTAATAAGACAGAATAGGTTTTTAGATTTCGCAAGAGCAGTGAAATCAGGTGTATGTTTGTCAGCACGATACGCATACAGTGGTGCAAATGAACTGTTACTCGTTTAAATTGCATTATTGTGTGAGAACGACGCTTTGAATTTTGGAAAAACGGCAGTTTCATTTATTAAGACATGTAACGTAAATGTCATTGTTGATAAGGAAGTCATAATTGAGCAGACTTATCAGACAACAATTGTCGGAAAAGGCAGTGTTTTAAAGCTGGAAATACAACAAATAAAGTTAAAACAGCCATAGAGTCCGGTCTCTTAACTCACCACAGTCAGCTATCGCGTCTTGAGAAGCGGGCGCGAGCGGGGGAGGCGATCGCGTTGAACTTGTGGACCAAAGCGTGAATATAAACACGTGACACAGCACAGCTGCTCGCACCAGTCAGGTGACTCGCGCTCTGCAGCTCATGCTGTATGAAACAGACGCACGCGCATCAACTCGTAACTGTAGGGCCCGTTGTCTAACTTTCTAAATTTATTCTAGAGATGTCTTTTTTACAGACTACATAAAGGGACGGATCAAATTATCTTGGGGGCCGGGTCTGACCCGCGGGCCGCCAATTGAATAGCCCTGGTATAAACACTTGCCTAATTTAGGTCATCTTTTGGCGGACCACTGGGGGGGTTTGGCGGACCACTAGTGGTCCGCGGACCACACTTTGAGAATTACTGCTATAGGGTGATATAGTATTCTGTATACATATAGTATATTTAATGGACATTCTTTTTATGTTTTTAAATTAGCATACACATTAAACAATGTAAAGCAGAACATACCTTTACTTTGAGATTGCTTTTCCTCCTCTGCTTTTATCTTTATTTTTCTTCAGCTCTTGAAAGTTACCATATTGATGCCATAGTTTGCCTACCACCGCAACCTCACTAAAATAAGTCTTGTTTTTATCTTTGTTGAAAGATGAAACGTAAACATTTCATTTCTAAGCATGCGCAATTTGACACACACACACCCACAAGCGCAATTGCGTGATTGCAGGGTATATGCAGGAATCATAGAGATGAATTTGCTACCTTTTTTACCACCTCCACAATATTTTTACTACCAACACGGGGGGTGTGGGAGGGGTATAAGGTATAAGTGTGACACTGTCACACCCATCATACATATTAGGTACACTAATGTTTAATTGTGATCATTAAGTGTTGTCGTTGTCAATCATGTTTTGTTTTTTGTAGTGTTGAGTTTCAGTTGTCCTTATCTTAACCCTAGCCCTTGAGTTATCCTAACAATAGCTGTTAGCACAGGGGTGCAAACTCATCAACTCGAATCAAACTCGTGTACAATTTCGTCGACGTACAAATCTTATTAAAGATAGAAAAGTGATTTAAAGTTAGTTAAGAGCAGTGAGAAATTTTGTCTCAATGCTGTTTGATTAATATGAGTGACAGACAGGAGCAAAATTACGTAACTTCCCCTTTAAGACCAAAGTCCGGATCTAATATACTGTTACACATGCGTTTTCTCTTTTAGCCGTTTACTTTCTCATAAGACTTAAATCAGAGTAAATTCAGAGTACTTAAGTATTTTTACTTTCTACATATAAGTAAATTTTTAATTAATTGTATTTTATTAGTGTTTTTCTTTGGAAAACATACATTTCAAAACATATGATCATAATTAAACATTAAACATCTAGTAATTTTTTGTACTTTTTACTTTAATTTTTATATAATTAGGTATTAAATCAATTTTAATATGCAATATAAAATGAATACACAGTATGATTTTATGCTTTAGAATGACGTGAACATTTTTTAGTAAAGTAAAGTACATTTTTTCCCAAGACAAACACTCTGATAAAGCACAGATGCTTGGAAAATGTAACTAAAATACTTAGTATAGTATATACACCAGGGTTTTTCAAACTTTTTTTGTGTGTGGACCACTATTTGTTATCAAGAATTTTCGCGGACCACCTAATAATATTCATAATAAAATATGTCTACACAAAGTCCTGAATTTATCTGCACTTCTAAATATGCTTACTAGCACTAAAACTATAACTGGTCATCACATCAGTACAACAGCTTCTTAAAACTTATTCTTAAAAAATATATATTTTTCTTAATAAAATATATTCCTTTATCTTTTATTTTGCCTTTACACGGACCACCTGCAGTACCATCACGGACCACTAGTGGTCCGCGGACCACAGTTTGGCAATGGCCGGTATACACCTCTGCCTAAATTGTCGTGTTTATGAGGTATGAGGATGCTTGCAAAGACGGGAATTTTGACACGTGTGTCTATTTAAGGCTAATATAGTGCCAAAAATACTCACAAGCTCAATGGTGAGCTTAACTGCTGTGCTTAAATACTTGTACATGTTTAGCTTTTGTGACCACGCCCACAGCAACGTGACGTGGGCACGTAACCTCGAATGAGAAAATACTACGCGTTAAGTGTGTGCACTCAATCTGCACAGACTGCTTAAACTTTGGCAGCGAGATCCTGTTAGCACCGTATATATTTTTAAACTATGCTAGATGAAGTTAAAACATGGAGACAGAAATATTAAGCAAAAAAATTGTACTACCAAGTCAAATTGCGTTTCAAGGGCCTTAATTTTGGTCGATTCTTTTTACCTTTTACTACCGTATGGACACCCTCAATTAACATTATGCAGTTTAGCCCACTTTGCTTCTATTTTGTTATGTTTTCTGTCTTTATTTATACTGATGCTTTGTATTTATTGTCATTTTACAATCGACTGTTGTGTGGAGAGTTTATCCTGTTATTAAATCCCTGTGGGGTTTTTCACCTACCGTTTTTGTGATCCCTACGTTAATCAATAAGGTCCCTGCGCATGCGGCCTGTATTGCCTCCTCGACAAGCCTTTGCTGTTTGTGTAATAAATTATTTTTATGCTTGGTGGGTGTAAATGGTGGGTGTTGTCATAGTGCCTTTATTGCCTGTTGGATGGGCCTGGGCGGCCCTTAAAATCACTATTACTAATTACTATTATTATGTCTGATTAAAAAATAAATGCATTGGCTTATAATGCATGCATTATAACATAATAGCATAAATGGTCATGGGTTACATGTTTAAATGCATTCATCTGTCTGCTGTCTGTTACGCAAGAAATTATTTTGCAGTAGTCTTCTTGAACAAAAAAGGAAGTCTTGAGCTATGATTATTAATAGCATTGTTATACAAGTACAGTATATTATATTTAAAAAACAATTTTTGAGAGCTGATGCAGAGGAAAGCATTTATTAAAACATTTTAGTCAATTTACACAAAGCAATCATACAACCGTATAAAAAAAATGTCAATCCAATTTGTTATGATGTGAGTGAGCAGTGAATGTATCCTTGCTATTGTCCCAAATAACTTTTACTTGAAATACAATTTTTAAACATTGTTAAGTTAGAAAGGCTGGCATGAAAAGCCTAAATTGATACATTGGTATCAATGGTCTGGTGGTCTCACAGACATGGCTTAGCTAAAGGCAAGCAAAAACCGAGACGTTGATGGCTAACTATAGACCTAATATAGTCCGGCTATGAGTAACCCACTTCTATCCTAAATAACCTTAAATTGGGTTACATGCAATTTTTGCCAAAATAACTTGAAGATGATATTCCAACATGTAAGCAAAGTCAACAAAGGTTCAAGGTGTTTGCTTTTATTTGTTACGCATCGTCTATTAGACTTTCACTGGCAGCCCAAATTTAGCCTTGTTTTAGTCAAAAAATGCTTGCTTAAGATGTTTAAGCATCTTTAATAAAAATACCTAAAAGATGTGTGCATCCTGAGACAATTCAATGGCACTGGGTTATTTTTTCATCTGTCAAGTTATTTTTAGTTGAGACAGCTCAAACATCTGTTTTAGTCCAGGACTAGGCTAAAGCCTTGTCTGTGAAACCAGGGGAAATAATTTTTTTGCATTGCCTAAACTCTCTCTGAACCCCCACCCCTTATTTCCCTTTTCACCCGCTATCTCTTCCTGCTGTGTAGAGTTTGCTAACTTACTTTCTGTGTTGAAGTAACTGTGATGTGTTTCAGGAAATCAGATTCTTTTTCATATCCACCCATGACGGTTGTGTGTCAATAGGGCGCTTCATTTCGACTGTCAGTAAGTAAGAACACAACTGTTTTATGTGTTTTATTACTTTTTTAATGAGCATAATGATTTAGTTTTATTGTTTATCTTTACAGTGTTATTCTAAAAGTGTAGTCGTATTGAGGGTTTCATTTTCATTTTTTTTATGCTAAATTTGAAAGCATGGTATACCTTGCTTAAGGCTTGAAATAACCCAGCATAGGTTTATCTTTTATACAACTGTTAGCTTTATCCAAATTGGACGACACGACAGTTTGCATGACTTTAAAAAAATGTTCAAAATTGAATACTTCACCATCATTTACTGTCATACCAACACGACAGGAGATCTTAGGCAGAACGGCTGAGCTGCTTTTTCTGTACAACGATAACAAACAGCACATTTAAAAAGGACAAAATAGTATGTGCATAGGTTTTAAAGCTTATACTTATTCAAGTATTGTTTATCGCGTGCACATTAAATGTGTGCTTGTTTAAAATCTTGTTGTCATCGTAATGATTAGGGTTCAGTTTAGTGATGACACATTTTCCATAAATTAAAAAAAACATGAGAATGTGCTCAAGTGATTTTAGTACTAAAGGTTTGGAACAACATGAGAATGAGTAACAGATGACAAAATTTTATTTTTTGTGAACAACTACACGTCGCCACATAAATGGAAAGAAGAAGTGTCACAATTTTTGGGTTTACTATTCTAATAATATAAAACTGGAAGCTTCCTGTAAGCTAAAATAATGACGCCTTGCTCACCACTTCATGTCACCTTAGACCTAGAGGTGTAAACATATCTCTGTGTGGGCAACTTATTTTTTTTTTTTAAGATGAAGCAATAAATGTAGCTGGAGCAACTATAGCAACCACTCCTCTTCTCTAAAACGTGTCATCGACTTCTGCTAAAACATCTCATCTGCAGTTTTATGAAGTTAACACTTTTTTTTAACGCCTTGCTGTTGCAAAACTGCACAGAGATAGCAACAGTACATCATATCTAGAGATCATTGGTAAACAGCTAGCAGTAGCAAGTTTCAAAATAATAATAAAAAAACATACATTTTCTTATTTGCATTTCAGGGATGGAAATTAACCTTTTTGTCTACCGGCCACTGTGGCAGCCACTATCTTAGGGATGCACCGATAGGATTTTTTTGGGCCGATACCGATTTAAACAGACAACTTCTGGCCGATACCGATGCCGATACCGATATTAAACACTTGTATAGAATACTATACAGCTGGTCTATAAGCTAGTTTATGTCTGCATCAAATTATTTTTACTGAACATGGATTGGATCTTATTAACATTTAACTGACCAACATAATAAGAGAAGCACAAATTAAGCAAAAACAATTATAATAAGACATGACAACCTTAAAAGGTGTTTTTTGCTACTCAGCATTTATTTTATTAACAACATTAACTCATTTTTTACATACAATGGATTTCTTTATGCAGTTAATTAATAAACAATCGGTATCGGCCTGTCTCGTGCTATTGCCGATATGCCGATGGTTTCAAATTCATCAAAAATCGGCCGATAAATATCGGCGGCCGATACATCGGTGCATCACTATTTTTATCTGACAATGTGTAACTGCATTTGAAAATTAATACTACATGATCTACAATACTTAAGCAGTTTATTAAATCTCAAGTCTTAATGAAATACTGACATTTTCTCTTTCTCTCTTTAAAACACACAAACCAACTGATATACATTTCATTAAAGGTTTTAGGTTGTTAGTCCCATGGCCTCATACACACTGCAAACTTTCAAAAGTGGCAACCGCATGCGGGAGTGAATCCCCTAAAAATTAGTTTCATGTCTGTACGAAACAAGACTCACTCCCGAAAATGTGATGATTGACACAGAGATAACCATTTCTTTTCACTTATCACTCACAGCTTTGACCAGAATCATTTAACAGCGTTATGTTTTGCAATTGACATCTGTCTTGGCATTGTACATTGTACGCTTTTTTGTGTGCTGTCTTGCAGTGTTGCCAGGTCCATGTCTTATTTGTACGTACATACTGTTAAGGCTTTTGGCTGATGGTGTTATTAAAGTGGGAAGGTGCTAGTCCCAATATTTTGATCTTTGAGATAAACCATTTGTATTTATTATTGGATTTTTCTTATTCGCTGTTTTTCATGCAAGATCTGGCAACACTAGTCGGCAAACGTTCGTGCCTCATTTTCTGCACCCTGAATACAGAATACTTTTTCCCCTTCTAGGAATTTATTTTTTCAGAAGAGAGACCTGTCATGTCCGTGATGCACGTTTAAACACTTTATTAACTACTAGTTGTTCAGTTGGGTTATGTACACACTATGCAGAGTTTCTGTAAATGCGGTTGTCACTACCTGCATTTTGCGGGAGTTAAATCAGTGGTAGAATGCGGTTGTCAGTCCCCAAATTACTGAATTGTGTGTGTACAGAACAGGATTAAGCATTAAAAAGTGAACTGACAACTGAATTAATATACAGTGTGAACGGGACCATTGAAACTATTCGTTGCGTGAATGACATACAGAGCAGAACATTGTCAGACTTGTCTCATCGTAAACTAACCAAACGTGGGACTTCCCATTGTCTGCTTTTCTTCATCGTTCTTTAAAAAAAAAATTTGGACCTTCGGTGACCTGCAGTGCCTCTGCAGATGACTTAACGCCTACGATGTAACGCCACATTTTTTGAAGGTGTGACTCTTCTAAAAATGTACGGGTGAAACAGTATGCTATTTTTATTTATCCGCCACGGTGGCCGGTAGGTCAAGCGAGTTTACCCGGCATGACACAAAATCTAGTGCTAATTTCCATCCCTTTTGCATTTAAGTGTTGGTGCTGAATGTGGTTGTTTGGGAAACTAAAATGAAACTAAAAACAGAATAATTCTGTTTCACTTTAGGAAATGTTGCTGTCAATTTGCCTGAGGGGGCTTCTCTTGTTGTTGGTAGGAAAACATGGTAGGTATGATTTACTACTGGATTTGTTTTGAAGATTATTTTAGTCCTTATCTGAAGGACCGTGATGAGTTGCCTTGCATGCTACGGTCTACACAAGTAGCTGTCTACTTAGGCAGCATCCTAAATGAGACCGATCCCAGTTAGTCCACAGTAATAAGGTCAATTTTTGAAATTGATATAGTACATCATTACAAAAAATGATTTATGGTTTGTTATGACAATATTTGGCCGAGATACAACTATTTGAAAATCTGAGGGTGCAAAAATATTTAAATGAGTTCAAAATCAACTTTAAAGTTGTCCAAATGAAGTCCTTAGCAACACATATTACATTATAATGATATATTTTTTATATTTTAATTTGGAAATTTACAAAATATCTTCATTAAACGTGATCTTTACTTAATATCCTAATGATTTCTGGTATAAAAAATGTATCATTTTGACTCATACAATGTATTGTTGCCTATTGGTGCAAATATACATACTATAATATGTTACTTCTGACTGGTTATGTGTTTCAGGGTCACATTTGCAGCTTACATAGCACCAACTCCATATATTATACAAACAGCAATCATGCAAAATACATTTCAGTGCTTACTATTAGCATGCTGCTAAGCTAACATGGTATCCTCTAAAAAGCTTAAAAAAGCTCCCCTTACGAAAATTGACCATGTTTTTGTAGTAAAAGTGTTGTAACCATGTTTTTTGGTGTGTGTAGTCTATAGATTACTATCATACTATCATGGTTTCACTACACTAAACGTGGTTTAACTATCGTTGTCAAAAGTATAGTAATTTTGTGGTTACCATGGTTTAACTACAGAACCATGTTTTTATGGTTTCCAATGTAGTAAAACCATGGTTTGTTTTCGTAAGGGTCAGTTGATAAAGCATTGTATTAAGTAAGGAATAATTGATGACGGGCCGTTGAATTATCGAAAATAATGCACATCCATCCAAGGTGTTAATGTTCCACGACACAAAGCGGCGTTACAACACAGGTGTGCATTAGGGCTGGGCAAAAAAATAGATTTTTCGATTAATCTTTTTTTTTACGTGGTCGATTCAAAATCTATTTTTAAAGGCCACGAATCGTTTTTTTTTTTTTCATATTTATTTATGCAAACATTGAATGTAAGATAAACGTTAATCTAATTATAAGTCTTCTCCACCAGACCGTTCTGACTTTTTTCAGCATACATTTTTCATCTTGCATTAAATTTTATTGTATTTAACATAATTGTATGCATTTGAAAATTAGAGATGGGTTCTGTTTTAGGGCGTTTTCACATTAGCACTTTTGGTGCGCACCCGGGTTCGATTGACATCAGAGTTCGGTACATTTGGATGATGTGATCGCTGTCTTCCGAACTCGGGTGCGCACCCGCGAAACGTACTCGAGTCCGCTTAAAAAGGGTGGTCTGGGGTTCGTTTCATGTGAACTCCAGATCGGTTCGCTGCTAATGTGAGCGCGATCGTACCAAATCGCGGAAGTGAACCGCTGTTAATTACGTATTATATGGAATGTCCCACCAAAACCGACGTGTGTGTTTGTGTGCGTGCACTTACCTTGACAACAAAATGCATAGAATGCTTGCTTGAGTTTTGTTCTTATTTTTTTAAACCTTTGGTTTTGTTTTCAAAGAAAAAATACAGAAACGCACTTGTGTCTGTCTGCCCCAAACATACTAAAGTCGTTTCGATGACAACGCAGTCTGTCCGCCGACGTCAATTTTTGCGGAGGCATTCAGAAATCATCTCTCTGCTTGCAGTTAGTCAATCACACTTGTCGTCTTCTCGTTTACAGCGGTTGCCAAGCAACATGAGAACGCGCCGGCTGCAGCTTGATGATGCAAGCGTACCGCGGTTCGGATGCAAAAATAATATGCGAACACAGTCCATGGGGGGCATGGGGAGGGGGGAGCAATCGAACTCTGGTTCGGACCAGGCAATCGCACCAAATGTGAAACCGTCCTTAATGTACCCAAGTGTACCTAAAATAAAAGAGTTTAATATACAGGTTTGTGGCTTTTAATTTGTTTTTATTAATTACCCTTGTAAACTTATGTTCAATGTTCTTTTTTTAGAAATATAGTATTTGTATTAAACCTATATTCATTGAGATGAACTGAGAATCGGGTATAAAAATCGTTCCGAGAATCGGAATCAAACCGAGAATCGAAATCGAATCGATACCTTGTGAATCGAAATCGAATCGATCTGAAACATCTGAATCGATATAGCCAGCCCTAGTGTGCATCATTTTCAAATCATTCATAGGACCTGAGTCAATTATTTCACTTATACCACAGTTACCACAGACATTGCTTTGGTGGTTATTTTAAGTCATTTGACAGGTTAGGTGTGCCTTTATTAAAATATAATGCATACCCTTTGAAAATTTTTCAACCAATCAGAATAAAGCATTCAACAGCCCGTGGTATAACAGCAAATAAAGATACTGTGTTCGATCCCCAGGCAACACACATGCTCATACAATGTATAGCTTAAGTACGCTTTAAGTCGCTTCAGATAAAGTCTCTGCCAAATGCATAGATGTAATGTAAATGCCAAATTATAGCGCACAGATTTTGGGTAAAAATTTTGTTCAGTTTCTTTTTTATTAAAAAAATCTTAATTTTATTTATATAATTATTATTTGTCACTTCATCTGCCACACTGATAGGATTTTTCTCTGTCATTGAGCTTGTGGCAAACCATGGATGCACACTGCCTGCAGAAAAAATTTAATGGTCCCTAGCTTTTGAAAAGGTCCTTTATGTGCCATTTTGGTACAAATATGTATACATTTTAGAACATTGGAATTACTAATATGCACTCTTTGGTATCCATATGTACCTATAAGGTATACGCTCTAAAACATTTTTGGTTGTTTCAACCCATAGTTGGCTGAATTATGGACAAACCTGACTGTTGGGTAATAAATAACCATTTGCTGGCTTGTTTCTATGCGTTGAATTTGGGTTGAAAAAAACTAAACTGTCAGGTTTTTCCATATTTCACTCAACTATATGGGTTAAAACCAAGTTTAAGTTAATACGTAAGTGATTTAAACTGCAATTTAGTGATGTTGAACAGCAATGCTGTCACTAGGGTCGAGCTGGGTGGGCATGGTTTTAGCACCCACCCACCTCTGCTATACCCACGTCCTGCCTCTAAACCCATTTTCGGATATCCGCGAGTGATGCACAGTGACATGCGGCCAAGATGGCGAATGACAGAAACCTATGGGTGATGCCACGGACCCTACGTCTATCTTTTTTAACAGTCTATGGTTAAAACCCAACATTTTTAGAGTGTGCTAATATAAAATTTTTATGTGCAAAGATGTGGGTACTGCTCCAGTAACATCTAGGGACCATTTTTATTCTGACAGTGTATAAAATTTGATCAGTATGTCAATGTTATTGGATGTTGAATCATGCAAACAAAATAAATGAACCTAAATGTTAAAACTGTTTCTTGTAGCATACTCTCAGGAGCAGTGCTTAAAAGGTTCAGTAAACACATGTGATGACTGCATCAAATCTGGACCTGGCTGTGCCTGGTGTACAGACTTGGTAAGTTGTGCTTTAAAAAGCAGTAGATATTACAGTGCAGATGTTATTTGAAGTGTTCGGTGAGACATTTAATTTAAATTAAGGGGACTATTTAAAGTTTTGACTTGTTCGAACCCTAACGTTTGTTTCCTCTTAACATTTCACTCCATCCTGTTTAAACCACAGAATTTCACCAAGACTGGAGAGCAGGAAACAGTACGGTGCAACACTGTTATCGAGCTTAAAGATAAAGGATGCAAGGGTATAAAAGACCCTATGAATAAATTAAAGAAAATTGAGGACAAGCCCCTGACTGATGGTGTTAAGCCAGTGCAAATCCAACCACAAAATATAGAGCTGAATCTTAGACCTGGTATGTTTCATACTTAGAAACAAAACCTGTGAAACAAAACTAACCTTTGCACTTGTTTGTTTTATAAAGAATGTTGGATGTGTTGCTTTCTCAGGGAAACCCTATACATTTCAGCTGGAATTTAAACAAGCAGAAGGCTATCCAGTGGATCTTTACTACCTGATGGATCTCTCCTACTCTATGAAAGATGATCTGGAGAATGTTAAAAACTTGGGAATAGTTTTACTCGAAGAGCTTAAGAGAATCACTGGCAATGCCAGAATAGGTGAGAAATGATGGTAAGGTGCCTTGCTCAAGGCACAGTTTCAAGCCCGACCATAACCACTAGGCTACAACTACAACTGTGACCTACCCCTTTTAAGTCTCAATGAGCATGATATAAAATAACAACGATTTACAACCATAAATATTGTAAGTCAAACAGGTTCAAAGTGCCCTTTCCGAAAATTACCCTCACTGTTTAAAGAAAACTACGAATTTAGTCAAATAATGTCTAAATATTTTTCAAATGATGTTCAAATACACTGTCAAAAAAAATACAAAACTTTACTTTTTCTATCACTGGGGTGGTACCCTCAAATGTTTCATTTTTGTACAACACAGTGGCTTTGTTTAAATGCTCAAAATTGTGTCAATCCGACTGAATTAATACAATTGAAGGTTACGACAATACAGTTTATATGCACCCTAAACATTTCAATCTGATTAAAATGTTCGTTTACATGTACATTGTATAGAATCCGAACCGAATGTCTGCGCAAGCGCACTGCCAGGGTTGCCAGCTTCGTGTATGAAAACCATCCAAATGGACTTTGAAAACTAGCCCAAAAGCATCCTAATGACTATTCACAGCCCAAATACCAATAAATCCTTTCATCTTTAACCCGCAGAAAAAAAACACGTAAACAGTAGCCAAATCTGAACTCGAAAATAAGCAGAGCATCCAATTCACGTTTTCCATTCCTTTGGTGTGTAAGTGTGTATTAGTACATGTTAACGATATGCAAAAGGTACAAACCCCAATGTAAACGATGACGCGAGTTATCGTCTCCAACGTAAATCTCTTCTAGGACTACAACGAACACATGTATTGTAGGCAACAGTTAGATTCCTGGGATTGGAATACCGACATTAATTCCTCCTGCTTTGACTCTCAGCTTGTAAGTTAACTCCTGTTTGCATTGCATTGTGACCGAATCTTTCAAACATGGTAAGGAGCGTCACATTTCTGGCTGACGTCAGAGGTATTCAGACCAATCACAATGTACAGATTAGCTGGACAATCAGGGACACGGTGCTTTTCAGATCGATGAGTTTTGTACAAAATCAAAGCGTTTCAGAAAGGCAGGAGCTACAAAAATGTACAGTATGTGAAAATTATTGTTTTTTTAACCATAAACCATGTGAACACATTGGGCCCTATCTTGCACCCAGCGCAATTGACTTTGTCAGTGACGCATGTATCATTCGTATTTTGCACCGGCGCACAGCGGGTTTTTCCCTCCACAGATGCACGTCGGCAAACTAGGGAATGAACTTGCGCTCCCTGGGCGGTTCAGCACAAAAAAGGAGGCGTGTTCCGGCGTGAACCATCCCTGATGCTATTTTGCAGTTTCAAAAAACAATTGCGCCACTGTCCAAAAAAAACTAGTTTAAAGTCAGTGGCGCGTTGCGCGTGGTTCATTATGCTATTTTAAGGGCGCATGCTTGACCATAATGTATAGCGTGCACAACGCGCGCACACTTTGCTTATCTAATCACAGATGTTAACAGTTATTTTTGCAAATCATAAATTGTTACAATAAAAAATATTAACTCTTTCATCGCCAGCATTTTTCATGATTTTCACAAAACTTGAATGCCCTCCAGAAAATGCTCCTTTTTAAATATATAAACATATAATATATAAAATAAAAGAACAGACCCTCTGCTTTCAAACAAAAAAATCTGTTTTATCCTACCTTCATGTGTTCTGTTTTTATCACCTCTCAAATATGTGTAGGTTTCATCAAAAACAGCAAATTTTGAGCAAAAAGCTGAGATAATTCCATTTTTGTGAAGGACTTTTGATAGAGATCAGACGCAGAGCGATCTTTAAAACATACACGGACATACAGCTGTTTGCCCTAGGGCAATACTTCGGGTTTTTATAAGTAGTGGAAGTGCGGTATTGCAGATTGACGAGATATCTCGTCAATGGCGGGGAAAGAGTTAACACATGAGATAAGGGGAATCATAGTGGTGAGCATCGTGGTGATAGTTTTTATTTATTATGTGGCTGCGTAAAAAAATTCTCATGCAAATAACGATTAAAATATTTTCATACGTTTGTTGTGTGGCTGTATTACGTTTATTTTATGTAAATAATAATTAAAATGTTTTCATAAGAAACCTTAATGTATATGAACTTGATTTGGAAGTGTTCTTTGGGGTTGGACCTTGCTTGCGTTTCTTGGGTCCGATTTCAAAGCCCCCAAACCCTTTCAGCGGTGAGGGTGGACGCAGATCTGTGTAGAGGCAGATCCACCTCCTGTTACACAGCGTGCCCGATTTATGCTGGCAAGCTTGGGATTCCCCCGTCTCCTGACATCATTGTAGCGCTTGGCGCAACGATGGGGATGCCAGCTGAAGAGACAAATGTGGCTATTTCCTCTCACGCCTGTTTAACCGACGCTGATTTGGGCGGGTTTCTCCCATCCCCATACAAAACAACTTCTCTGTCTTTAACTGCTCTTACAAGAACGTGGGTCTCCTCGGCTGTAAACCGCTCCTGGCGTACGCCTGGTAAATCCGTCATAATAATAGCAACCCGCCATGGAACTTGCGCCCTTGCGTTTAAAGGGAATGTTGGATAGCGTTCTGATTGGTTTATTTGACGTTACGCCCAAACCACACCTATGAATAATGAACCTACTTAAGACCAACCCCTTATTAATTTGCGCCCGGCGCAAGAGTTATTTCTCCAGCCGGGAAAAAGCAACAGCGCCCAAGATCCGCCCACAAAGTCACTTGCGCATTGCGCTTCGCACTTGCGTTTCAGATCGTTAAAATAGGGCACATTGTATTATACCAAATACACAAAATACATTTTTTAGCAATGAAATAGGTGCTCTTTAAGAAGTTTTCAGATAAAGGCAATGAAAACATAATTTTCAAAAGACACAACACTATTTATTGCTTTATGTAGCCTAATATTATGAAAGTACACATGAATGCTGCAGAATGTACAGCATGTGACCCCATTACCTTGAAAATGCGTGTTGCCATTGGTTTGCTATTGCATGCTTCTGTTACGAGAATCATGTGATACATAAATATAAAACGTGAAGTTGAGCACAAATTTTCTGAGCATGTGCACAATACTTTTTCCTGATGATCGGATCACAGATCGGACTTCACCACCCCTTTCAATATGATCGAAAATTTGCATCCAATCGACCTCAATTGTATTGAGGTGTTTACATGAAGGCTTTTCAATACGATTGAGCCATCAATACGATTACAAACGGATTATTTGGTTGCATGTAAACGTTAGTATTAAAATGTTGTACCATTCCGTGCACAGTACTCCATTCCCCAAGAACCTATTGTGTATCAGTTACAGTCAATTTTATGGGTACAAAACATTTAACTTTACCTTTAAAAGGTACACAATACTGTATAGGTGCAGAAATGTACTCAAACATTGTAATATGTTTTGTACCTGTAAAGGTACAAAACTTAGGGTTCTAACCCAGTGACAGAAAAGGAATTGTTTTTTTTGACAGTGTAGCTATACATTTGTAGCACAAGAAAGCAAAGACATTTTACTTTACACTGTAAAAATTTGCTTTTATTATGCAGCTGGTTGCCAGTAAATTGCTGTAGAAGATAAAGACTGAAAATGTTTCCTGTTCATTTAACTTTGAACAAAACGTTGCCAGTAAATAACATAAATGTAAAATCTACAGTAAGTTACTGGCAGCTAGTTGCCAGTAATACCCTGTAATACTGTAATTTCTACAGAATTTTTTACAGTGTATTGTGTGTTTCTGAGTCAGCAGAACAGGTGACAGAACTTAAAGAGTTATGTCAATATCTTCATAAAGCCGTGTTTTTAATGCAGGTTTTGGTTCATTTGTCGACAAGACACTTCTTCCATTTACGGACACCAATGAAGCGAAGCTCCAAAGACCTTGCCCAGACAAAAATGTCGCTTGTCAGCCAGCATTTGGCTTTCAGCATGTCCTTTCTCTGACCTCTGACGGGAACAAATTTAAAGAAATGGTGGCCAAGCAGGACATATCCGGAAACCTGGACCCTCCGGAGGGAAGCCTTGATGCCATTATGCAAGCTGCCGTTTGTGTGGTAAGACTTTCTGAATGCTTATATAAACCCTGCACCTGTACAAAAGTTCTTATTGCTTTATTAAATGTCCGTTTTAACTAGGGGTGTGACGAGATCTCGCAAGATTAAAATGTCATGAGATTTCTTGTTCTCGTGATATCAGCATAAAGACTTTTACTGCGTGTGCTTTGTTTATTTGGGTTTCTAATGATGTTCATTTGGGAACTCATATAAACCCTAAGATGCTTTTTGTTTGTTGATAATTTACATGTGAAGTGTCTCAGCATTTTAAACTAGAATAATGCAATAAATGTATTTTATAAATAAATTTATAAAAAAGTAATGTTTCCCAAAAGTAATAATGTAAACATGAAGCCACATGTCTCAAGTAGTTGTTATCCAAATTTCAAGTTAAAATCACAAAAAATGAGGTTTGTGTCACTCTTTTAGTGGTTTTACCAACAACGGCCACTAGGGGTCAACGGTTTGCTGCATACTCTTGTCACAAATTAATAAATTACTAAAGGTTTTAAATTATGAAAACTACTACATTATTAGAGCTTTCCAATGATACATAGTTTGTCAACATTTTTGTAGATTTATAATAGGATATAGTTTTATGAACAAATAATAATTAATATGCATTCCTATGGGGGGAGGACATGAAACAAAAAAAACTGTCATTATTTCTATCATTAGATGACCTTGAAATATAAAAAACTACATTCTAAGAGCTTTCCAACAATATATAGTTTGTCATGATTTAATAGGTTTAGAGTAGGGGTTTAGTGTTATAAATATGTAAAAACAAATTTGGCCTACCTGTGGGCCTGTGACCTTTTAGAAACTGACTCTCACTACGTCATAATTCTCCCAAAATAGAGCTTTCAAATGATATATAGTTTGTCATGATTGGATAAGAATTCACATGCAAAACAGAAAACACTGAAGTAAATGTAGGCGTCCTTAAAAAGTGTAATAATCTCATGGAGTAAGTCTCGTCACACCCCTAGTTTTTACAAATAAATTACAAAACTCTTTAAAAATATAAACATAGTCAACCAATTTGTAAAAGTGATTAACTTATGCTCCTGTCATGCTGTAAAAAGTTTCCTACTCATTTTAGTTCTTGGGTACTTTTTAGACAGGCTTTTTGAAAGTAAAGACCTTTACAGCCAAAGGTGATACAAACATTTGATGTCAATTTCATGCTGTCTTAGATAATAGTAATCTAACATATCTAATAGGACGAGATTGGCTGGGGAAATAGCACTCGGCTGCTGGTGGTGGCCACAGATGATGGCTTTCATATGGCAGGGGATGGAAAACTTGCCGCCATTTTGGAACCAAACCAAGAAACTTGTCAGCTGGTCAACCAGAAGTACAGCAAAAGCAACATCTGGGTATGATTTATATTTGAAAAGTAAAGTTTTGGCATATTAAATATACATGAAACACTGGCACTTTCTGTTTTACTTACTTACTTAGATCATGTTGAATATCTGTTTTCAGGATTACCCTTCTGTTGGTCAGATAGCTCGTAAACTGGAAGAGAAAAATATACAACCAATTTTTGCCGTCACCAAGAATATGGAAAGTGTGTACACAGTAAGTAAAATGCTTTTGTAGTTCAGTCGGTATAGGATTGCATTAGCCAAAGGTCATGGGTTCGATCCCAAGGAACACATATACTGATAAAATCTTTGCTATGCACTGTCCCTTTAAATAAAAGCTTCTCTTATAAATGCATAGAAAATTTATTTTATATTGTGCTTAATATTGCATAATATGGACATTGTAAATATGTTGTATATGTTAAATAAAAAATAGGTTATATTAGTGGGAGGCAGGGGATGTTTATTAATGCTATAAAAATGACTTCCTTTACACAAACACTGCTGTATTTTTATTAAAGGGCACTTATTATTCAAAATCCACTTTTACAAGGCGTTTGAACATAATGTGTGTTGGCAGTGTGTGAACACAACCATACTACGATGAAAAAAATCCACCTGCTCTTTGTTCTTTTGCTGTAATAATTAGGCTGCGTTTACACTTGGCATTAACATGCGACCTGTATCCGGATGTTGTCCACATACACATTGAAAAGACAAGTGTAAACGCGTTTGTGTTCGGAATGTTATCCGATCTGTGTGTCCTGATGCAGAGGTAGTCGAGGACGCATTGTGATCGGATCTCAGTGTAATGTAACCGCAATCCAGCCATCGTATCTGGATTCACAGGTCAACGTCACACAAAACCCCGCCCACTATCATCTCCTCTCACTGACAGCTGTCAAAAAATAAAGGACGTTAGGTCATGGAGCGCAGGTGAGAGACGCATAAATTCATATTTGTGGAGCAATGCTAGCTACGCTTAAAAGTATCTTAATAAATCGATATACAAAGCATTTTAACACTGCTAACTGTATTTAAGTTATTCAGGTATGTTATATGTTACAACTATTCATAGTGAGATTTAATATTTAATGGCAGAATTCAGGATCGTCGTTATAATGTTTGAGTTTCCATGGCGACAAATCAATGTGAATGTTGCGCTTCTTTCTGGTCAATCGGCTGTTTCTGTCTCATTTAACACATTTTAAGTTACTTTAAAACACGTACAAACACTAATAACATTAACCAAATACATTTAGTCAGTGTTGGTTTTATGCAAGGTTACTTATATGTGTTTGTAAATTACATTACTTCTTACGCACTATGAACAGTAAATTGTTAGCTCTTTTAATTAAATCATATTATTACCAGGAAACATAACTAACAACAGTTTATGGTTAAAATATACATATAAGTTCAGGCAGAGCCAAAAGCCCGTTATTAAGGCAGAATAAAACAGTGGAGTCGGTCATGTTTCACACGGATTTTGTTGTTGATTTAAAGCATGCGAGTGAAAGTCAAGTTCAGGTAAAGTTAAACAGAACATTCATCCGCGGTGCGGACGCTATAAGGCTTTTAAAGCTAAAAAATATAACGCTTAAAATGTGAACATCACGGTTGTTGGGGTTGCTAGTTATTATCTGTTGTTGGCTTCTCAGTAGCACTGTACAATACGGGATTGCGGTTAGCGCGAAAACCCTAAATCATGTGGCTAAAGACAGCTGTACCCATTTTGATTGACAGCTATCCACCCAGCGCGCGTCTCCCCGAACGGGATCCGATCACACATCCAGATACAGAAGCCACATTTATGTAACAAATGTAAACGCGCCGTGTCCTGATATACGGATGATCGGATCTGCGTGAACGGATCACTGAGATCGCATGTTAATGCAAAATGTAAACACAGCCTTAGACATGCTGTTTTGATTCTCTCATTAATGTGAGGTCACATTTATAAATCCCGCCCAATAACAGTCCTGCATTAGGGGAGAACCAGGACAAAACTAACACAGCAATTTTCTCCTGATTACATTTGCATTTCAAACTATGCCAGCATCTTTACTTGGGTTTGTTTACAGACATGATTACTTAATGGTAATAATGAAGTTTTTATGTTTGTGCTATAGACGGTTTCATCGGACGCACGTGATACACGTCTGGATCCGAACTTTACTTCCGGTTTCGTTTTTTTAATGGTCTGACTAGTTGCTAAACTGAGCTCTTGAACAAATGCCTCGTCGAAAAGAACAAATGTTTTGGTTTCCTATTTAATCTATGTGTTGTTTTTTTGCTTGTTATATAAATAAACTATGTTTAAAGTACTTTGTTGTTATTTATTTTTAGCGGAGGTTACCGGAAGTTACGTGCGGACCGCGACAGCCGCTTGTTTACGTTGTTACTGCTGAAACCGTCTATAACAGTTTGGCCAAAACTTTCAACCTCTATAGCACCAGTGCTATGTGCAACATTCTGCGTACACCTGAGACTTATATTACATCTTGTAAAAAGGCCATAATAGGTACCATTTAATAGTATGTGATGGTATATTCAAAGAATTAATACGGTGTAGCTGATCATAATTATATTTTCTGTAAAAGGAGCTCAGTAAACTGATCCCCAAGTCGGCTGTCGGTGTGCTTTCTGCAGACTCAAACAATGTCGTCAAAATAATTGTGGAAGCATACAATGTAAGTAAGAAACAATAAAAGTATTATTTCAAGCCTCACAAGTCAAAGCAGACCCTTTTTAACTTGACTTTTTTTTGGGGGGGGGGGGTAAACAGAAGTTAAGCTCAAAAGTGATTATGGCCCATGATTCTGTGCCAAACTCCATATCGGTGAAGTTCAGATCAAACTGTGTTGGTGGGGAAAAGCTCACGGACAGTGGGATATGTGAAAATGTGAATATAAAACAGAAGGTGAGTACACACTTTATATGAGTATGCTTAGTAAAGTACACAATGATGTGTGAAGAATACTGATTTCAAGAGAAATGTTGATACCTTACTTGTTGGACATTGTGGAGATACAAACTACACAACTGAAAAATAAGGAAGTAGGGGTGCGCGGGGCACAAACTAATGCGGGGTTAGTTGTAACATGGACCATTTACATTGTTGCACAGAGTTGAGTGAGTTGTTTTTCTGGTATTGTTTTCACGAGGCCAAAAGACGGTCAGCCGCAAATTTATGGAAAGGTATAATGTTTTTCCAGAGAGTTATTGATGAACGAGTGTTTTGGGAAGTAAATTTGTTCATCATATGTTTTTATCGGTTTCTGAGATGGGTGTGTAAGATACCAAATCCAATGCTATGTCATCTTATTCAGTGTCTTGTTGACTAAAACATAGCATCATTTTGAAATATGTCTGCAGCTCTTGGCAACTTTTTTGGTGGGCTTGAAAATATTTTGACCCAGCGGGGTTAATTGTAACGCTTTGTTAACCCCTCAGCATTTACGATATGAAAACCGCTAACGTTAGCATAATTCTTGCCGTTGTTTTAAATAGGCTACACACCAATGATTGCTGGCTGCCAACAAAATAAATGTGCCTGTCTTTTCAAAAATTGTGTCAAAATTAATTTTTGTTGATATCTTTAATAGTGATTAAATAGGTCACGCCAACAATTAAAATTATAATGAAATTAACGGCTAAAATCAGAATTTGATTTTGAGTCTTTTTTTCTCACATATTTAGACATTTGTATCCATTCATCCACTCATCTAAAACTATGGTTAGATGAGGAATGAATATTGTAAAAACCTGTCTATTATATATATATATATATATATATGAACAAATAGTATTGACATATATAGACAAAACAGTATGAAATATTTGCCTGCAAACTAAATTTTAGCAAGTGTTACAACTAAACCCCTGTCTGCTACAATTAGCCCCACCTATGGGGTAAGTTGTAACGTTCGCATTTCTGTCACGTTTGGTGTATTTGTCCAAGAATGGTAAGTAATAAAAAATAAACTTTAAATGTTCATTTGTAGCAGAGATGTGTGTGTTGCTTGTGTAAAAATATAATTAATCAAACTCAAATTTCTTTTAATGATTGAGCCAAAACCAAAAAGCGTTAGGTTGTGCCCCGCTCTCCCCTACTGATTTGTAGGAAAAATCTTGTTACTGTTTCTGTAATGTCCACTAGATGTGCCCATGCCACAATGTACCAAAAATAGCCAAAAAAGTATGTGTGAAGTATGTTACTAAGATCATGTTGAAAATCTGTTTTCAGGATTACCCATCTGTTGGTCAGATAGCTTGTAAACTGGTTACACTAAAATTTACTCAGTTGTGTATTGCGACAGCTCTGTTGCCAGTTTTTATGGTTCAAAAATGAGTCCACAGGAGCGTTTTGTAATTTGCAAATGTAAAAATAAGCAGATAAACTTATGCTTTTCATCATCATTTGTGCTCCTGTATTTGTCTGACAAGCTAAGGGGGACAGGGAAAAACCTCTCCAATATTTTGAATTCAGACCTAGGTACCAAGTTCAACCACTGGAAATGAATGTTACATACAATTCCTTTAAGCATCTTTTTTCATTTAAAACTCTATGTGCAGAGATCTAGTTTGTGCTGTATGTCTCTCTTGACATATCATATCATATTAATTTTTAAGAAATCATGTTAATATTATCATATTAACAAATCAATCTTACCACAATCTGTGCAGGTGGTTTTTGATGTGACAGTGACAGCAGAGAAATGTATGGAGAATCAGACCTTCTTTATTGGGCCGTTGGGCTTTAATGAAAAACTAAGGGTAACTGTTTCAACTCAATGCAAGTGTGAATGTGACGATCCAAGGGAAGATCATCCCCACTGCAAAAACAATGGCAAAGTGGTCTGTGGCAGTTGCAAGTACGAAATAATTTCATGATTATTTATGCTTTATTTTATACCCATTACATCTCTCTAACATGAACGTCCTCCGCATGTCCACAGGTGTAATACTGGTTTCCTAGGCCAGAACTGTGAGTGTGAACTAGGCAAAAAAAACGAGGAAACGCTAAGAGCGCAGTGCCGGAAAGACAACGCGACACTGGAGTGCGAAGGAAAAGGGGAATGTGTATGCGGACGCTGCCAATGTCACCTCACACAGGGCAACAGCCAATACTACGGCGAGTTCTGTCAATGCGACGATGAACATTGCGAACAAAGCAACAGTAAACAGTGTGCAGGTAATATACAGGGATGGGCACATAACCGTAGGCTAAAGATGCTCATTTCACTCATTGATTTCTTTACATTATGTAGGGTGATTTTATGTAAAAAACATAATCACGTATTTGATGTTTTTGTTTCTCAATCTGTGCTTGTGTCATGGGTGTTCACTATTGTCAGGTCATGGGCGATGCAGATGTGGTAAATGTGACTGTTTTGATGGCTATGAAGGAACGGCGTGCGACTGTCCGAAATCTGATGAAGCTTGCAAGAAAGATGGCACCGTGTGTTACGGACGTGGTAAATGTGTATGTAACGAGTGTCAATGTCAGAGATCATACAGGCCGCTGTTCTGCAAAGAATGTCCTACTTGTCAACGTCCATGTGAACAATCAGGGTAAGAAAACATGACTTCATACAAACTTACATATAACCATTACCTACACTGTAAAAAATAAATTGTTGGCTCAATGAATTCTTTTTTAGTAACTAGTTCCACAGAAACTTTACGTTCACTCAATATCTGACTCCAAAGTGTTACCTGGATTGAACTTGACTCAAATATAAAAAAGTATGTTTGCTCAGCTAGCTTTATAGTTCTAAACTAAAATGTTTTAATCAGTTGAATCTTTAAAAACGTACAGCAAAGACTCTGTCAATTAAAATTTAAGTATTTACTCAATGTTTTATGTGTTACTTCAATTAATATTTATTATTTGGGAATTTTTTATAAACCTTTTAAAATTATTTATCAAATAATTTATACTGGTGTTGTTAACAAAATAATTAACTTCAGTCACACAAAAACAAAAGCTTTATTCACTTATCATACAGACAGAACATACAGAATTAATGCTGAGTTCCAGGTAGGGATGTCACGGTACCAAAAATCTAGTAGTCGGTACCAATACCCCAAAAAGTACACGGTACTTGGTACCTAAGTCGGTACCACACTGTGTAAAAAAAAGAACAATTATACTTAAACATTATTTTTTTTATTAAAACATTTCAACATTATAGAAAACTTTTAAGAGCTTCTGTTTAGGTTGTCTGTTTTAATGTTTGTTGACTTTTCTCCTGACTCTTTTGGTGTACATCCTTCTCTGGCTGATACTGTCAAAAAGAGAGAGAATAAGAAAGATATTTTATTTATTAAACATACTGTCTGACAATGACTAATAAATCAGCTAAGGCTACAGGTGCTAAGGTGGACTTATAAACACACACACGTGGACATACACATACTCTGAATGCAAGCATTAGTTTAATATCGCTCACATTGTTGCAGGATAAAAATAGTTATTAAAAACCCTTAACATTTTAATACTTATATAATCCAGTGACATTAGGCTACATTTTGCTAACAGGATGGCTAAATGGCGATGCATGGTCGGCCATTTATAGAACGTTAGTTTATAATGTTGCAAATGCAGCATCATTAACAAATAACTGACTTACACAAAACATTAACATCTAGCATAAAGTTAGCTGGTTACACGGCATTAATGCCAGCTGCCTCAAACAAACATAATATAGGATCTGGGTTTCAGTATAAAATTAAAGTTTTACAGTTTGTATATAATGTTAATGTGATTTAAAACTTACCTTGAATTCTTTAAAAAGATTGGGGTGTCTGTCTTTTAAGAGCTTTGCCAAATTCTATGTTTGATTAGCGACTAACTACTTTAGAGAGATTCCCGTGTGCTCGTACGAGGCGTTCTTCCTCTTCTTTAACTCTTGTGGAGCGTCAAATACACATGCACGTATATGCTGCCCCCATCAGTACCGGAAGAGTTTTGGAACCTCAGTACCTCCGGTACCAGAGAAAGCAGGTACCGTCATGTTTAAAAAATGTTGGTATCGGCTTGGTACCAAAGTATCGGTTCTCGTGACATCCCTAGTTCCAGGTGGGTTTTTGAGCCCGTGAATTACGACTTCAAAACCACGACTTACAACTGTATGTGTTCCAGGCAGCCTGTAACTCGTGTTTTTACAACCTTCTACCTGTGAAAGTGCACTGGAATGGCAGTCAAACCCGTGACTTCCCACCCGTGAACTCGTACTAGATCGATGTACTCCCAGTTCAGAGTCGTGGTTTTGAAGTCGTGATTTACGGGTTACAGGTTGCCTGGAACGCAGCATAAGTCTACTCTAAATAGAGGGCATAAAACAGTCCAAAAAGCACTCCAAAGTCAGTCAGAACATCTGCTGGGCCATTTAGGAGAACTTCTTCTCGCCATGTATCCCTCTGGTCTGCCTCTCACATCATCTCCGCTCTGGTTTGATAAACAGAGGAATATAAATACATACACACATACATAAATACATGTATAATATAATAAAGCTTGACGGTGAAAGACTTTATTCCCTAAAATAACGTTAACGTTAGGTCAAATATCCCTCAGACATTACAAGTAGTTGAATTAAACACTATTGGGCGTTTTTTTTTTTCGGACAGGGCTTATCACTGACTAAAATACTGACATCTCTTAACATATGAGTGCTATTGTTTTGCCTCAAAATGAACGCCAGTATTGTATTTTTTAAGGTTTGTTTGTAAAAATGTCCCAATTATAATTAAGACCGAGTCCTAAACCCTGTCCGGTAAACCAACCCTATATCCAGGCTATCTTAACTAAAATAGCTCCACTTTAACTCAGACACATAACATAACACACCTTTATATAACTTATATCTTTACAAAAACGTAGAGTATTTGCATCTTTGCCAATTAATATAGTCTAAAATTAACATTTATTTACAAACACTTACCTGACGTGAACTTGAGGAAACGGCTGATGACTTGTGTCCTTGTGGGAAACAGTAAGTGAATCGGCTGTTACTTGCGGATTGATCTCAGATTAAATGACCTGTAATCCAGATCCTTCCGAGTTAAGACATTTTAAATTCAAAACACACGCGCACAAACATACATACACACGCGAGCGTGCGCGGAGCGCGCACACACGGGTACACACGGGTATATTTAGAAGTTTTATTTAAGATTGTTATGATATTGGGACTATTTCTCCATCCGCTCCTTCAGCTCTGAAGTTCAAATTCGCAGCATGGTTATAACAAATGTAAAATATATGAAACATCACTCCACAGCGATATCAATTAAGTGCAATCCTAAAATATGATTTAAAACATACCCCTTTCATTATTAAGTATGAGAACTTAAAATGAATTAAATCACGTTTAAACGCCATAGAGATATCAGAGCCAGCAGTCGATTTCCGATGCGCTTGCCGAGGCCAGGCTGCGATGGGCGGGGTGTGAGCGCTTAAGCGCCGGTGATTTACTGGAGCTCATCTGGAGCTTTATTAACCGACTGCATATTTAAACTTTAAGCACATACATTCACGCCTGAACAACTCTTACAATTACATTTTGTGACCAAATAACAGTAATATTAGGAGCATTTTGTTGTCAGGAAACAAAGCTGTCATAAGTCCACATATTTACCAGATTTGTTTTAATTAGTTCAGTCAACACTGGCCATTCTGAATGTTGACTGGATTTAAAAATAACCATTCATTTAATGTTTTAAACACAGATTTATCTAGACTTAAAATAATATGTCTTCTCAACTAAGCTCAAACAAGAAAATTGGTCTACCTTATTTAGTTTTGCCCGTCCAACATTTCATTAATTGGATTTTTTACAGTGTACTGTGTGATGATTGATTTTTACAAGTATTAAAAAACAATGCGTCTGAACAGACTGAATGCAAAGCTTGTCTGTGTTTACTATAAGTTTAACTTGCAATCCCTGTCTTGCCTTTTTCAGGAGTTGTGTTGAATGTTTGGCCTTTGGAAGCGGTCCATTGGAAAAGAACTGCTCAGCATCCTGTACTCATCTTACAGTCAATGTGGTTGATAAATTGCTTAAGAGTGATTGTCGTGCTAAAGATAAAGAAGGATGCTGGATGTCATTTACAATGACTGAGCAAGAAGGATTTGACAAGTACACCGTCAATGTGCTAAAAACCATAGGTACAGACTCTATAGAGATTTTTTGGTTTCTGGTTCTTGGGTTTGTAAGTCAGATTACTGAATTTCGCCTTTATGTTTCTTGTAATAGAGTGTCCCGAGGGACCAAATATAGCAGCCATTGTAGGAGGATCTCTTGCCGGCGTAGCTTTGATCGGACTCCTGATTCTCCTCACTGTAAAGGCGTGCCTTTATGCAAGTGACCTTAAGGAATGGAGAAGATTTGAAAAAGACAGGAAACAAGAAAGATTTGCTGTGAGTTATGTTTCCTCTATGCATAAATATACATTTTTTTACCCTTGATATTTAACCGTAATATGTCCCTTGGGGTCAATCTTACCCCCAAGCCAGTTTTCTTTAGTTAAAAAACATGATTCCTTCATCTCAGTGGAACAAGATTTTGTGACTTTTCTAGACTATCTTTTTATATTTATATCAAAAATCTTTGTTTAAAAAATTTACCAAAAGAGGCCCTTTGGGGGTAAAAATGACCCCCATTGAAATGGGAAATGCAAAGAATAATTTTTCTTTTTTTGTCAAAAAAATCAATGCATGTACCAGAGCAGAAATGCAATATAGAAAAGACATGACTGCCACAAAGAGGATTTTTTACAGAATTTGGCAAAAAACAGCCACAGATGCGAAACAAAGATGTAAATTGGTGGGCTCTAATGCTCACACACACACACACACACATGCGTGCACACACACACACAGACTCACACACAGTCACAGTACAACTTACACACACATAAAAACACAAACACTTATTTATGCGCACACACACACACGCGTTCACACACGCGCATGCACACAGATTTTGTAAAAACAGACATTTCAAAAAGCATCAAAAACTAGAAAAAGTTCTACTATTAAAAATAATATTTATTTTTAATGTCCTTTCTAATGTTTATATAAACATAAATTCACAAAATGTATCACTAAAGTAGTGATTTGAGCATTTGGTCACATCCAGTGAAATGAATGGGTCTCTATGGGCATCTGCTGGTCAAAATGATTTATTTCCTAAACTGTAATTAGTTTATGTTTTTTTTCTAAACACCAGGGCCTCATTAGAAAAAAATTGTGTAGGATCCTTACTAAAAGTCTACGTACGCACAAAAGCCAAAAATGGCATACACCAATAATTATGAAGACTTCTAAAACAAAGCAATGTTCCTTTTATAAATCACAGATCACCTGCAAGTGTGCGTACATGAATCATCCTAACATCCCACCCTGCCAGCCCATTCTCTCATCAAGTTTGTTTTTTATAAATCACAACCTTTCCGTGGGAACTGGCGTACGCACATTTCTAGCCCCATTTTGTGCGTACGCACGCTTTATACATAAGGCCCCAGATGACCAAATTTAACACATAACATTTAGATCAATATCTAAAAACAATTTAAATCAAATTTAGATAATAATTTATTTGAAATTTTCATAAAAAAATTTATATTTAACAGGCAAGCCAATGGTGTATTTGAGGAATTTTGTGTATCTCCCATCATATCTCCCAAAACACAGCATTTATTTATATATTATTTGTATTATTAAAAATGTATATATTTTTTGTAATCACTCTTTTAATTTCTGGGGTCATTTTTACAAGAAAATCGGGTCTTATGAGGGTTAATCAAACCTCTTTTGGGGTGGTTTGAGTTGTACATGAGTGTAGATCTTAAGCCTGATTGACTTTTCATACGTTACTTTATTGTAATAGATGCTTTCATCTCCCCACAGGGTTCCAATCCATTATTCAAGGATGCAACCACCACAGTCCAAAACCCAGTATTTTCTGGAGATTCTTAAGAAAACTTCTAACAAAGAGTGGATGTCTATTAAATCATCTATGGACTTTCAGAAATTTCAAACGATGAGTGGATGTCTGATAAATTATCATGAATTTTCATAAAAAAAATAATTGTCTTTAACATGTAATGACCAATGCGATCGCTGTATTTGTATGTCAAGTGTTAAATTAACACATTTGTTTAATGTTGAATCACATTTTTTTATTTAATTCTTAAAGGCACCGTATGTAATTTACGCCACTAGAAGTCATCATACAAAACAAAATCACAGCCTGATGATGCTACTGTATGAAGGAGTTATGGATGTTAGTTTTAGTCTTGATTTCCACTGTCAAAAAAATAAATTCAGACTAAAAAATCATATGCATGGATGATGCAATAAAATAAAGTTGTGTAACAGTTATGTTATAACATAAGAAAACACAGTGGCTTGATATAAACAACAATACGGTCTACTTCTGCATGTGGCGCTGCAAAGAACGATCAGTGTATGACATTCGATAGTAGCGCTTTTGGATTGCTATTATGATGTCATACGCCAATCCGTCCTCGCCATGCTGCATGAAGTCGAACACATGTATGATTTCTACCGCAGTAAAAGTGGAAACCAAGAGAACTTATGAAGGTAGGATGAAAAATTTTTGTTGTTGTTGTTGTTGGAAAGCAGACGGTCTGTTCTTTCATTTGATATGTTTATATATTTAAAGAAGAACATTTTCTGGAAGGCATTAAACCTTTGTGAAAATCATAAAAAATGCTGGCGCTGGCTGGCAACTTTAAAATAAAAAACTGGCAGGGAAAGAGTTAAAAACTGTGAATACTCTGATTGAAAAACATTTTGGATAACTCATGGTGAACAATGGTTGGCGTTTGCTATTATTAACACAGACATTTCAGAAATGGTAACAGAGCTGCGTTTGCTTTGCTTTGTAAGCTGTTTGTCTTAACCTGTGTTTTATTCTTCATAAAGTCAAACTTATGTGAGTGTTTGTATAGTAGGGTAAAATTTCTTAAATAAAATTAAACTATTTAAACTATTATTTTGCATTATGTTTTTACCAAATTTTCAAGAGGATGGTTCTGGTCTTTGATGCAGATGTAAGCATGGACCACGATCAACCTCAAATACGGAATTCAATGTTTCAGAGTAAAAAGAATATCACATCATCACCTTGTTAAACGTTCAGTCCAGCACAGTACACTGCAAAAAATGATTTTCAAGAAAAAGATTTCTTAGTATTTTTGTCTTGTTTTCAAGTAAAACTATCAAAAAATTCTTAAATTAAGATGCTTTTTCTTGATGAGCAAAACGACCCAAGAAAATAAGTCTAGTTTTTAGAGCAAAAATATTAAATTTAAGTGATTTTGTGCATAATCAAGCAAAAAAAAACAAAAAACTGCCAATGGAGTAAATTGACCTAAGAAAATAAGTCTAGTTTTTAGACTAAAAATAAATAAACCTCAAGTAAATTAGTGCTTAAAACAATAAAAAAAAATCTGCTAATGGAACAAGAAACATTTTATTGAAATAAGTTTACATTTTTATAAACACTTAATTCAAGAAATTGTTTTATTCTATTGCCAGACTTTTTTGCTTGTTTTAAGCACAAATTCTCTTAAATTTTATATTTTTTGTCTAAACTCTAGACTTACTTTCCTAGGTCATTTTGCTCATCAAGAAAATACATCTTAATTTAAGAATTTTTAGATATTTTTACTGAAAACAAGACAAAAATACTAAGTAAGAAAGTCATTTTTTGCAGTGTACCTACAGGCAGTGAGTGTCAACAGGCCGAGGAAGTAAAATCGGTGTGATTGTTGTTGTCCAAGAAAAGAGATTTAAGTTGGAAACGATTGTTTACTTTGGGATTTGTAACTTTTGCATATCGTTAACATGTTCTACTACACACTTCCACACCAAAGCAAATGTAACATTGTGAATCGGATAATTGGTGCGCTTTAATTTTTTTAAACCAACCAGATGAAGGCATCATAGCAGGAAGTTACACAAGCTTTCCATTCAGACATGATGCCCTAATGCCCTCCTAGTACCTTGAGATATAGAACACGGCCAAAAAGAGAACAGTACAACACTGAGGCCTATCACACTCGACAGCACATTCACAATGACAGAATCATGGAGCTGAACTAACAGTGTTAATATGTGCCCTGTATTATGTAAGTTCAGATTTGTAGTTAGCACTGGTGACCGCTCTCTAATGAGTTTGCTCACAGAGATGGGAGTGGCGTCATTTTAAAGTCTGAAGTTCACCCAGAAACAATCTGAAAGAAGAAAAGATAGGAAGACGAAGCCCAATATTCTGCCATCAAGAAAAGAAGCGAGCTGCCCTTAAAAGGTAGGCGCTGCTCCCTGACAATACATTGAGACTGTAACTGCTAAATTAAAATTTATATTTGTAATGTAAACTACTGCATACTGTATCTAATGTGAAAGCTTGTGCAACATATCTGTAGTGTCATTTTATGGTGGAATGTGTGCTGGAGGTCAGGGGAGGAGAAGGGAAGTATCTTGGAAGTCATAAATTCATAAATCCACAGCGATTTTGTTCAGCAATGTGCCCAGTTTTCTATCTATCCTTCATCATTACTGTCATTTACAAAGGCTCCACTGTTGGGTTGGACACTTGGGGCGAAGCACGAACAAACTGTCTGATTAAATTGCTTTTACAAGCCCCTAAATCCAACTAAAAAATAATCACTGATCCACTTTTGATGCTCTGTTAAAAGGGACATTCCACTTTTTTTGAAAATATGCTCATTTTCCAACTCCCCTACAGTTAAATATTTGATTTTTACCGCTTTGAAATCCATTCAGCCGGGTCCGGGTCTCTCACTTTTAGCATAGCTTAGCACAATCCATTGAATCTGATTAGACCACTAGCATCACACAAAGAAATAACCAAAATGCTTCAATATTTTTCCTATTATGCACTACCCGAAAATAGTCCCCTTGGTTACTTTCAATGGCAGGGGACTATTTTCTGGCAGTGCGTAATATCACTACGCCTGCTGCAGCCATGTTACATCAGCAAAGTCCTTGATTATAACGCCGGAATGAGAGCCATATCTGCCTAGAAAATCACAACTTTTAATTTTCTGTCGGTCTTAGTACACGATGTAACTACAGAAGAGTCAAGTTTTAAATGGAAAAAATATTGAAACTCTTTAGTTATTTTTTTTTAGCTCGATGCTAATGGGCTAATCAGATTTAATGGATTGTGCTAAGCTATGCTAAAAGTGCTAGCGACAGACCCGGAGATCAGCTGAATGGATTCCAAAACGGTAAAAATCAAATGTTTAATTCTAGGGGAGCTGGAAAATGAGCTTATTTACAAAAAAAGTGGAATGTCCCTTTAACTGACGTGCTTATTGCTGATCTGGCGATTTGTAACTTATCTCGCATGAAAAAACAAAACCCGGAGGACACATTGTCAATATTAATGGACTACTGAGCTATGAAGTTCTATAGCTAAACATGCATTACTCTATCAAGATCATAAATTAAACACCATGGCATGATAAATTCATAAAAATGCTGGACTAGTGTAGTACACCCATGATCTATTATCTATCTACTGTACAAACTAGTAATCAAAGTATGATACAAATTAGTACAGAAATTAAGTACACATGGGATTCCTGCAACTGAAAACTAAACAAAATCCTTATCCAATATCATGAAATACTGGAATTGTCATGCAATTTTTTTAGGTTTAGGAAGTATGCATCATCAAGGGAGGGTTAATAGACACAGTCACTTCAACATGTCAAAATAAAATACAGGACAAGTATGCACACTAGCACCAGATGGGCTGGGGGTGGAGAGCTAAACAAATATATTTGTTTCGCTCTATTGCTCTATCTATTGGGGAGGGGGCGAGATGAGCCACTTACACATACAGTAAAAGAGATATGACACACACCTGTATGCATATCACCTGCCTTGCCATATATGGCCTTGAGTGATTGAATACAGAGAGAGATAAAAGTGCAAGGGTTGTAAAGTAGGGAGTGAGGAGGTTCAGTCTCCACCACCACCTTCGCTGTGATCCAACAGCACGTTTATCCGGCTGCTTTCTTTTTCCGTTCCTCCGGTGGCAGGTAAGTAACTCTGATTCTAGCAAAAAATGTTTGAGAGCAATAAACCTTGACCTTAACCTATCCAAATTCAGCTTTAAATGTGATCATTAAAGTGATTCATTTGCTATGTTGTAAAAAGGACGCTTTCTCTTTCTATTATCAAGCAATTGAACTTAAAAATAATAATAATGAATCTTAATTTGCAGTAAGCCTTCTAGGGGTCTTCCCGGCAATGTTATTGAAAATATTTCTGTTGATCTATTATGTAATATTTAATCTTACTTTTTATAGTATGTATTGATGGGTTTTTAAGCCATAGTTACCGATATTGATACAGTTGCAGCATTGAACTTGAAGGGAGTATGAAATGTGTCTTACATATAAAAATATACGTATATATATATTGTTTGATATTTAAGTTTGATTTCATGAGAAAGTTTGCTGTTGTTGGTAAATGATTGCCTATAATAATCTTATTTATGCTGTTTAAAGTGCTTGAAAGCATTAATCATTTGTGTTGTAAACCGTAAACTTTGGTTAACAACAATATGTCGGATAGGCAATGATGAAGAGGAGGACTATTCATCAAAGTTATAAAGAGGAAGGCAGATATGTACACAACACTGTCAAGCCTGATCAAACACAGGTTGTCAGGTTATATAAAACATATTTTCCTGTTTGTTCTAGTAATGCTGACGATTCACGATACGCCTGTACTGTTATAACCGTGTACTGGAGTGGTTAAGACATTATCACACTAATATTACAACTTTTAAGATTTGGAAATACGAACCTTTGAACTGGGTAAAAAGTGATTGTCATCGGTGACATATGGGTCGGTGCAATTTGCCCGCACTACAGAGACGGCGATACGACTCGCTAATAAAAACCAACCATCCAATCGAACGCGAGAGATTCGGTCATCTCTGTTATCACGCCATATCAACATCTATGCTGCAAGGTACTAGGCAAACATAAAAAGATGCTGATAAGGAAGCTCATAAACTTTGTATAAGCACACAAAAAAGCATTTTCTTAGATACATAAATGCAATGTGTATACATACATGTAAAGTTAAATGCAATAATATGCAAACATGGCTGCTTATATGCAAATAAACAGATAGACATATAAAAGACACAAATCACATAAAAACATCACACATCAGCGTAACTTTAACGCACTTTTATCAGAGATGGAATGACCGACAGCAGCTTCCTGCTCACATTTGCCAAAACTGAAATGCCATTCAAATGCATGGCCACAATTAGAAAAATCTGTGCCCAGATAAATGAAGGTTACATCTTATTAGTGAAACCACAGATAAGAGATGGCACTGTTGATAAAATGTGGCTAGTACTTGAACATGAGATGAAGCAGTGGTCTTAGTTTTGAAACAAAGATGCTATCACTAAGCAGCACATGGTTTGTGGGATATTTAAAACAGATGGGTAGTGTGCACACAACACAAGAGAGCAAATGCAATATAATTCAATTTCACAGTTTCCTGTCTGTCATGAACTTTGTCTACCTTCATAAACATTTAAGTCACAAATGCAATCAGTTTAATAATAAATTAAAATGTGCTCGTTGTGCTAAAAAAAGGTGTAGTGCTTGTTCACTTCACACGGTGAGTAGTCATTCGCTTTGACTGTCTTAGGTGTAGTAACTTACTACACATTTGCATCAGATATAGGGCATCCGTTACTTCCTTTCTCACGGTGGTTTAGTATCTTTCTTCCTGTCATTACAAGTTCAATTTAAGCTGTGTCTGGGTTTACTGATGCGTGCTGAGTACAGTTTAGGCCACGTCTCCAAGGGCTTGTTGATTTTATTTTATTTTACTTGTTGATATGTTTCAATTGTTAATATACATAAAGGAACCCAAGGTAAAATATGTAATAAATAATATTAAATTTGAAGCTATTAGTAGAATGTGCTTTGGCAACTCACAGGCTCTGTGCGGGCAGCCACGGGCACCATGTTGGAGACCACTGGTTTAGGCCACTCCTTCTGTTCGCCTTGAATGACATTGAAGTACCCTAAAGGGAAATAAATGATTAAACAGACGTTTAATATAAAAAAAACAGCTCACCAAAAAAAAAAAAATCTGTTTTATTATTTACCCGCTCTCATGTCAACTGTATAGTCATATTATAAAGCTATATGTTTCAGTAATTTTTGGCTTTTAACAGCCAACTAAAAACTGTCCCTTTGTGTTTAGATTTAACGTAATTATTTGCTATGTCACATACAAAATTTGTTGCAACCCACATTAATGCCAAATAAATTCACATAATATTCATATTATGTAACTCATATAACTTATGATTTGTAATAAATGTCAACAAATAGTCCCTAGATGTCACCAGGGCATCAAAAAGTAAACTAGAATGCAAAGCATTCTGGGAACCAAAATAGGAAAAAACAAAAAAGGGTTAATGAGGATTTCTGGTTCCCAGAATGCTTTGCATTAGGCTATTTTGTTATAGTTTTATTCTGTTAAGATAAGACTTGTTAATGTTTAATGTTTATTTAACTTTGAATAAACTGTTGGCAGTATTTAACATACCTTTTAATCTACAGCAAGTTACAAGCAAACAATTTTTTTACAGTGTAGGGTACTGATTTAGAGACAGCTTTTTGACCATTTGTTCTTTCCTCTTCTAGGTATTTCTCAAAGATATAAGCTGGCATAATGCCACAAGACGAAGTCAAGACCGAGCTTCCAAAAGTCCTCAATAAAACTACACCAGGACTTCAGATATGGAGAGTGGAGGTAGGGTGAACATTACCTGCTTTGTCACACCAGCACATTCACCTTAAGGAAATCACTAATCGCTTTTCTGTTTAATCATTGCTCAGAACATGCAACTGGTACCCTGTCCACCTAAAACATTTGGACATTTTTATGAGGGAGACAGCTACGTAATACTCTACGTAAGTATCGCAGCGAAGATACCGCCGTCATTAACTTGGTTTACATCTTGGTAAGCTTTGCAAGCAAGCAAAGATCAATAAAAAGGGGAATGGCTGTGCTAACTAAGCATGTCAATTTTAGACTCACAAGACCAGCAATAACTTCACCTACGACCTTCATTATTGGTTGGGCAAGGACACCTCCCAAGATGAGCAAGGAGCAGCGGCAATATACACCACCCAAATGGATGATCACCTTGGGGGCATGGCCGTGCAACATCGCGAGACCCAGGGTCATGAGAGTGCAACTTTTCAAGGATACTTTAGAGATGGGATTGTGTAAGCCACCTCTTTACATTAGAAGAGACTTATGTAAATATGAGTGTTGGGGGTAACGCATTACAAGTAATATGCATTACGTAATAATATTACTTTTCTGAAGTAACAAGTAAAGTAACGCATTTCTTTTTAAATGTACACATTAATATTTAAGTTACTTTTAAAAAAAGTAATGCAAGTTACTTTTCAGTTTAATTATTTTAATTTAAAAATAAAGTAACTTAAAAGTAACGTAAGTATTACTTTCCATGAAAAGTAACCAAGTAACGCAATTAGTTACTTTTTTGAGGAGTAACTTAATATTGTAATGCATTACTTTTAAAAGTAACTTTCCCCAACACTGAATATGACAATATTTATGACAATATTTATGACAACATGTCGAGCCTTACAGTCATATATATATAAAACAGATTATGGACTATGCACTCTAAAAAATACTCTGTAATTTTCAACCCAGCTTTGGGTCAAAAAGGGACAAACCCAACCCATTGGGTCATAATTTAACCTATGCTAGATTGTTTTTAACCCATTGTTTGATCAAATATAAACATTTTCAGGTTAATTTAACTCAACCACTGGGTTTGTGCCCACAGTGTATTGTTGAGTTTAAAAAAAATCAAAAGAATTTTCCCAAATTATGTGTCAAAATAAGATTTGTCACCAAAAATCATTCCATTTGCTGAAACATAGTGAAAGTTGTGGCCAAATTAACCCTATAACTGTCACTCCACCCTTTTGAGTGGGGGGGTGAAAAGTTGAATTGCACATTCAAATGAATATAACTCTGGCAATTTTTGGGCTAGAAGCCTAATCTCGGTCTTGTTTTAAAGAAGACAATTTAAGGTTTTTCACTGAAGTGTCTGGAGGTGAAAATGTTAAACAGAAAAAAAATTATAGCAGTTTAAATGTATGTTTAATAATTAAAAATAATGCAGTATATATTACATTTATAAATGAAAGTATAAAAATGTAAATGTTTCAAAAAAGAAATAATGTAAACTTGAAGCCATACGTCTCAAGTAGTTGTGATCCAAATTTCAAGTTAAAATCACAAAAAATGTGGTTTGTGTAACTCTTTTTGTCGTTTTACCAACAAAGGCCACTAGGTGTCAACGGTTTGCTGTATACTCTTGTCACAATTTATTCAATTACTCTCACTGCATTATTATTACTGCTAAAATGTTTTAAAATATGAAAACTACATTCATAGAGCTTTCCAACAATATATAGTTTGTCAACATTTCTGAAGATTTATAATAGGATATAGTTTTATGAATATATAATAATTAATATGCATTCCTATGTGGGGGGGGGCATGTAACAAAAAAACTGTCACTACATTATTTCTATCATCAGATGACCTTGAAATATGAAAACTACATTCTAAGAGCTTTCTATTGATATATAGTTTGTCATGATTTTTTAGGTTTAGAGGAGGGGTTTAGTCTTATAAATATGTACAAAAAGTTGGCTCCACCTGTAGGCCCATGACCATTTACAAACTGACTCTCATAACATAATTTTATTCCCAAAATGATGATGATATATGAAAACTACACTCTTAGAGCTTTCAAATGATATATAGTTTGTCATGATTAGATACGAATTAATATGCAAAAAACTGAAGCAACAGTAGAAGTCTCGAAGGCGGAACAGTGACATATAGTAGGATTATCAATGTTTTAGGCGCACTCTTATCATATATGAATCAGTTACTCTCCCTACATAATTTATTTTATAAAACACTGAAAATATCTGTATTCTAGAGGCTTAGACCTTTCCAAAGATATATAGTTTGTCATGATTCGATAAACATTTACATCCAAAATATTGAAGTAAAGTCAGGTGTTCCTCAGGAGGAACGGCAAAAGCATCCTGTGATGAAAACGGCCCCAAAATATATAATTCTCCCAAAATTATGTGCAAAAATAAGATGTGTCACCAAAAATCATTCAATTTGCTGAAACATAGTGAAAGTTGTGGCCAAATTAAGACTCAAAAGCATCCTATGATGTGAACGGCCCCAAAAATATATAATTCTCCCAAAATTATGTGTCAAAAATAAGATTTGTCACCAAAAATCATTCCATTTGCTGAAACATAGTGAAAGTTGTGGCCAAACTAAGACTCAAAAGCATCCTGTGATGAAAACGGCCCCCAAAATATATAATTCTCCCAAAATTATGTGTCAAAATAAGATTTGTCACCAAAAATCATTCCATTTGCTGAAACAAAGAGAAAGTTGTGGCCAAATTAAGACTCAAAAGCATCCTATGATGAAAACGGCCGAAGAAATATATAATTCTCCCAAAATTATGTGTCAAAATAAGATTTGTCACCAAAAATCATTCCATTTGCTGAAACATAGTGAAAGTTGTGGCCAAATTAAGTCTCAAAAGCATCCTATGATGAAAACGGCCCCAAAAATATATAATTCTCCCAAAATTATGTGTCAAAATAAGATTTGTCACCAAAAATCATTCCATTTGCTGAAACATAGTGAAAGTTGTGGCCAAATTAAGTCTCAAAAGCATCCTATGATGAAAACGGCCCCAAAAATATATAATTCTCCCAAAATTATGTGTCAAAATAAGATTTGTCACCAAAAATCATTCCATTTGCTGAAACATAGTGAAAGTTGTGGCCAAATTAAGACTCAAAAGCATCCTATGATGAAAACGGCCGAAGAAATATATAATTCTCCCAAAATTATGTGTCAAAATAAGATTTGTCACCAAAAATCATTCCATTTGCTGAAACATAGTGAAAGTTGTGGCCAAATTAAGTCTCAAAAGCATCCTATGATGAAAACGGCCCCAAAAATATATAATTCTCCCAAAATTATGTGTCAAAATAAGATTTGTCACCAAAAATCATTCCATTTGCTGAAACATAGTGAAAATTGTGGCCAAATTAAGACTCAAAAGCATCCTATGATGAAAACGGCCCCAAAAATATATAATTCTCCCAAAATTATGTGTCAAAATAAGATTTGTCACCAAAAATCATTCCATTTGCTGAAACATAGTGAAAATTGTGGCCAAATTAAGACTCAAAAGCATTCTTTGATGAAAACAGCCCCAAAAATATATAAGTTTCCCAAATTATGTGTCAAAATAAGATTTGTCACCAAAAATCATTCCATTTGCTGAAACATAGTGAAAGTCGTGGACAAAAAAGGACTCAAAAGCATCCTGTGATGAAAACGGCCCCCAAAATATATAATTTTCCCAAAATATGTGTCAAAATAAGATTTGTCACCAAAAATCCTTCCATTTGCTGAAACATAGTGAAAGTCGTGGACAAAAAAGGACTCAAAAGCATCCTGTGATGAAAACGGACCCAAAAATATATAATTTTCCCAAAATACGTGTCAAAATAAGATTTGTCACCAAAAATCATTCCATTTGCTGAAACAAAGAGAAAGTTGTGGCCAAATTAAGACTCAAAAGCATCCTATGATGAAAACGGCCGAAGAAATATATAATTCTCCCAAAATTATGTGTCAAAATAAGATTTGTCACCAAAAATCATTCCATTTGCTGAAACATAGTGAAAGTTGTGGCCAAATTAAGTCTCAAAAGCATCTTATGATGAAAACGGCCCCAAAAATATATAATTCTCCCAAAATTATGTGTCAAAATAAGATTTGTCACCAAAAATCATTCCATTTGCTGAAACATAGTGAAAGTTGTGGCCAAATTAAGACTCAAAAGCATCCTATGATGAAAACGGCCGAAAAAATATATAATTTTCCCAAATTATGTGTCAAAATAAGATTTGTCACCAAAAATCATTCCATTTGCTGAAACATAGTGAAAGTTGTGGCCAAATTAAGTCTCAAAAGCATCTTATGATGAAAACGGACCCAAAAATATATAATTCTCCCAAAATTATGTGTCAAAATAAGATTTGTCACCAAAAATCATTCCATTTGCTGAAACATAGTGAAAGTTGTGGCCAAATTAAGTCTCAAAAGCATCTTATGATGAAAACGGCCCCAAAAATATATAATTCTCCCAAAATTATGTGTCAAAATAAGATTTGTCACCAAAAATCATTCCATTTGCTGAAACATAGTGAAAGTTGTGGCCAAATTAAGACTCAAAAGCATCCTGTGATGAAAACGGCCGAAAAAATATATAATTTTCCCAAATTATGTGTCAAAATAAGATTTGTCACCAAAAATCATTCCATTTGCTGAAACATAAGTTGTGGCCAAATTAAGTCTCAAAAGCATCCTATGATGAAAACGGCCCCAAAAATATATAATTTTCCCAAATTATGTGTCAAAATAAGATTTGTCACCAAAAATCATTCCATTTGCTGAAACATAGTGAAAGTTGTGGCCAAATTAAGACTCAAAAGCATCCTATGATGAAAACGGCCGAAAAAATATATAATTTTCCCAAATTATGTGTCAAAATAAGATTTGTCACCAAAAATCATTCCATTTCCTGAAACATAGTGAAAGTTGTGGCCAAATTAAGTCTCAAAAGCATCTTATGATGAAAACGGCCCCAAAAATATATAATTCTCCCAAAATTATGTGTCAAAATAAGATTTGTCACCAAAAATCATTCCATTTGCTGAAACATAGTGAAAGTTGTGGCCAAATTAAGACTCAAAAGCATCCTATGATGAAAACGGCCGAAAAAATATATAATTTTCCCAAATTATGTGTCAAAATAAGATTTGTCACCAAAAATCATTCCATTTGCTGAAACATAAGTTGTGGCCAAATTAAGTCTCAAAAGCATCCTATGATGAAAACGGCCCCAAAAATATATAATTTTCCCAAATTATGTGTCAAAATAAGATTTGTCACCAAAAATCATTCCATTTGCTGAAACATAGTGAAAGTTGTGGCCAAATTAAGACACAAAAGCATCTTATGATGAAAACGGCCCCAAAAATATATAATTCTCCCAAAATTATGTGTCAAAATAAGATTTGTCACCAAAAATCATTCCATTTGCTGAAACATAGTGAAAATTGTGGCCAAATTAAGACTCAAAAGCATCCTATGATGAAAACGGCCGAAAAAATATATAAGTTTCCCAAATTATGTGTCAAAATAAGATTTGTCACCAAAAATCATTCCATTTGCTGAAACATAGTGAAAGTCGTGGACAAAAAAGGACTCAAAAGCATCCTGTGATGAAAACGGCCCCCAAAATATATAATTTTCCCAAAATATGTGTCAAAATAAGATTTGTCACCAAAAATCCTTCCATTTGCTGAAACATAGTGAAAGTCGTGGACAAAAAAGGACTCAAAAGCATCCTGTGATGAAAACGGACCCAAAAATATATAATTTTCCCAAAATACGTGTCAAAATAAGATTTGTCACCAAAAATCATTCCATTTGCTGAAACAAAGAGAAAGTTGTGGCCAAATTAAGACTCAAAAGCATCCTATGATGAAAACGGCCGAAGAAATATATAATTCTCCCAAAATTATGTGTCAAAATAAGATTTGTCACCAAAAATTATTCCATTTGCTGAAACATAGTGAAAGTTGTGGCCAAATTAAGTCTCAAAAGCATCTTATGATGAAAACGGCCCCAAAAATATATAATTCTCCCAAAATTATGTGTCAAAATAAGATTTGTCACCAAAAATCATTCCATTTGCTGAAACATAGTGAAAGTTGTGGCCAAATTAAGACTCAAAAGCATCCTATGATGAAAACGGCCGAAAAAATATATAATTTTCCCAAATTATGTGTCAAAATAAGATTTGTCACCAAAAATCATTCCATTTGCTGAAACATAAGTTGTGGCCAAATTAAGTCTCAAAAGCATCCTATGATGAAAACGGCCCCAAAAATATATAATTTTCCCAAATTATGTGTCAAAATAAGATTTGTCACCAAAAATCATTCCATTTGCTGAAACATAGTGAAAGTTGTGGCCAAATTAAGACTCAAAAGCATCCTATGATGAAAACGGACCCAAAAATATATAATTTTCCCAAATTATGTGTCAAAATAAGATTTGTCACCAAAAATCATTCCATTTGCTGAAACATAGTGAAAGTTGTGGCCAAATTAAGACTCAAAAGCATCCTATGATGAAAACGGCCGAAAAAATATATAATTTTCCCAAATTATGTGTCAAAATAAGATTTGTCACCAAAAATCATTCCATTTGCTGAAACATAAGTTGTGGCCAAATTAAGTCTCAAAAGCATCCTATGATGAAAACGGCCCCAAAAATATATAATTTTCCCAAATTATGTGTCAAAATAAGATTTGTCACCAAAAATCATTCCATTTGCTGAAACATAGTGAAAGTTGTGGCCAAATTAAGACACAAAAGCATCCTATGATGAAAACGGCCCCAAAAATATATAATTTTCCCAAAATTATGTGTCAAAAATAAGATTTGTCACCAAAAATTATTCCATTTGCTGAAACATAGTGAAAGTTGTGGCCAAATTAAGACACAAAAGCATCCTATGATGAAAACGGCCCCAAAAATATATAATTTTCCCAAATTATGTGTCAAAAATAAGATTTGTCACCAAAAATTATTCCATTTGCTGAAACATAGTGAAAGTTGTGGCCAAATTAAGACACAAAAGCATCCTATGATGAAAACGGCCCCAAAAATATATAATTTTCCCAAAATTATGTGTCAAAAATAAGATTTGTCACCAAAAATTATTCCATTTGCTGAAACATAGTGAAAGTTGTGGCCAAATTAAGACTCAAAGCATCCTATGATGAAAACGTCCCAAAAAATATCTAAAGGTTAATAGACATCTGCATTTTGCAAATATGTTGTAACTTTATGTTGTATTGAGTCTTTAAATATTTTTTGTAAGAAATTAAGTTTGTATGATTCTTTGGCTCATAACTTCCTATTCTGAAATTATGCACAATTGATCAAACTGACATGAGCAATAAATGAATAGAAGAATCAAGTCTATTTCATATCAAAGTATGTTTCAGTAATGCAGTTATTTGGGTGGGTGGGTTGAATATTGCATTGCAAGACCTTTAAAACATTTGGGGAGGGCACTTCAAATGTGGTCACCCTAGTGCTCTACATTGTGTTAATCCGGGCCTGGTGTCACACCCTAAGCTTATGGTGTACCAGTTTATAAATCACATTTGCAAGGAGGTCAAATTTTTTGCAACTCCCTTTTCTCATACTGTGGGAGGCAGATGACTTTACATCTGCTCATATTTTATTTTCACAATGAATCAATACACCTCTTTTAAGGAAGTTTACACACTTGAATAGGTTTTTGAAAGTTCACACTGGTATCATAAAGTTAATTATTTTATTTCAGATACAAAAAAGGCGGGGTCGCATCTGGAATGAAACAAGTAGAGACCAACACATATAACATTCGCAGACTGCTGCATGTGAAGGGAAAGAAGCAAGTGGTTGCAGGGGAGGTGAGAACGGACACACCCAGATCACAATAGAGGAACTCAACTATACATGCCCACCAATGGTCATAGTGTGACATTACTCCCTCTTTCTGTTATAAGTAACGAATTATAGATGGCATTGTTTATACAGTCACAAAGCATACAAGAACATGAAATATATCATATTTTTTATATATAATATATATTACTGCTGATAACTTAAGAAAAACTTAAGAAATGATTTAAAAGCATTTATTAGTATATTTGTAATGCATGAGATTTGTATGTTTATAAATGTTTTAAAAACATTTCAAGTCATTTATTGGCTTTCCTACTCTCTAGAAATGACACACTTTAAACTACCATGTAAAGTAATAAAATCAAGTAATAAAATAAGATGATGTATATATAATCTCTGTACTTTATAATCCCTCTGTGCTCAGGTGGAAATGAGTTGGAACAGCTTTAATAAAGGTGATGTGTTCTTGCTAGACCTGGGGAGTCTGATAATTCAGTGGAATGGACCCAATAGTAACCGTACGGAGAGGTTGAAGGTAAACCACGATAACTTAAATAAGCTTTATATAACATTGACTTCTAGTGGTTGAACTTGGTACCACAGTCTAAATTAAAAAAAATTGGAGATGTTGCTTCCCTTTCGGGTTGCCATACAAATAGAGAAGTGCAACTGAAAATGGAAAGCATAAGTTTATCTGCTCATTTTTAAGTTTACAATGTTTTTGTTGTCTGTAAATTACAAACCCTGCTCATGTGGATTTTTGTGTAGCTCAATCTGCAGCTTATGTCGGAGTTTGCGCCCACCGGAGGTCGCAATTATGGGCCATTGCGGTCTCATTTAAGCAACCGTAATAACTGCCAAACAAGCTGTCGAAATACACTATTGGGTATATTGGCAGTGGGTAGGATCAAACGAAAACAAAAACAGACATTCTGACCCCGGAAGCCGCATTTAAAAAAAATAAATAACTGGCTATAGCTTTGTTTTTCAGAGAGACAGATTTGTGAACTTAGAATGTTTCTTAAATGTCTACGAATATATTATAGTGTTTTTTTATTTAGTACAGTGAGAAACCTACATATAGCTCCTTTAAAAATGATGAAAGTATTTTATGTTCTTTATACTTATTCTACATTTGGACAATAAAGGGGTGTGCACATCACAGCTTTTAAATGCGGCTGAAAATGCCAGACGGACGCCAAATGGCAGCTTTTTTTTCAGCTGACTGCCAGCTTTTTAGAGCTGAGTGCTTTGGTTGATGTGATACTTCTGCTTTGTTCATCAGTCGTTGAACGATGTGCTGGTTGGTTGTTGTGATGTTTATCCCACCCCTACTCCATTGTGATTGGACGGCTGTGTGAGAACTGACATTGACGAACTTAGCTTTTCACCCCAAGTTGAAAATGTTTCAACTTTTTTGAAAAGCACAGCACTTCTATTGGAAATAATCGAAAACAAACGCCGGCCTCCGGTGTAAAAACTTTGGTGTGCACGCCCCCTTAGGCAGAGTTTCACATGCAAGACTAAAACGCATGTTTAAGTTGTCTTAAATGGATAATTCACCCAAAAATAACATTTTTGTCATCATTTAGTCACCTGACCTACAGCACGAGGACAACACCTTATGTTGTCCACGTGCTGTATGAGTTTTTTTATTCTGTTGAACACAAAAGATTAAGGGCCCTATTTTAACGATCTAAGCGCATTGTTTAAAGCGCACAGCGCAACGTCTAAATGGGCGTGTCCGAATCCACTTTGGCTAATTTAACGACAGGAAAAATGGTTTGTGCGCCGAGCGCATGGTCGAAAAGGGTTGGTCCTATTGTAATGGGAGAGTATTTTGGGCTCTCATCCTCTTTAAAGGCAAGTTGCGCTGGCAATATGTCTAATCCCTATTTAGATGACAGACTTTGTAAACTGAAAAACTAAGCGGAGGAAGAAGATCCCCAGTTTAAGATTAATGTTAAATAATTGTGTTGTTTTTCACTTGTATTGAAATTGTTATTTTTTTATTAAAACCTTTAAAACCCGTTTTCTTTTAGTCATGGAAGTAAAAAGCAGGCTTGTAATTGCTTTAAATGTATGGCTATCCAATATCATCAAAAAATTATTTACAAGTATGTAAGATAAGGTTTGTACTCTAAAAATACTTTATTTGTAACAAACAGGAGATAAAGAATTTACAAACGGCTCTCCGCACGTTTCAGCACTTTGGACAGCGGTTTTTTTAGCAAATTACTTTTTTTAGCATTACTTAAAAAAATTTCTCATCTCACCATATCCGCAGGTACAGATTCATCATATACAATAAATCCGTGAGGTAGCATTAAAAAAAAACATTTAAAAACAGATGCATTTGTTTAAAGCAAAGCATTTAGGCTGCAGGTGAAGCAACTCTTTGCGCCTTCTAACGTCTCATAATTAGTCCTCATTTATGTCCAAGGACTCAATAATAATCTTTTACATTCAATCCTTTAATCTTTCATATTTAAAAGCATTTTTGTGCTGCTGCGCATTCATGTACTGTGTGATAAGCAAACCCGCGTTGTCCTCCCGTGTATAGGCGCATTTTACTAATGCGCTCTTTAAATAACATAAAACACATTGCGCCATTGACTTTAGACTTTAGAGCAGGTTTTTGTTGGTCAATGGCGTAGTCTATTTTAGTTGCCTCAAAATAGCAACGCGCCAACAATGCGCCTGAACACACCTCGTTTTCAGACCAGAACGCCCATGGGCGCAAAAGGGGGCGCAAATGCATTTGCTATTTAAGCAACGCGGAGCTAAATGTGAAAATTAGGGTGGAAACTAGCGAAAGACACTTGCGTCGCGCATTGCGCTGCATTGCGCCGGGTGTAAGATAGAGCCCTATATGATGATTATAAATGATGATAGCACATTCATAAAAAAACAATTTATCCATTTACTTCTATATGGAATAAATAAATACTATGGAAATCAATGGGTACCGTTAACTGTGTGCTTACCATTATTTATCAAAATATCTTCTTTTGTGTAAAAAAAGTCATACGGGTTTAGAACAACATGAGGGAGAGTACATTTTTTATGAACTATCCCTTTAAAGGGACACTCTACTTTTTTTTGAAAATATGCTCATTTTTCAGCTCCCCTAGAGTTAACCATACGATTCTTACCGTTTTGGAATCCATTCATCTGAACTCCAGGTCTGACGGCACTACTTTTAGCATAGCTTAGCACAATCCATTGAATCTGATTAGACCATTAGCATCGCGCTCAAAAATAACCAAATAATTTCGATATTTTTCCTATTTAAAACTTGACTCTTCTGTAGTTACATTGTGTACTAAGACAGACGGAAAATTAAAAGTTGCGATTTTCTAGGCAGATATGGCTAGGAACTATACTCTCATCCTGGCATAATAATCAAGGACTTCGCTGCTGTAACATGGCTGCAGGAGGCGCAATGATATTACGAGTGCTCCCCTGCGATTGAAAGATACTAAGGGGACTATTTTTGGCTACTGCGTAACATCATTGCGCCTCAAAATTAAAAATCACAACTTTTAATTTTCCGTCAGTCTTAGTACACAATGTAACTACAGAAGAGTCAAGTTTTAAATAGGAAAAATATCAAATCTCTTTGGTCATTTTTTAGGCGTGATGCTAATGGTCTAATCAGATTCAATGTATTATGCTAAGCTATGCTAAAAGTGGTAGTGCCAGACCCGGAGATCAGCTGAATGGATTCCAAAATGGTAAGAATCAAATGTTTAACTCTAAGGGAGCTGGAAAATGAGCATATTTTCAAAAAAAGTGGAAGGTCCCTTTAAGAGAAACACCATATTATAAAATATATCCGTGCCATTGTTTTGTCTCAATACGCACACCAGTATTTTATTCTAAGTCACATTTATTAAAGCTACTTAAATGTTCTAATTTAATCTGTAAAACCAGGCTTATGTAAAATCCTGTTTTCATAGGCAATGAATCTAGCTAAGGACATCCGTGACAGAGAGAGAGGTGGTCGAGCACAAGTGACTGTAGTGGAAGGAGAAGATGAGCAATCTTCAGAGGAAGCCATGAAATTGATGAAACAGGCTTTGGGAGAGAAAAGAAACATCAAAGAGGCCATTCCAGATGAGATTGTAGATGAGAAACTGAAAACCGCCATCAAACTCTTTCAGTAAGTTAGACTGTGGTCCAAATTTAAACATGTAGCGTTGTGGTGACGGAAAAATAACACTTCTTTTTTTGTGTGTTAAAAGTATTTCAGATGCTGAAGGAAGTCTGGTAGTGCAGGAGGTGGCAGTAAAACCCCTCACACAAGACCTACTGAAGTCTGAGGTAAGACCGACCCTGACCCCTGCCCAATCAGCATAAAGCAATAATACCATATAAAGGCCACGGTGATAGCAGAGCCTCCTACGATATTTATAGTCAAATGTCACTCTTAACACTTATCTGTTCACAAGAATTTTTATGAAACCACAAGTGGGTGGAAAATGAAATAGTTTGACCCATAAAATAATCAGGCCTATGATAAGAGAACATCTGTCCCCATTAGATAAATGTGTGTACTCCTACATAGTTAATGACAGAACAATCAAACATAATAGTGCTTACATTTAGGATTAGTGAAGTCGTTTTTCAAAGGTGCTCGCCAAGCACTAGCATTTTTTCTGATTTTCACAAAAGTTTAATGCCTTCCAGAAAATAATTAAACATACAATATATAAAATGGAGGAACAGACCTCTGCTTTCGAAAAAAAATAGACCGTTTTATTCTATCTTCATTTTTTTTCTTTTATCACCTCTCAAATATGGGTATGTTTGTTCAAAAGTACCAATTTTTAAGCAAAAAGCTGAGATAATTGCATTTTTGTAAAGGACTTTTGTTATAGATCAGGTTCAGTGCGTGATCAAAACATACACTGAGTTTTCACTGTTTTTGCATTAGTGCATGCTTCAGTGTTTTATAAGTTGGGTATGAGTGCCACCTAGAGGATAATAGCGGAAATATGGATTGCCGTAAAAATCGTCATTGGCAGGGAAGCATTTTCTCTTAATTGACCTATGGCTAAGCTAAACCCCCTAAACTCGACGAGCCAATCACAGTGTGCATAGCTGACCCATTACACTCTGATATTCTCTGCTTCCAAATCCATTGAAATGCATTGCAGCTCAGCCCCTCCCTGTTCTAAAAAAAACAATCAAACACATTGTTTTCTATTAGTATGCGCACACCGGAGCCCAGCTACGAATCAGGAAGTTGCTCAAATCCCTGTGGCGCCACAGAGCGCCACTCACATAGTTTAACATTAAATAACATCATATTTGTTCCAAATCATTAACAATTAACGTTGGCTGCTAACGTATAATTTGCATTTTGAAGTAGACACTATCTGACTAAGCTCGCGCTATTTAATGTGCACTTCTGGTGTATGATACCTCCGAGTTGTCCTAGACACGACGCAGCGCTTCTCGTCCGGTGTGCGACCCCCTTTACATTAAATAACATCATATTTGTTCCAAATCATTAGCGATTAACATTGGCTGCTAACGTATATTTAGCATTTTGAAGTAGACGCTGTCTGACTAAGCTCGGTCTATTTAATGTGCACTTCCGGTGTACGAAACCTCTGAGTTGTCCTAGACGTGCCACAGCGTTGCGTGTCTGAGGTGAAACCCCCTTTAGACCTGTAGATATTTAATTTGATCATGATGGCAACGAGATGCAGTTTATAGCATTTACACTGTGACCTGTAAATTTTTGCCTGGAGCTGAAGCTTTTCATCGACCTTCTCAAAAATTAAATTAATATAACCCTCCAATGCATAGCTAAGGCCCTTTTGGTGACTTTGAGATGATATATTGTCTTTCTGTCTCCAAAAATTATTATGAAATGCCTCCTACTGTGACAACCAAATATTGATTGATTGTCTGAGTAAGTGGAGGGGGTGTGGCTTAGCCATAGGTCAATTGACGAGATAATGGTGGGGAATGTGTTAAAGAGCCCATATTATGCCTATTATGTCCATTTTTACAAGATGAAATATAAGTCTCAGGTTTGCCTTGAATGTGTCTGTGAACTTCCAGTTCAAAATACCCCACAGATCATTTGTTACAGCATGCAGAAAAGCTTTTGGGTAAAATTAACCAGTCATTCAGTGGCCATGGGCGGGGCTTTATCAGTGTGACATCACAATAACAAGAAAATCATAAGGCATGTCTAATGGGGCTGTAATGGGGATTAAAAAGGGTATAGGTGGATTTTTTATTGTAGGGTGGTTGTGTTCACACACTGCCAACACACATGTATGTCTAAACACTTGTAAAAGTGTATTTTGCATAATAGGTGCACTTTAAAGTGGAACTTGGTTTTAAAATGAAGCTAAGGCATATTTTGGTTGAAGGGAATGGGGCAAAAGGGAAGCAAGTCTTGATAACATCAGCTATAAAGGAAAGTTGTATCAGAGTTAGATAATTTTTTTGCATCTGAATTAAATAATAAACGTGCCCATAAATTGTGTAATAAAACTGTAGAGTTTAAATGAAGAAGTGGTATAAGCAAAAGGGAACATCACAAGTCATCCGGAAACATAGCAAGGAAACATAAGTTCTCTAAATAAACCAATGAAACAAAAGTGAAACTTTTATGGGGAAACTAAATCAGAAATATGATTTCTATGGCAGGACTGCTATCTGCTGGATCAAGGTGGAATCAAAATCTTTATCTGGAAGGGCAAAAAGGCATCAAAAACTGAAAGGGTGGAGTCTCTAAAGAAAGCAGAGGTGAGTGTTGATGCTTTCCATTACACATGGACCCTTATTATGTACATCAAATCCTGTTTATTATGCAAATTAAGTAAATCATTTACAAAGATCTCACTTAATATTTTGCTGTTCTAGGCCTACATAAAAGCAAAAAATTATCCGTCATCCACGTATGTGGAGACAGTAAATGAAAGTGCAGAATCAGCAGTGTTCAAGCAACTCTTCCAGAAGTGGACGGAAAAGGGACAAACAGTCGGACTGGGCTCCACACACAGTAAAGGAAAAATAGGTAATGATTTTTAAAAAATATATTTCAGATGGATTGCAAGAACTTTAAGAGACCAATCTTAAGTCTTATGTGTCGGTTGCTCCATCTTTAGCCAAAGTGGAGCAGATCAAGTTTGACGCCACCTCTATGCATGCCAGGCCTGATCTGGCCGCCCAACAAAAAATGGTGGACGATGGTTCAGGGGAAGCTGAGGTCAGTAAAACCTTCTTTTCATTCATCTTTATTAAACAGGACTTGTAAGTCACTACAGTGTTTTAATCTCTCAGGTATGGAGGATAGAGGACAATGAGCCTGTCCCTGTTGACAGAAAGTGGCTCGGACACTTCTACGGTGGCGATTGTTACCTCATTCTCTACAAATATGAAGTCAACAGCAAACTACACTACATATTGTACATGTGGCAAGTATGTGTATCTTACACTTTTATTTAACTCTTCATTATACATCTAAAGTAGAGGCGAGATAAAGACACAACATGAAAAACAGAATACTGCAAAAAAATGATTTTCAAGAAAAAAAATTCTAAGTAATTTTGTCTTGTTTTCAGTAAAAATATCTAAAAAAAAATTAAATTAAGATGCTTTTTCTTGATGAGAAAAACGACCCAAGAAAATAATTTTAGTTTTTAGACCAAAAATATAAAATTTAAGTGATTTTGTGCATAAAACAAGCAAAAAAATCTGCCAATGGGGTAAGCAAAAAAATCTTGAACATTTTTCTTAAACATTAAATTCAAGAAAAATTTAAGAAAAAATAACTTACCCTATTGGCAGATTTTTTTTTGCTTATTTTATGCACAAAATCACTTATATTTTATATTTTTTTCTGAAAACAAGACAAAAATAAAGATGTATTTTCTTGGGGAAAATGACCTGGGAAAATAAGTCTAGTTTTTAGACAAAGAAAAAAATAAAATGTATGTGAATTTGTGCTTAAAACAAGCAAAAAAAATCTTCCAATGGAATAAGAAAAAAAATTCTTGAATTAAGGGGTTGTGTACACCAAAACTTTTAAGCCCGCGGCCGGCGCATGTTTTCAATTGTTTCCAATGGAAGCTCGGCGTTTTTCAAATAAGCCAGCAGCTAGCGGGTTTTTTCTGCGCTGAAAACCGGCGCTCGGCGGTTTTTCCGCGCTCGGCGCTGAGCGTCGAGAGTTGAAAGAGATTCAACTTTGGGAGAAAAGCTCCGCTCGTCAATGTCAGTTCTCACACGGCCGCCCAATCACAGTGGAGGAAGGGCGGGACATTACCACAGCAACCAACCGGCTCGCAGCTGAAGTATCACAGCTACCAAAGTGCTCAGCTGAAGAAAGCTGGCACTCAGCTGAAAAACAGCTGGCATTCGGCGTCCTCAAGGCGTTTTCAGCCGCGTTTAAAAGTTTTGGTGTGTCCAGCCCCTAAGTGTTAATGAAAAAAGTAAACTTATTTCAAGAAAATATTTATTTTCCCATTGGCAAATTTTTTAAAAGTTTATAATATTTTTTGTCTAAACATATTTTGCTCATCAAGACAATACATCTTAATTTTTGAATTTTTTGATATTTTTATTGAAAACAAGACAAAAATACTAAGTAAGAAAGTCATTTTTTGCAGTGTATTCTAAGAACTAAGGCCTGTTTGAAGTGACTCAGTGACCCACGGACTTGTGAGCAAGAAAAAAAAGTGCATAAATTCTGATATTTTCAGATCAGCCTCATTCTGAAATAAATTGGATATGAATCGGATACATGCATTCACATCCGCAATGTAAACAGAAAGACCAGATATTCCCATTTTAAGTAAGTCATTGATAAAGCGAGGTTGGAAAATGACATCATCTCAGGTGGACACCACCCGCGATCACATGACTCTTAGCAGTGCAATGGAGGACGACGGCCCCACTTAGTGGACTAATGTTAAAGTTTAATGAATGAAGCTCTATTATCTTGTATAATCATTTTGTCTGTGTCCATTGCATTTTTGTGACATTTTCCTTCTTCTGTCACACTACTGTACCTTGAATTGTTTTGAATTGTGTTTAGTGTAAATGCAGTCGCTTCATGATTTAAGCAGCTCATCAAAAATTGGGAATTGGGCATCAAGATTTCTAGTGTAAATCCAGCCTAAGACTCTTTTCTTTTTCTGTTGGTGATATTTTAGGGTCGTCACGCAAGCACAGCAGAGCTGACAGCCTCTGCATACCAGGCTGTAATTTTGGACCAAAAGTACAATGGAGAACCAGTGCAAGTTCGCGTACCCATGGGAAAGGAGCCCATGCACCTAATGGCCATTTTTAAGGGTAAAATGGTTGTTTATGAGGTGGGTCTGTCAGCCTATTCCTTTAGAATTTTTTTCGGTTCAATATTTAGAAAAGGAAACATGCAAATGTAACACAGAAAATTACCCAAAAAAGACAGTTTCCTGTTTTTACAATGATCCTGTTTTAGCTCTCAAAGTAGAATGCATGTGGGTGGTTAACCTGCTTAAAATTGGCCCCCCACCCAACACAAACATCTGCAAAAAAGCCTTAATCGTTTGTGCATAGTGATTGAGACTATTTTGGCCAACGTTTTGTGGTAGGTAGGGGGCCAACAGACTTAAAGTGCATCCCTACACCGTGTTGTATTTGCTTTGACTAATTAACAGGAAGGAAGTTCCAGAGAAGGCTCCACCCAGTCTAATAAGCCAGTAAGACTGTTTCATGTCCATGGCACAAATGAGTTTAACACACGTGCCACTGAAGTGCCACCCCACTCATCTTCTCTGAACTCCAATGATGTGTTTGTACTTAGCACAGAGAAATCCTGCTATCTGTGGTACGGCAAGGTCAGTATATTAAAAAAAAAAGAGTAATCTTAAGAGTGCATTTCTGCAAAAGAGAGGCATCAATATGCCAGGCATAATTTCCGGTGCCATCCATGCAGGGCTGCAGTGGAGATGAGAGAGAGATGGCTAAAACGTTGGCTGACATCATCTCAAAGAGGGAGAAACATGTTATTGCCGAAGGTCAGGAACCTGCTGACTTCTGGGTTAATCTTGGTGGAAAGTCCCAGTATGCCAGCAGCAAAAGGTAACGTAACGTTTGCAGATTTTGCACAGACTGTAAATGCACCAAAATTTGATGTTGCACTGTGTTTCTTTGTTCTCATGGACAGACTACAGGATGAGAACATCAGTATTACTCCAAGGTTATTTGAGTGCTCCAATCAAACGGGTCGCTTTGTAGCGACAGAGATTACAAACTTTAATCAGGATGACCTGGATGAAGATGATGTCATGTTGCTCGACATCTGGGATCAGGTGAAGATCACTGTACTTCTTCCAAAAATACCCTGCAAAAAATTTCTTTCTTACTTAGTATTTTAATCTGGTTTTCAGTACAAACATCTACAAAAATTTTAATCAATAGATGCTTTTTTATCAGTAAAATGACCAAAGAAAATAAGTCTAGTTTTTAGAAGAAAAAAATTTAATATAAGTGAATTTGTGCATAAAACAAGCAAAAAGTCTGCCAATGGGGTAAAGCATTTTTCTAGAATTTTTCTTAAATTAAAGGCTGGGTCCATGATCTCTGAAACCCAATTTTGGCATTTGAAATGACCTAAACTGGAATCTGGACCTTCTTTTGATAGACCCGCCCAACACATACGCAACCCAGGCAAAGATACACTGCAAAAAATTATTTTCAAGAAAATTATTTCTTAGTATTTTTTCATGTTTTCAGTAAAAATATAAAAAAATTCTTAAATTAAGATGCTTTTTCTTGATGTGCAAAATGACCCAAGAAAATAAGTCTAGTTTTTAAGACCAAAAATATCAAATTTAAGTGATTTTGTGCATAAAACAAGCAAAAAAAATCTGCCAATGGGGTAAGCAAATTTTTCTTGAATTTTTCTTGAATTTAGTGTTTAAGAAAAATGTTCAAGATTTTTTTGCTTACCCCATTGGCCGATTTTTTTTTGCTTGTTTTATGCACAAAATCGTTTAAACACATCTTAATTTAAGAATTTTTAGATATTTTTACTGAAAACAAGACAAAAATACTAAGAATTTTTTTACTTGAAAATTATTTTTTGCAGTGAATCGGTTACACTGCAAAAAATTATTTTCAAGAAAAACATTTCTTAGTATTTTTGTCTTGTTTTCAGTAGAAATATCTAAAAATTCTTTAATCAAGATGTTTTTTCTTGAGGATCAAAATGACCTATTGTTTTTAGACAAAAAATATATAATTTAAGTTAATTTATTCTTAAAACAAGCAAAAATATCTGCCAATGGGGTGGGAAAACTTTGCTTGAATTAAGTGTTTAAGAAAAAGGAAAACTTATTTAAAGATTTTTTTTTCTTACCCCATTGGCAGATAATTTAGTTTGTTTTAAGCACAAATTCACTTAAATTGTATTTCATCTAAAACTAAACTTCATTTTGCTCATCAAGAAAATTAATCTTGATTTAAGAATTTTTAGATATTTTTACTGAAAACAAGACAAAATACTAAGAAAAGCACTATTCGGACGGGATTAGTTTTCCAAACGACGTTTGAGTTTCAGCGTGTCCCCCAGGACGTCTGTGATTTTATGTACCGATTCGGACGGGATTAAAATGATGCAGGCTATTCCAGAGATGGGAGTGTCTGTTTCATGCATTTGGGCGTTGCAGTAGCACGTGCTCTGGATACGCGTGTTTGTAATGTTTAATATTTTGCTTTAAATGTAAAATCATGACAGAACATGTAATTTATTAATTTAATTTTAACAAATCAAAATAAAATATACAAATCCTACTAAAGTAACATTAGCCTACGTGTTTTATATAACTGTCTGCTTATAACAAACACAAAATAATGAAGAAATAATGATTAATACAATTTTATATCTTTATTAATTAACATTAACATTCCGGAGTTGAACAACTTTGAACGGAGTTTCTTATAATGTTAATGATATATCAGTGTTTAGTCTTAACAGTGTATGATATTCAGCTCGTCTTGATTTAATTACTTTATTTTGCCGAATGCGAAAAAACATTCATATCTGAATGAATGGGACTCAGGAAATACAATATACGCGCATTAGTAAGACCTTACGGCAGATCAAGTTGGCCAAAACACGAAATGAACCGCGTTTTCAAAAGATATTGCGGGCAAACACAGACATTTGCATCCGGACGGGATTAAATTTCTCAGAGGACCTCTGAGTTCGGCGAAAAACAGTAGGTAAATTGCTCTGGAATTTTTACGGAGGTCGTCAGAGAAAAACACAGACATGGCCGATTCGGACGGGATTAAAAACACAGAGGACCTCTGAGAAGCACGATTTTCTCAGAGGTCCCCCTGTAAAACTAATCCCGTCCGAATAGGGCTAAAGTCATATTTTGCAGTGTAGACACGCCCCTTACTGCTGAATGGCTACAAGTGCGTTTTGGTAGTCGGCCCGACTCCCTTTTCCAAAGTGTTTTTCAAAAATCACATACCCCGCTGTTAGGTGTTTAAAAAAAGATTAAGGCTGGTTTTCTGATTGGGAGATTTTTTTTTACTTGTTTTATGCACAAATTTACCTAAATTTGATATTTTTTGTCTACAAACTAGATTTATTTTCTCAGATTATTTTGCAAGAAAATGCGTCTTGATTTAAGAATCTTTAAATATTTGCACTTAAAACAAGACAAAAATGCTAAGTAAGAAAGTAATTTTTTGCAGTGTAAAAAAGAAGAACAATAAATTAAATTTTGCATAAAGGACAATAATAGCCTAAGTAATTAGGTCACACGTTCTCCCTGCACAATGTGCCTTCATTTGGTTTTTCGGGGTGCAATGTGACCTGAGCATCATGAGACTGAGCCATGTATGTTTATCAGGTGTACCTGTGGATTGGCAAAGGTGCCAATGATACGGAAAAGCAAGAAGCAGTGGTTACAGCACAGGAATATCTGAAGAGCCATCCTGCGGGACGTGACCTGGATACACCTATCCTGGTGGTGAAGCAAGGGTTTGAACCACCCACCTTTACAGGCTGGTTCCATGCCTGGGACCCACAGAAGTGGAGTGTAAGTAGCTTACATGAGTTTACCCCTTAACCTTTCAGCCTATGAACTAACCTCCAAACATGAGTACAGGGTAAAGCTCAGGAATATCTCTGATTCTCTCTTAGGGTGGAAAGTCCTACGATCAGCTCAAATCAGAGCTTGGAGATGCAACTGATCTTATCAAAATTACAGTGGTAGGTACTCAGTGTTTTTTTATTAACAAGCAGATCTTTGGATTTAGTAACATTTAAAATTAATATTAAGCATGCACTATAATTGGTGGTTTTCCCCACTATCGTATATCTGCCAATTGTTTAAAAACAGCCAATGACAGCCTCAGAAAGGACCAGAAAATGCATCAGAACTGATCAGTAATGTGGAAGATGCATAAGACCTCTAAGTAATCAGTATCGGCACAGATATTTTGTATTGGTGCATCCCTAATTATTATATTTGTTTACAGGATTTTACCCAGTCCTCAAACCAAAACAAAACATCAAACTCAAAAGACTCTGCAGGCTCTGTAAACGTGATACCTCCTCCTGTCAATGAAACATTTCCTCCAGAAAAGCTGGTGAACTGCGTGAAAGAAGATCTACCCGAGGGAGTCGATCCCACAAGAAAAGAGGTAAACCTGTCCACAAACTGAAGCTAACTTTTTAAAAACCGCAGATGTGATTATCTCAGTCTGGTCTTAGCATTTTGGGGGCCTTAAATGTTGTGAATAATGAACGATAATATGAATCTAGTTATTATGAATATCAAATTCATCTACTAATGCACACCTCTGCTGTCTTTGCAGGAATATCTGTCAAATGAGGATTTTACACTGGTCGTGGGAATGTCTCGTATGGATTTCTACGCCATGCCAACCTGGAAGCAGCTAAACCTGAAGAAAAGCAAGGGCCTGTTTTAAAGAGCACAAAAATCCTTGTGCCAGGCTGCCTTTTACATTTAATTTTTGAATGCCTATGGCGGTAATGCAAAACTACAGTTAAGATCACTTCTTTTAGATAGACGTATGTGTTTACATATAAATTATTTAAATATATTATTTTTTAAAAATTGACAGTATAAAGAGAAATTGCAATATTTGAAATGAATGTTATAAAGGACAAATTAATTACCTTGAAGTATCATTTAACTGAACATATGGAATGAATGGGACAATATGGGAATGTTTTTTACACGAGTTGTATTGAACCTGCATGGTGAACTGCCGATTTAATTTGTCCTTGTGGATGCATTTGAAGCACTGAATAAATGCTGATTTTCTTTAGTGGCTAAAGCACTTCAATAACACAAAAATAAAAGTTGTATATGAGTTTATTTGATGTTTAATTATTAAAGGAAATTTCTTTGGTATCAGGTTTTTTATGTACACAAGAGGCGCACCATCTGTCCTAAGGAAAAGTCAATAAATGGGTAAAGACCTCATTGTAATGGAAAATCTTTTGTCACCTTTTTGTTAATCTATATATTAACACATACACAAATTCAATACTGTATTGTTAAACTTGTCCGTGGCCTTGAGCAAAACATTTCACTCTTTCAAAAACAAAACGGTAACCTACCACTGCTGCACTAACTGTCATCATATTGCATGGAGATTAAATCTTGTGAATGGTAGTTACAGTTAGAAAACTTTTTAGCAACAACCATCAAACAAGGACTAAAACACACTAACTTTGTAATGCTTTAATAGTAAAACGCTGGTAAAAGCTAATGATTCATATAGATATTTGTAATTGATACAATAAGAATATGTCAGTAAATGTTGGGTCTTTTCAGCCGGGTTTGGTTATTCATAGAGTTAACATTGCAGACAAAACGATATACAGTAAGAAAATGTACTAACCTTGACCTGGTTGTAATCCTTGTACTATTACTCTAGGTGGCGTCGTTGCAAAGATAAAATGAGATTTTGTTCGAGTCTTGTTTCCTTATTCTGTAAAGATTGTAAAGAAAACACAGTTTCTTAGCGCCATCTAATGAATAACTAGCATAACTTGCATAACAAATGCAGAACATGGTGCCCAATATTTATTTTATATTTGTACATTCATTGGCTTCGCTTCTTTTATGTATGTTAACATTTTAAACATTGATGAAACATATCAACACGTAAAAGTAAATAAGTAAGTAGTCTAAAAGAAAACTATTTTCAGACTAACTTTATAGAAAAAAAAGTAGCCATTCATTATGGTAGCCCTTTCTTATAAAAAGGTTAGAGACCCTTTTTCAAATATTTCTTGCCCTCACTAAACTGAAATAAAACTGTATGAAGAGCGTGTAACTGTTAATTAAAGTAAATAAATAAATTACAACAAATGGTAAAAACATACCTGTACATCTTGATCTTACTAACCGAGGTCTGACTGAAATAATTGTCTTTTGAAGTATATCAAAATGGGTAAAATAAGGTTCTAATTTCAACTAATTATTAACCAACTAATTAAAACTAATAATTGTCATTTTTAATGCTGATATAACGTTAACTTACATGTGAAAGATTGAATAAAAGGACAGTCTCAGCCGTGTCTGTCAAACTGACCGTTTGCATTTTAACTGTGTGAGCGCGCACCAAACAAAGACCAAAGTGTCGCGTGCTGGATATATTATGGGAAAATTCACTAATAATACTTTTAATTACCACTGTTGGCTGTTGCTGCGATTGATCAAATAACATACTGGAAGTGTTTCCGCCGCGGGCTTGTTCGACTTCATGCGGCGCTGCAAGAACCGACTTTGACCAACGTCAAAGTTTCACGAGAGCGATTTAAAGCAAACTCCTCCGTATGATTTCGTCAATCGCTCTCGCGGTACTTTGACGTCATCACACTCCGTCGGTTCTTGCTGCGTCGCATGAAGTCGAACAAGCCTGGGGCACGTTCAATCTCACACCGGTGCGCAACGTTTTGCTACGGTTTCCGGGTTGAACGACATGTTTCCTTGAAACGGTGTGCAACGGAATCCAACAGGTTTTAGAAGCGTTTTCTCTTGTTTGGTGGGTGTGTCAGAAATGTCAGCCCAATCAGCGGCAAGATGTATAAAACCACGCGATAGTAAAGAGACAGCTCTCTCAATGGGTTCAAGTTGGAATGTTGTCTTTCATTCTGGACGGCAAGGTCAGTGACTGTAACATCGAGGGTATTTTACAGTATTAAACACACATTTATAACGATTTCATCAGGCTTCAGAAACATTTAAAAAAGAACACAAAGCATGGCCTCTCAGCTACCGTAGTTGCAACTCTTGCGTCATCACAACCATAGATATGTATATAAAGGCTAGATGGCTCAAGGCGGAGTCAGCTGTGTCGTCACTTGGCGGCCATCTTAGGTCAGTGCTGCCATAGTGCTGCTCCCTGCTGCTGTGGACGGAAGGTGAGTGACATACGCCAACTAAAATGCTCGTAACTTGCTGAATTCTTGACGGATTTACAAACGGTTTGGTTTTTTACAAACGTTATTAACGTGGCTATAATTCTGGATGCTTTAACATGTTTCATGAATTTTTTATTTATTTTTAGTATACGTATTCAGTGTCATAGGTACATCTTTGACGTTTATAACAAACCAATCCGTTTGAAAATCGGTAAAAAATTAAGCAAGTTATGGTCATTTAAAAGTACCTGCATCGTTAAAACTCAATGCTACGAGTGAGCGAGCGCCCTGTCCTAAGATGGCCGCCAAAATGCGGACGTTCCACTCAATTGGCCATCAGCGCGGACGAGCCATCTAGCCTTTATATACATATCTATGATCACAACAGGGTGTTCAATGCATAGATATGTATATAAAGGCTAGATGGCTCGTCCGCGCTGATGGCCAATTGAGTTGAACGTCCGCATTTTGGCGGCCATCTTAGGACAGGGCGCTCGCTCACTCGTAGCATTGAGTTTTAATGATGCAGGTACTTTTAAATGACCATAACTTGCTTAATTTTTTACCGATTTTCAAACGGATTGGTTTGTTATAAACGTCAAAGATGTACCTATGACACTGAATACGTATACTAAAAATAAATAAAAAATTCATGAAACATGTTAAAGCATCCATAATTATAGCCACGTTAATAACGTTTGTAAAAAACCAAACCGTTTGTAAATCCGTCAAGAATTCAGCAAGTTACGAGCATTTTAGTTGGCGTATGTCACTCACCTTCCGTCCACAGCAGCAGGGAGCAGCACTATGGCAGCACTGACCTAAGATGGCCGCCAAGTGACGACACAGCTGACTCCGCCTTGAGCCATCTAGCCTTTATATACATATCTATGGTTCAATGCATCACCGTTTCAGTTTAATAAACGTTGTGCAACGTTCTGTCGGGGCTGAACGCAGCCCTGTTAATTTACAGTGGTCACGTGCTACAAGCAGTGGGTACAAGTCGTAACTCCCAGAACACAAGCCGTAATTACGAACTGTACAAGGACGTGAAGACTTTTCCAGGGGCGTCATGCTGAATTTTTTTAAGGGGGCAGAGTGTGCGCAGCTACCCTTAATACTGTAATCATAATTGTTAAGGTCAATTAAACATCAAAACCTTTTATATAAAAGAGAGACATTTATTAATGATTTTATTGCTATTTTACATACAACCCCAAATCAGAAAAGGTTGGGACACTGTAGAAATTGTGAGTAAAAAAGGAATGGAATAATTTACACTTATATTTTATTCACAATAGAATATGGATAACATATCAAATGTAGAAAGTGAGACATTTTGAAATGTCATGCCAAATTGGCTCATTTTGGATTTCATGAGAGCTACACATTCCAAAAAAAGTTGGGACAGGTGGCAATAAGAGGCCTAAATAAAATATAGGTTTATGAGAATAGTAAATTATTCCATTCCTTTTTTACTCACAATTTCTACAGTGTCCCAACTTTTTCTGATTTGGGGTTGTAGAAAAACACCACCGTTTTTTCAATATTTTACTATGTTTTTACCTCAACTTAATTAATACAAACCTATCTTTTTTCAATGCGTGCACTTAATCTTTGTACAGCACTTCGTAAACATGTTAGCATTTAGCCTAGCCCCATTCATTCCTTAGGATCCAAACAGGGATGAATTTAGAAGCCACCAAACACTTCCATGTTTTCCCTATTTAAAGACTGTTACATGAGTAGTTACACGAGTAAGTATGGTGGCACAAAATAAAACGTGCCGATTTTTTAAGCAGATAAAAAATGAGAACTATTTTGTCTAAATTGTATACTTTGACCTCGAGCGCAGTATTGACAGAAGTTTAAGCGAAAGGTGGTGTAGTCAGGAGTAATGATGTTACTGCGCGACGAGGTCGAAGTGCTGCAAACTAAGTGCTCTTCCACGAATAAAAAAATGCTTAATTGATTTTTAGGGTTGAGTACAAAATCCTCTTGGCTCAAAAATCCCCCCAACAACTCCTGCAAAAGTATAGATTCATGAATAGATTCTTGACATTACATCCATTCTTCTACTTATTCTATTGGAATACTTTTGTGTGCACCTGTATAACCAAATAATGTATTTATTTATAATGTGTCAACTAAAATGCAATGATGCCTATTTATTAAACATAGGGAGAATTGCCCTCTTTTAATTTCTGGCTTCTGTGAAATGTTCTTTCTATTTGATGATTGCGCAACCCTCATATGACTGGACATTTGAGAGGTCAATTTAGGTTTGTTTATTTGGCCATAGATTTAGTGTCCCACATTAGGCATTGCCACTTTAGGACAATTTGCCTAACCTGTTTTGCCATGAAAACCCACAGGACTTAGTTTAGTTTACTGTTACCATCCCAACAAAACATTACCTTGTCTTTAGATTTTTTCAGATAACCCTCAACAAAGAACTTGAACAACTTGTTTTAACAGATTTGGTCAAGAAGACCAATAATTAAAAAATTAAAGGACTGCAAATCATTCAGGAAATGTAAAAACATGCACCTTTTCGTAATCATTTACAAAACAATTTAACTGGGAAAAAACAAAAACAATCAAATAAACAAAAAAGAAATAAATTAATGTGGTTCCCTTACACATTATGCGTAACGTTGCTAAAAAATTAAAATTTTGTTTCTTTATTTGACCATTCAGCATCACCATTCCTGTGTTTTCCCATGACGACTTCCGCTTTGCAAAGGACCACAAAGGGCAGTGAAATCAGGTTTCGCAGGTTTAAAGGCGTTGCCGTGACACGCCTTTATGATACTAGAAAGCAGGAGTGATTTTATCACCTGTTCTCAGTAGCTCTTTACCGATGTACAAGAGTTGCTGTTTGCTCCTTGGATTGTAGATCCCTCTAGATCACTTTTACAAATCTGTACATTTGATTTCTGCATCTCTGCTTATACTACATTTAATATATGTTTCTTCTCTCTGTTTAAACAGCCAAGCACAGCAGCAGAAATGAGTGAAGGACCAGAAAGTGTCAGAGTTGTGGTGGTAGGTTCAGGTTTTGCAGGTTTGGCTGCAGCATCCACACTGGTTAAGGCAGGATTTAAAAATGTTCTGGTTCTTGAGGCGAAGGAAAGAATCGGAGGTCGGGTGCACACCGCTAAGCCGTTCACCGAGAACGTCCTTGAAATCGGAGCTAACTGGATTCACGGACAGAAAGGAAACCCTCTTTTCCAGATCGCAAAAGCAGAGAATCTGCTGTCAGAGGAACCATCAGCAAGCAAAAAGAAGCGCGGTCCGCAATCGGTAACCACCAGAGATTACTTTTTTAGAGAAGATGGAAAGGAAGTCTCAACAAAGGTTGTAGAAGAGGTGTGTTCGCACTTTAGCAAGCTCACCGACAAAGCATTCGACGATGAACTTGAGCGCAAGTACAGAAAACTCTCTATGGGCGGTTATCTGGACAAAGCTTTTGAAGAATCACCTTTGGCGGCGACAGACGATGGCAAAAAAGTGTTTGAATGGTGCAAGAGGACTGAATGCACAGATGAAGCTTGCTCTTCTCTCTACGAGGTGTCTGCATCTCAGGATAGCAATTACACTGAACCAGAGGGGGGGTTTTACAACACTTTAGGACCAGGTGGCTATCGAGCAGTCTTAGATGTTCTCCTGAGAAACCTGCCAGCAGAAACTATCAAGTTTAATGCACAGGTAAAGACCATCCGGTGGGATTTGATTGAGAATGAAGATGAGGATTATCCCGTTCAGGTCGTATGTGAAAACGGCAAGACCTTTGAGGCAGAGCATGTGATTGTCACTGTATCTTTGGGGGTACTCAAACACAAAGCAACGACAATGTTTCAGCCGTCCTTACCAAAAAACAAGCTAGATGCCATTGAGAATCTCGGCTTTGGGACAGTGGGCAAACTATTCCTGTATTTTGAGAAGAAGTTTTGGCCGGAGGACTGTTCTGGGATTCAGATGGTGTGGAATGAGGGCCCAGAAGATGAAAAAGTTTATGAAGCTGGGTCTCAAGGAGAAGCCTGGAAGAAGAATTGGTTCAAAAAGATCACCGGTTTTAATACAGTGGCACGTCACCCCACAGCACTTTTAGGCTGGATCACAGGTAGAGAAGCACTGTATATGGAGACGCTTCCTGACAGTGAAATCACCTCTGTCTGTTTAAGGTATATGAAATAGTACAGTAGATAATTCATTGTAAAATTACTGTAATTTTACTCTAAAGGCTAGACATTCCTATGTGGCCAATATCGTTATTTAGAGAGCAGGGTACCTATAGTAAATATCTTACATTTTAAAGATGCCATAAAATATTTATTTTTAATATTTATGCATATTCATAAAATGCACAACTTGGGTTCTAAGCCATTCACTGTGTGCCCTGACAGAAACCTCACCTGTCATAGGCTTTAAACAAAGCAGAAAACAAATTAGAGGTGTGGCGCACCCTTTACAGAAATGCTTTATGCTTGTGCATTCCTCCTTGTTATTTAAGGGAGGTACCATTTACATTTTAAATGACTTTAATTGCTTTGTTTTAGCAATTAAAGATGTGGCCATAATTGCTAAAACAAAACCTACTTTTGTTTTTAAAGGTTGCTGAGGTCTTTCACAGGCTGGTCGGTGCCAGAAGTCTCAAAAACATTAATTACCAGATGGGGTACTGATTTCCATGTCCGTGGTTCCTATTCATTTGTCCCTCAAGATGTTGATGGGGTGAAAGAACAGAAGGCTTTAGCATCACCTCTTCCCACTAAAAATAAAGACAGCGAAGATAAGGTAACATTTTGGCTTGCTACAGTATTTAAGTTTTTTGTATCAGATAATTAATACAAACATATAACAAGAAAATGCTTTATGTAATTAGTTTTTATCGGTCTCTGCAGTTTCAGGTGTTGTTTGCTGGTGAAGCCACGCATGAGACTTTCTACACCACGACCCATGGAGCTTACCTCACAGGTGTCAGAGAAGCACAACGACTCATCAACTATTACAAATGAACAGCACTGTCCTCGAGAGGAAAACATGCACTTTGGTATCATGAAGATAACATTTTAAAAGTACATTTAACATATACCTTTTTATTGTTAAACAGTTACGTGTTGGAATTAATGAAGAAATATGTCTTCCGATTGCTTTATAATGCAATGTAAAGGAATGCTCTTTAATTAAACTATGAAAAGATGATAACAATTTTGATTATATTAGGGCTGTCAGAAGAAAAATTGCGATTAATCACATACAAAATAAAAGTTTGTTTCTGCATAATACATGTGTGTGCACAGCACTGTATGTAATTATTTTGTATATATAAATACACATGCATGTTTATATATACACACACACACACACACAGAGAGAGAGAGAGAGAGAGAGATAGAGATTGATTTTGATATATATATATATATATATATATATATATATATATATATATATATATATATATATATATATATAAATAAATACATAAATAACATTTTTCAAATTTATACATGAATGTGTGTATTTAATTACACACAACACACACACACACACACAAATATATTATGCAAACACAACCTTTTATTTTGTATGCAATTAATCGTGTTTCATTTTTTTTGACAGCCCTTATAAATATATATAAACACATTTGATATATTTTAATGATACAAAAATAGTTAAATCATCCTCAGACTTTCATTTAAACGATAAAGCAGTTTTAAAAGTGTGTTTATGGGTTGTCTATTGAAATAAAAAATAGTTAAATGTCTTTAACAATAAATTCTAATAGAGATACTCTTGTTTTTCACTTGTCCATTTCTTCTGGTCTATTTCTTAAATTTTCTCTTTTTGACAAGATTATATTGTATAAGTCTCTGTGTGGTTTTTGCTCAACATGTAAAGGGACAGTTCACCTTAATTGAAAGTATTTAAATTATGTTATCAAAAGTTTGGACAATCACAGTATACTTGTAATGCAAGGTTTTGATTTGATCACAAACATAACTATTACAATTGATAATGGGTATATTACATTTATAGTGTGTAAACAATAAAATAGTCAATAGTTTGGGGCACCGAGAGGCTCCAAAAAATATTTTGCTTAGCGCCCCATAAAGGCTTGGCCGTCCCTGATAGAGGAAAGACGCCAGCTTATACCTGGATTCTGTTTGTTAATTCTTTTAAAATGAAGAAGTAGGTAATATATTAAACAGTAGGTGGCGGTATGTGTTCAGATCACAAGTCTGTTATTAAATGATAGATAGATAGATAGATAGATAGATAGATAGATAGATAGATAGATAGATAGATAGATAGATAGATAGATAGATAGATAGATAGATAGATAGATAGATAGATAGATAGATAGATAGATAGATAGATAGATAGATAGATAGATAGATAGATAGATAGATAGATAGATGGTTTTATTTTGAAAAGCACGTACTTCCGGTAGTGTGATGTCGTCTTTCGCTGCAAACTTCACACTGTTGCTAGTGCAGAAAGAAAACAGAATCAGAGGAATAAATGAGGAGGATGAAAAGTGCCAGCACGTGAATCTCTATGTTTGTGTTAAACAATTAAGACCAAATGCTCGCGTGTTAGAAGTGAACGGCTTTTCTGGATAAACGGCACAATAACGTTTACATTTCTCCACAGTTTTAATTCGTTTAAGATCTACGTTGAATACAAAACCTTTCGTCTCTATTTAAAATAGTTAGACGTGTAAAGTTATTATCATGATGAATAAGTATTAATTATGTGATTTGGCTTGTTGTTAATAATTGTAGAGACGCTTCTAATAATGTGTTGGACCGTTTTGCCCTTCCAAATATGGCGGCACCGGTGATCCACAAATTGGTGGTAAATGCGGTGTTTACCAAGTCACAAAGTTGCAGTTTGTTTGTAGGTTACGTCTGGTATAACATTGCGTCCAAGAATTACACAAATATATTAAAGGATTTATATATAGCATAGGTTTTAATTGGTTATATTTAGTAAAAAATTGTCTTCATATATTTTTTTTCAGGAACGAGAAAGAAAGGTTTATATTTGCCACATTTGCATTTATGAATTTAAAATGATGCATAAATTAAAATGAAATTAATAAAATATGTGTTCCCTTTATTGGAGGGGACCTTTGTTAAAACAAACAAAACATTTTCTAAACATAAAGAAAAAGTGGGGTATATATATAATCTAGACAAATTTTTCTATGGGTTTCTTAAATAAAATAAAAAGAGTGATGCCAAAAACAATTAAAACACTGCTGTCTACTAAAGTCAATTGAACTGACGTCATGAGAGAAACAAGTGTGTTCATGTAGTTTTTAAGATTGCAAGATTTGCACACAATAACAGCAACCTCTAAAGAAAAGTGGGGGAAGCTCATTCTGGATATCATCAAATTTCAAACTTCCTCTTCTATTGGATGTTCTGTGATCACCTTATATTGTTAAATAATATATATATGGACTACAAAGGTCAATGGCATCAGGTATGGGAGGTATTTAAGCGTTGCCTTGACACATCTTTATGTGAAGATAGCAAAGCAGGAGTGGTTTTATCACCTGTACTTACAGTAGCTCTTTATTGATGTACAAGGGTTGCCATTTGCTCCTTGGCTTATAGTCTGTGTCTAGATCACTTTTACAAACCTCTACATTTAATCTCTGTTAAAACAGGCAAGCACAGCAGAAGAAATGAGTGCCTGTGCAGGACCAAAAAGTGTCAGAGTTGTGGTGGTAGGTTCGGGTTTTGCAGGTTTGGCTGCAGCATCCACATTGGTTAAGGCAGGATTTGAAAATGTCCTGGTGCTTGAGGCGAAAGAAAGAATCGGAGGTCGGGTGCACACAGCTAAGCCGTTCACAGAGAATGTCCTCGAAATCGGTGCTAACTGGATTCACGGACAGAAAGGAAACCCTCTTTTCCAGATCGCAAAAGAAGAGAACCTGCTGTCAGAGGGACCATCAGCAAGTGTAAACATGTGCCTGCCGCATTCGGTAACCCCCCGAGATTACTTTTTTAGAGAAGATGGAAAGCAGATCACAACAAAGGTTGTAGATCAGGTGTGTTCGCACTTTAGCAAGCTCACCGACAAAGCTTTTGATGATGAACTTGAGCGCAATTACAGAAAACTCTCTCTGGGCGGTTATCTGGATGAAGCCTTTGAAGAATCACCTTTGGCGGCGACAGACGATGGCAAAAAAGTGTTTGAATGGTGCAAGAGGATTGAATGCACAGATGAAGCTTGCTCTTCTCTCTACGAGGTGTCTGCATCTCAGATTAGTAATTACACTGAACTAGAAGGAGGTTTCTTTAACACTTTAGGACCAGGTGGCTATCGAGCAATCTTAGGTGTTCTCCTTAGAAACCTGCCAGCAGAAACGATTAAGTGTAATGCACAGGTAAAGACCATCCGGTGGGATTTGATTAAGAAAGGACAAAAAGAAGAATCAAGATATCCCGTTCAGATCGTCTGTGAAAATGGACAAAGCTTTGAGGCGGACCATGTGATTGTCACTGTATCCTTGGGGGCTCTCAAAGACAAAGCAACGACAATGTTTGAGCCGTCCTTACCAAAAAACAAGCTGAATGCCATTGAGAACCTCGGCTTTGGGATAGTAGACAAAATTGTCTTGTATTTTGAGAAGAAGTTTTGGCCGGAGGACTGTGCTGGGGTTCAGTTGGTGTGGAATGAGGGGCCAGAAGATAAAGAAGCTTACAAAGCTTTATCTGAAGGAGAAACCTGGAAGACGACGTGGTACAAGAAGATCACCGGTTTTGATACAGTGGCACGTCACCCCACAGCTCTCTTAGGCTGGATCACAGGTAGAGAAGCACTGTATATGGAGACGCTTCCCGACAGTGAAATTGCTGCTATCTGTGTAAGGTATGTGCATAGTACATACATTATAGTTTATTTAAAGATGACATATCATGAAATTCTGACTTTTTCCATGTTTAAGTGCTATAATTGGGTCCCCAGTGCTTCTATCAACCTAGAACATGTGAAAAAGATCAACCCAGTAACTTAGTTTTGGTAAAACGTTCTCTGCAAGCATGTAAAAAATAGGTCATTGAAATTCGGCTCTCTTGTGATGTCAGAAGGGGATAATACCTCCCCTTAATCTGCACTATCCAACCACGGCACTGGCATTTAGTGCAGACATCAGCTCATTTGCATTTTAAAGGACACACCCAAAACGGCATATTTTTACAAAGTGGCAATTTTACATTATATTTACATGACATACTTGTGTCTTTAAAGGTTGCTGAGGTCTTTCACAGGCTGGTCGGTGCCAGACGTCTCAAATACGTTAATTACCAGATGGGGTACTGATTCCCATGTCCATGGCTCCTATACATTTGTTCCTCAAGGTGTTGATGGAGTGAAAGAACATAAGGCTTTGGCATCCCCTCTTCCCCCTAAAGATAAAGGCAGGGGAAGAAAGGTAACTTATTGGCTTCTTATAGCAACAGTATTAAGTTTAGTTTAAATATTGATATATGGTTTTTGGTTATTTATGTTATATATCTTTATTGTAGGTTATTTATGTGTTATTTATATATACACATAAGCTTACAGTATTTATTAGAAATATTTAATGTGAGTGTTTATTTTTTTGTATTATATAAAAAAAACAGGAAATGCATATGTAATTTATTTTGTCTCTTTTCAGCACCTCCAGGTGTTGTTTGCTGGTGAAGCTACACATGTGAACTTCTACACCACGACCCATGGAGCTTACCTCACAGGTGTCAGAGAAGCACAAAGACTCATCAGCCATTACAAATGAACAGCACCATCCTATAGAGAACATAGACTTTGGTATCATAAAGATAACATTTTATAAGTGTGTGTTTATTCAGACTGCTGTATTACAGTATGCTGTGTTAATTGTTAAACAGCTACGTGTTGGCATGGATTACTGATGAAGAAAAAAATATATGTATGTATATAATATATACAATAATTAAAAGATGATTACAATTTTATTAAGTTGTGTTAATGTCCAGGGGCCCGTTCTTCGTACGTCGCTAACTCAGTTAGCTGGATTCGATTGTTGATGATTTGGCATGATCTTGGATTATTTGGTTCTTCGAAGCTCATTCTAAACTTGCTGTCATAGCAACAGGTCCGTAAGCTCAAACCTGCTCGGGAGCAGGCTTATTTCATGTAAACACGATTAGTTTGTACCTTTTTAAGCGGATGTGATACGGAAAGTCTGACGCAGTCGCGTATTCTTTATTATACGAGCGCAATCTGCGTAAGATGCATGATTAATATAAAGAGCTTTTCAAATTCAACACGTAATAAAAAAAGAATATATTAATTAAATCTTTTAGCGATGTTATTTAAAAAATATATAATATAACAAATATATTTTTTCTGTACTTGTGCGACTTGTTTTTGTGTAACAGGTGTTTGATTATTATTCTTAAACGAATGACATGCTGATAACATTCATTTTAAATTTGTTTGAATTTTCCTTAATAAAAACAGCAATCAATCATACCCAGCACTAATAGATTTTATGTACAATAAAGAATATTACTCAGTGTGAAATAATTTTCATTTGAATAAACTAATCTCCTATTTTAGTTGTGTCTTTAGATTGTCAAGTAGCTGTCATGCATGAAAGGGTTTTCGTTTAGTAATTTCTATCTGTTCTATCTTTAAAACGTTGTCTACAAATATGTTACCCTGTCCCTGTTCTGTGACAAAAATGACCAAAATAACCAAATAAGTTTTTTGCACATATTTTCACATATCTTTATCTTCTTTACTACACTTTTCTGTGCAGACTCAGCAGATGCAGGACTTTCAGTTAACGTGGAATACTGCTAATATAGTCGGAAATCAGTTAAGAATAATGCAGTTGAAGTAAACTTATTTAACCACTTGCATATAGTTTCTCTAAAGGACTACCATCTGAGAGGATTTCTTTACTGTCATGTGCAAAATTTTGATGTAGAATAACATTACCATTCCCTTACTGCACATCATACTTTATTTACCACATTATTGGAAACTGCTAAAAGTGTTGGTGTATTATCTACAACTGCACAAAAGAGAGGAAAACACTATCTTATAATACACTACAATTAAAATTTTATTTATCAGGAATTAAATTGTTGCATTGGCTGTCGGTTTAAGAAAGAGAAACTGCTCCAGAGATTATCTGTACAATCAGCCAGTTTAGAGACATCACTCCTGCCAGCACATCACATGAAGATGGAGGGCCACCACCTGTGTTTTTTTATTCTGCTTTTTAAGTTGCTGTTACAAACAGACAAAATAGCATTTAACTGTTTTTAAAAGAGACTTAAAGTACTTTAGGAGCATCAAATTTTAATTACAATCATTAATTTCAATCTTTGACAAGCATAGTAAAGATATAAAGATTAAATTTTTACAGAAAATTTTGAATTATTTATGGTGATTTATGTACTAAAGTAGCTTTAACTGGGTTTTTAAATTCAGTCACATAAAACGTTCACAACCTTCCATCAATAGCTCTCAGACTGCAGGGGTTAAAAATGGGCGTGTTCTTGGCCATTGTAACAACTGGCCAATCACAGCGTGGCTGATCAGTGTTTCTACTATCGATATGTATTGACTTTTCTTGCAGTGCACGAACGCGCAGTGATCTCAGATAATTCAATCATGCCATAATAATCATCAACAGCAGTGGTGTTCAAAGAACCAAATAAGCGAGATTATTTCTCGGATGTCTCATTTGATCTCGGATGTATTAAGCGACGTACGAAGAACGGGCCCCTGTTCATGTTTGGCTAGAATAACAATGAATATATTTGCTAATTTGAACAAATACATTTCAAACCAATACGTAAGACTATAATGGCTATAAATATGTTTTCTGATCATGCACAATTTATTTTTTGTCACTCATAAACAAAAAAAACCTTAAAAATAAGGAATGAAACAATCAATACATCATGTTAAAGCATTAACACTATAAGTGCTGCACTACAAAGATTAATTATTGTTTAAAGAAGCAAAGACTAACATGGAGATTCAAAGTCAAGCAATGTGTTATGCTTGACCAGGGGAGCCATTTTTTACACATAAAATAAATAAACTATTAGATAAAAAAATCAACAAGTTCACCCAAAAAATGAAAAATTTGTCATCATTTTCTCATCCTATTGCTCAGGGCTGGACTGGGACATAAATTCGGCCCTGGCATTTTGGCCCAAAACCGGCCCACACTACATAGGCTGCAAAAAAAGTTTTCAGTAAAAATATCTAAAAATTCTTAAATTAAGATGCCTTTTCTTGATGAACAAAATGTCCCAAGAAAATAAGTCTAGTTTTTAGACCAAACATATCAATTTTAAGTGATTTTGTGCATAAAACTATCTGCCAATGGGGTAAGCAAAAAAATCTTGAACATTTTTTTAAACAACAAATGCAAAGAAAAATCCAGAAAATTTGCTTATTAATAACCAATGGGCTACTGCTTAGTGGTCCGGTCTATATAGGAAAAGAAGGACGATGACTGGGCTGGGCAGTCATTGGGCCAGCTTAATGTCATAAAAAAAAATAACCAATGGGCTGCTGCTTAATTGTCAGTGGGCCTGTCTGTCTAGAAAAAAAAGACGCTAACTGGGCTGCTCAGACAAAGATAGTATGAAATGTAGCGGCCCAAAAAGTACGTCGGCCCACCGGGAAACTGCCCGGTGTGCCAGATGGCCACTCCACCCCTGCTAATGCTGTTCTAAACCTGTATTAATTTCTTTTTTTTTCTGATGAACACAAAAGAAAATATTTAAATAAATGATGGTAAGCACACAGATGATGGTAACCATTGACTTGCATAGTAGGAAAACAAATATTATGGAAGTATTTTGATAAATGATTGTAAGCACTAAATTCCCATTAAATTCCATTGTAGTTGTTTTTCCTACTATGGAAGTCAATAGTTGACTACTGTTAACAAATACAACCTTATTGTAAGTGTCACCAACATATCTTTTCAGTCATGGTGCACTAGAATCAAGATTTTTTTTATTGTCACTTTTCAAGTACAGCCAAATTACAGCAATCCTACATGTGCACTGACATTTGTTTAAAATATGTGTATGTATAGCATAGCTTAAATGTGGTTGTTGCAACAGTGGAATAGATCTGTTTTATTATTTACTTTCAGATAAAAACACATTTAATCGTGTTATGTTGCAGTTAGTGTAAAATCTATTTTAAAATGGTTTATTTGTAATTTTTATTTATTTATGTTTTATTGCTGCTGAAACATTTACATTATTCTGGCATCAGTATTGGAGTATGATGATCATATATATATATATATATAACTACATTTCAAAATCGTTTTTATTTCCCCCTTTTCAAATGGTTTTCTCCAGGGAACATGCCTGGAGAAAAATCCTCTCCTCAAGTAGGCCTATTATTTTTAGAATATGTTTTATTGGTTAAGTAATGTGAATTAATTTATTTATTACTATTATTAGTGTTTTTTTTTTTAACGTTACTGCACATAGATGTACTAACTGCACTCTCATAATTCATTCACTAGAGCGCTTTATTTTGAAAAGCACGTACTTCCGGTACTGTGTTCTGACGTTTTTCCGCTGAATAGCTTCACACCGTTAGAGCAAGAAGAAACCGGTGAATCAGAGAAACACAGGGGAAGGAGGAGGAGTGTTACAGAACATTCGCGAGACGGTGAGCCTAATATATCAACATATATATATATATATAACATCATCCAGCAGCTACTGATGTTACATGATTTATGTCTACAGATGACTTACTTTACCTTTTTCCCAAAGATTTACCCGAATACAGTCATTACCAGATATTATCATGGTCCTGTAATCTCACATCAGCATCTGGGAATGCATGAAAGTTTTAAAAGGGTTTTAATGTAAATCGACCTGTTAAACTAAACCAACGTGTCTCATATTTGCTTTCGCTTTAAAAACGTAACCTGAGCTGATCTCTCACAGACACACAGCTGAAACTTTACTGGTTGTAAATAAGTTTCATGCACAAGCGGAACTTACAGCAAGAAAGTGATGCATATAATATACATGGCAATATTATACTAACTTACTTACAATAATAACTACTTTACTTTACTGTACTGTTATAAAGAAAGCCTAGATGCTACATAAAGATTTCTTCAACTGTTAGCCCTGAACTTTAATCCTCATACAAAACAGATTGTTAATAATATTTTGCACTCGTTTATTATATTTAATATATGCAACAGTGAATATATTATGAGAGAATTTTGTTATTTTTACAATAATGAAGATTACATTTTAAAACCCTACTGAAAAAAACAGCTAAAACCAGCTGGTCTCCCAGCTTAGTTTTAGCTGGTTTAGCTATTTGGTCACTTTTCAAACTTTGCAAGGCTTGGAGGACCAGCTTAAACCAGCTACTGCCACCTTAAAACCAGCTACCAGCTGCTGCCTGCCACCTTAAAACCAACTACCAGCAGTTTATGCCACCTTAAAACCAGCTAAAAGCTTATGCTGATTTTAGCTGGATTTTTCAGTAAGGAAATCTCTTACATTGGCAGAATTGTTGTTCAAAATAACATTTGTAAAATCTTTTTTTATTTAATTTCTTTATTTATCTCAAAATTTCTAAAAAATAAAATATATGTCTTATATGTTAAGACTGAACATCTGGGTCTATGACGATGTAAAAAGGATAAAATCAATACATAAAGGGAAAGTTGCAAACCTAAATTAAAGACACAATCTACACGACAAAAATAATAAAGTTTAAATCTTTTCAAATCAACCCTTGGTACATAAACACTTCCATAGTTGGGGACAAAACTTACATTGCATGTTAAATGATGTAATCAAAAGCAAAGCTGATGTGTATTATAGCAGAATATATTGCAGCTCAAGAAAGTTGCTCCACCCTCTGTAAACACATACGTGTACATTTCCTCTTCTCTTTTTATCTCTCATCATCTCTCATCATTCATAAGGTCCCTTGTTAAGAGTGATGATCCACAGGTTCCTGTAAACATTTCTTCGCCTTTAGAACCCTAAAAATCTTCAAGTTTCAGCGATGGAGATGTTGCACCAGAGACCTGCGAGGAGAACGTTGCTGTTTGCTTTCGTCGCAGTATGGCTATTTGTAGCTATTTCCTCCGATGAAGATTACTACAAGCTGTTGGGTATTTCTAGAGAGTCCAGTACTCGTGAAATTCGACAGGCTTTTAAAAAGCTCGCTCTCACGATGCATCCGGATAAAAACCCAGTGAGTAGCTTTATTAGCGCATGCCATCAAGACGTGTGTGTTTTGTCTTTTCATGCGAAACTGACAACGCTTTCATTTTGTCTTTTCAGAATGATGAAGCGGCCCATGATAGGTTCCTGAAGATCAATCGGGCCTATGAGGTGTTGAAGGACGAAGACTTGAGGAAGAAATATGACAAATATGGAGAGAAGGGCTTGCAAGATGAACAGCAGGGAGGAAGATATGAAAGCTGGAACTATTACAGATATGATTTTGGTAATTTGCTTCAAGTCTTTATGGATGTTTTTAAACGGAGGACCAATAGAAAATGAAGGTGTCGTTTGTTCAAGGGGACATATCATGAAAATCTGACTTTTTTCATGTTTAAGTGCTATAATTGGGTCCCCAGTGCTTCTATCAGCCTAGAAAATGTCAAAAAGCTTAAGTAGCTTCACTTGGTAAACCATTCTCTGCAAGCATGTGAAAAAATAAATAATGGAAATTTGGCTCCCCTGTGATGTCAGAAGGGGATAATACCGCCCCTTAATCTGCACTATCCAACCACGACAATGCCATACAGTGCAGCAGAGATCAGCTCATTTGCATGTTAAAGGATACACCTAAAACAGCACCTGTTGCTCACACCTACAAAGTGACAATTTTAACATGTTATAATAAATTATCTATGTGATATTTTGAGCTAGAACTTCACATACGAATTCTGGAGACACCAAAGATTTATTTTACATCTTAATAAAGTCTTGTGAATTGTCCCCTTTAAAGATATACAATATCTGTCTGTACTATTAAAATTTCTATACATTTAACTCTGTTTTTCAGGCATTTATGACGATGACCTAGAAATTACTACGCTAGACAGAGGAGACTTTGGTAAGTAAAGAGTGTTTGACCCAGATGCGTTATATGCCTAAAAATGTGTTTGTTTGCTTGAATCTCACAAAAATCAGGTCACGTTTTCTTAGAAAAGAAAATATTTTGCATAGACTTCCCCTGCCTTTCCTGCACTTTCAAAACATTGCAACATTGAAAAGAGTTTGGAGATCTGTGCCCTGTTTGAATTATCATTATTTTTTGCAATTGTTGTGATGCTAGTGGATATAAATACACAGTTATCAGTTTTCGGACCCAGGGAACATGCATGCTACTAAAAATGTATATCTTGTAAAGTCGCTTTGGATAAAAGCATCTATCAAATGTGACCCTGGACCACAAAATCAGTCATAAGTTGCATTGGGTATATTTGTAGCAAAAGCCAAAAATATTTTGTATGTGTCAAAATTATCATTTATGCCAAAAATCATAAAGATATTTTGTAATTTTTTTACTGTAAATATATAAAAACTTTATTTTTGTAAGTGGATGCAGCTGCTAATGATGCATTTGGACAACTTTAAAGGGATAGTTCGGCCAAAAATGATATTAAACCCATGATTTACTCACCCCCAAGCTGTCCGAGTTGCCGCCATCTTAGTCGCGTCCGCATTCATGATGAGAGCTTACGCAGCCTACGGAGGCTACTCTGCTGCTGCTCTGTGCCTCCGCCCTCCGAATTTGTCATACGTCACTAAGAAAAGTGCGTACAGTACGCTAATACTCTCTCCTGAATACAGAGGAGTCTAAGATGGCGGCGCTACCGGAAGGTATTTATTTTCGTTAATAAAGTTTTAAATATGGATATTTCTACAACAACACCACACGGATTACCCTCAGAAGACCTTTGTTTATCATCCTGGAGCCGTTTGGATTTAATTTGTGAAGGATGGACGCACTTTTTTTGGACTTGAAGGTCGTGGACTATGGGTGGACCCCGTAACATTACATTTAATCAACTGAAAGATCTAAAACATTTTCTAAAATATCCGAAAATGTGTTTGTCTTAAAAACGATGGACATATGCAACTCGGACAGCTTGGGGGTGAGTAAATCATGGGTTTAATATCATTTTTGGTCGAACTATACCTTTAAAGGCAATTTTTTTTCAGTATTTAGATTTTTGCACCCTCAGATTCCAGATTTTCAAATATTGTCCCATCCTAACAAACTTCATCAACAGAAAGCTTATTTATTCAACTTTTTAGATTTTGTACAAATCTCAGTTTCAAAAAAATGTACCCTTACGAATAGGTTTTATGGGGCCAGTGTTACAAATGTATAAAAGTAAATGCAATACAGCAAAAGAGAAATTTGACCAAAAATTAGCCTGTTTTAGTAAGAAATGTGACCTAAACAATTGTGACCCAGTCTCTAAAATCCAGATGAAGTTATTTTTGTTGTGATTTATTAGGGGTGCACCGATAAATGGCGATATACACTAATAATACATGGGCGATATAACTATTCTGAATCGCACAGCTGATATTATTCACAGCTATTTCATGTACTACGGCTTTTGATCAGTAAGTAGGGCTGTGACGATAACCGCGTCACCGCATCACCGCAGTAATGAGATGCTAACCGCGGTGCTGAGTTCATCATCGTCATCACCGCACTTTTTTATATTTTCTTTATTTTGCTGGTGAAAGTTACAGAAGTCATATGGTGTATGATATGAACTATCCACAAAAGTCATTGTTAATCATAATTTACTGTCTTCCATCCTGTGTTCAAGGGTTCTAGAGAAAAAACTGCTTTCCGCACAAGGGGGAGGGACGGTGCATTAAACATATATAGGGGTTTATTATGTGCGCATGTCTTGTAATTGTTATTTAATTACTTAGTTTCAGTACTTAAATACACACAATAGCCTACTGTCACGGGCGCAATCTTCTTAAACATGAAGCCATTAATTTAAGCGCGTCATGCCCAGGTGCTCTGATATTTATTGCATGCCATGGAACCAGGGTCGGATCTACTGGGGTGGCACGGGGTGGCAGTTGCCACCCTAAATAAAAGCATTGCCACCCCATATGCCACCCCAGCGCTTGTATCCTAATATATATAATATATACCCGAGAAGGCTCTTTTAACCAGAAAGGCAATGTAGTTTTTCTTTGCGTGTGTTTAGGGGTGGGAGACACATATCTGACGATGATTGGTGTGTGTGTCTTAGAGGGGGTGGGACAATGATGATGATTGGCTTAATTTCAATCGTTAGCCAACCAGAGGCAGCAGAGTTCATACAGAAGCAACACGAACAGTCAGTCCGAGCAGAAAGTCCTTCCAGCGTAAAAAAAGTCCGCGCAGTCTTGCCAACTTGCCAACCCTTTTAGACCCCTTTAGCGACTTTATTAAAAAAGCGACTAGGACAAATCTAGCGATCTTTTGTGGCGTTGTTGGAGACTTTTGGAAACTGCCGTGAAAGGATGCATCGCCCCATCCAAGGCACTCACACGCAGCCCGGTTCTCGCGCTGCAGTCCATCCCTTCCGAGTCGCACAAACCCGCAACAACAGAGCGATGGGAAGTACAACGATCTCAAAACAAAGGTAGCGGACGCAAACACAAAGTATAAAAAGCACAAACGTTACTTTTCCATCGTTGAGGTGAAAGGCAAGAATGATTATGGACGTGCAACTTATGCATATGAAGAAAGAGTCTCTTCACGTGACGTCTTTAGAAAGTAATTCTGATCTAATAAAGCACCTCACATCATCACATGCTGTCAAAACATTAGTGGTTTCTCTTTAGTGTCTTAAAGTGATTAAGTTGAGCATCACATCAGCAAATCAGAGTACTGAATACGGTCATATTTTACAGATAAATGTTGCATCAGGATAAAAATACAAAATTAAACTGTTGCTTGCCTGAGGTACTTGCTTGGTAGTTAAAACAACCGAACTGCAGGTTTGTGTAAGCAGTAAATATCTTTTAAGCAGTTCTTTCTAGAGTTAGCCCGTCATGTCTTATCAGCTACTGCAGCCATCAAAATATTCCATACGTGCATATGAAATCACTCGTTATGATATTGCCTAATGTTTTTGTTTGTCTTCATTAAGGAGACAAAACTATTCAGTGTTGTGTATGTTTAGAAAGCTTGAAAGACAAAACTCAATGCTGCATTTTCCAGGATACTATGAAAAGAAAGGCTGATATCCATTTTTCTAACCTAAAAGAATAGAAAAATAAAATACTATGGGAGTGGAAGGGACAAATAAAACAGAAAAATATGTTGTGGAAGGGAAAGGAATTGATGAAGTCATGAAAGAAAGAAACATATGGATGGCAAAGAGCTAAAAAGAAGTGAAAAGACATAAATCCATCATCAAGTGAGTGAAAGGATTAGAGAAGAGGGTTATGAGAGAAAGAGATGTGTGCCTTTCAAATATGTTTAACATTTATATAAACTAGGCAAAACTTTTTTAATTATATAACAGTATTTATACCATTTTGTTCAACTTTGCCCATCATGGTTACAGTCAGTGTTTTTAGATAATGGTAAGATGTATGTATTAACTTAGTATTAAGACAAAGGGTGCTACAGTAGAGATGCTAAAGGTAGCCGCTTGGGTACTTATAGGAACATTTGTTGTTGCGTTTTTTATGTTATAAAAATTTGAGGTCCAGTGTATACACCGAATATAGTATATACAGTAGATAATTTCTTGTATCCACGACAACCATGCAAGGACGCTTACTTCATTGCCACCCCTTGTAGTTCTCATGCCACCCCCTTGCCACCCCATAAAAAAATTTCTAGATCCGCCCCTGCATGGAACTGTACCAACTCACTCACTGCGCGAATAACAAAATCTCAAGTGCAAGGAAATCTCACAGCCACGCGCATTACATTATTCAGGCGCAAGAAGGTCACCGGGCAGGGGCAGCACGAAATGCGCGTTGGTACTGATAATAATAGCATAATTATTTAAAACTATAATGGTCAAACATGCCAACTATAGTTATGAAGGCTAGCGCGGTCGGCTGTAGACCTATATGTCTGACTATCGTAGCGAGGAAATGCCACTATCTAAAATCACATCTTGTGATGATTAACTATCATGTGGCGTTTGTCGGACTTGGGAGCACCAAACATACCTTTAGTAAAGCATAAAACTTCAGCCCAGCAACGACAGTTGGAAATCTCCAAGACTTTTTTGCGAGAGGAGCAAAGTACCAGAGTGACATCAGTCAGGCAGGTGAGGGCTTACTGACCGCGTGACCCGTTAATGCTGTAAACTAATTTCTCCAGCTCGGGATCAAAAAAGTTTTATTATCTTCTTGATTATGTAAATGGACAGCAGTAATTTAAAGCATTGATTGGAGTATCCATAAGTTTTGCGCAGTTATTTACGGGATGATGCAATACATTATTTCATTTCGTATCTGCTTTGAAAAATTATAATTAAACATATTAACTATAGTAACATGAAATAGTATTTATTTTTGTTTCTTTTGAGTTTTATATGAATTATGGAACAGTTTTTGTCATTGTTTGTAACCCATTTTATTGGGTATATAATAAATTATTTAACGTTCAACCCGTTGCGTTTGGAGGAGTGCGTTATATCCACGGAGTGTTACCCGAAAAACACTCTAAAAATGTCTAAAGAAATTGGAATCAAGGTTTTGCTTACAAGAAACAATGTTAAGCTCGGCATGTTCTTTCTAGTTTTTTTCAGGTTGCTATTGTATGAAATGTATTGTACAAAATGGGTTATAAACGATGACAAAAAATTATATAATTATTATATATATTATATATAAAATATATATATGTATTGCTATATACATATATATATATATATATTATACCTATGGAAATAAATATTATTTTATGTTGTTATTGCTAATATAATTTGTTGTTTTAATAATAAATAAGAAGACGTTTCCGATGCTTTGCGGGGGTGGGGGGTTGTGCTTTTGGGCTTTGGGGGTTACTGTTGTGCGGTTAACCGCATAACCGCATGATTTTTTTTATGCTTCACCGCGGTGAGAAAATATCCTAACCGTCACAGCCCTATCAGTAAGTCCTTATCGATCTAAAATCGCTGTTAGTTATCGGCCAATATATCGGTGCACCCCTATAATTTACTGTTTTCTACATAAAATCTACATAATGTAAAGTCAAGATGAAAATATAACCTTGATATCTTTAATATTGACTGAAATCAAACTTTGATGCTCTTAATCTCATCAATCTTATCTCGGCTTTAGCATGGATTTCATAGACAGGGTCACATATTTTGACATTTTGTTTAATTCACCCATTACTTTTCAGCTGATCTCATATTTTTTTCTTTCAAAAAGACATCTGACCTGTTTTTGCTAATGCTGGTGGTCACATGGTTATTTCTTTCCACAGATGCAGCGGTTAATTCTGGAGAGGTCTGGTTTGTGAATTTCTATTTCCCACGCTGCTCGCACTGTCACGACCTCGCCCCCACGGTACGTAACTCAAGCCTTCATTGCATATTTGCTTTCTCAATGCATGTTGTAGTGTATTTTTTTGACCACCGTGTGAATGCGTCCCACAGTGGCGGGAGTTTGCGAAGGAAATGGATGGGGTGATTCGAATCGGTGCGGTAAACTGTGGTGACAATGGCAGGCTGTGCCGTAGTAAAGGTGTCAGCAGTTACCCCAGCCTTTATGTGTTCAGATCCGGAATGGTAAGAACGTGTTGCTTTTCGTCAGGATGTGTGTATGTGTACTGTACACTGACCCTAAAATCTCAATGTAATACCAACAGAATCCAGAGAAATACTATGGCGACCGATCAAAATCAAATCTCATCGCGTTTGCCATGCAGTATGTGCAAAGCAAAGTGACTGAACTTTGGCAAGGTATTTGATTTTGATATTTGGGATTTTTCTTATTTAGTGGGGTCCAAAAGTCACATTAAAAACAGTATTTCCCTACATGGTTTTAGCATTTGAAAACTGTAAGAATCTGCAATGGTTTTTATGTTATTTTCAGGCAATATCTTCACTGAGATTGATCGGGCGTTTGGTGAAAGAATCGGATGGCTAATAACCTTTTGTGCTGATACTGGAGGTATGACAATAGCTTTAGCGATATTTTTTTTAAATGTCAACAAAAAATTACGAAATGACAGCTTTTCCATTAACTGATGTTATGCAACTAACATGTAATTTTGTTCTCTCGCATGACAAAGGGTGGGTTTGACTTCATACAACGCCGCACAGACTGACATGCGGATTAAATCAAAATACTGTGTGAGTGATTCGAATCGCGATATTTTTATGTTATCCGCATGCCGGTCTGTGTGGCACCATATGAAGTCCCCATGGTTTTTTAATGACTTATCGTGAGAAAACAAAATTAAGTTTTAGTCGCATACTTATTATGCACTTTAGGTGACCTGTTAATGCAAAATAAAAATGTATTGCATATTTTGCCGCATGTTCCTTTTTCGTATTCCCTGAAAAACCACCTCATTCCTTTGGCCGTATTTCATTTGGCAGTTCAATTCAAAGGGAAATAGTAATGCATCTTATTTAATTTTAATAATTTTGTTAGATAAAGTAAACCCAGAATCGTTCTCGGTCTTGCTGAAAAGTCATTAAAACTTCAGTGTTTCTCATAGATTGCCTGGAATCTCAGACGAGACGGAAGCTCGCTGGAATGTTGGTAAGCGTTGTGTGATTCTTAATCATTATAGTTCCTTAGTCCCAATAATGATTGTGAATAATCCATTGTTTCCTTGTTTAGGATGGTCTTGTACATGTAGGTTGGATGGATTGTACTAAACAGGGGGATCTGTGTGACAGCTTTGACGTCACCACCAGCACGACGGCCCTTTTTCCTCCTGGTAGTTCTCTTGAACAGAAAGGAAGTGTATTGGTAAAGATCCCATCTGACATTTTTAAATAAGTGATTGTTTGAAAAGTAGGGCTGTCAGTCTTGAATTTCTGAACGCATTACAAATGTATTGCAGGAACAAGCAACAAAGACTGTAAACTATGTAGTACTGAATTGCAGAGTTAGATCTTTAAATAGTTTTTCACCATTTCTGAGTTTGTTTAGGAGGGCATAAAACGGTGGCTCGATGACGCATTGGAGCCAGTGTACATTGCCCTGCCCCTAACACAATCGTGAGCATCCATTCGATTGTAGTAGTATTTGAAAGTTGAGATAGACTAGCAGCTTTTCCGCGAGTGGGCGTGGTTTCAGCGCAGATAGCGGACATAATCCTGACGGTTTTTCCAAGATTTTGATCACTTATTTTATTTGTTTGGCTTTTTTATCATTCGAATTTTGCTAGGTGGTAAATAACACTTTTTTTGTGGTGTCACAAACCCAGAACGCATTTAATATCTGACTTTACAGGGACTTTAAAGGGTCAGTATTGATAAACTGTTATAGCAAAGAGGAACAAAAAGCACTAGCCTACCAACGCGTTTCCAAAACGCGTTTTCATTCAGAACACGTGAACCAGCTGAAACGGACAAGGAGATCAGTGATTACATAACGGCTACCGTAGTTGCAACACGCATTTGGAAAAGTGAGGCGCTAGAGAGCACTATTCGTTTGAATGCAAAATACAATTTCACCACTAGATGGGGGTAAATCCTACTTATTGTCCCTTTAAAGAAAATGCAATATGCGCTATAACTATAAATAATGCAATATTTGATATGCTATACAATAAAATTTGTAAAATTCATTTGAACTATAATAGAATTAAAATAGCCATCGTATATTTTTTTCATTCTTTTTGATTGTTGATTATCTTTCACAGAATGTGCATGCATTTTTTTAAATATACATAACTTTGAAATTATAAAAATATTTAGTTATTGCAGACCATTGCTATATACACATTTGCACTATTCCGATGATTTCAATATATTGTGTGACCCCAGTGAAGCATAGTTTGAAAGTTATTGAGAAATCGGTGTGTATTTTATATCATATTGCATGTCTTTGCACTTTAATTTTAATGGCATTACTGTAAAACCTTTAAAAAAATTTAACTAAAAAGATAATTTTCTTTAAAATGTTTTAATTAAGCTGAATGTGCTGAAAAGGGCAAATATTTTTTTCAAAAGAGCTAATTTAATTTTACTAATAAGACTTTATCAACTTTGCAGTTTATTCAGAGTTTGGATGCTAAGGAGATTTATGCGCAAGTATTGAGACATTTGCCTGACTTGGAGATGCTTACAAAAGAGAGCTTTGAGGTAAGAACACAAGTAGGGCTGCACGATAAATCGTGTGGAATTGTCGTGCACATCTCGTCAGTTGCATCGGGTCAATTTCGCATTAATTACCATGGACCGGCAAATATGGCCCAGCTTGTCAGTGAACTACGGCTTCGTGTAGTAAATGCTGCTCCATCTGAATGCAGGTGATGGGGATTTACTACTAATCAAAAAAACGGCATTACTAACGAGATGTGCATGATATCGTTATCACTAACACCATATGTAAACATAAAAACGTGTGTGTTTGCATTGAACTGTACCACACCCAACACTACGTGTATCAATGTTTACATGGGAAACTAACACTTGGCGAAGAATATAATTGTGAAATAACTGTCTATCAATGTTAAATTGTCTTGAAAGATACTTGTGTTATTATTTTTTTTTTTTGCATTTTAGCATAAATTGGCTCATCATCGATGGCTCATCAGCTTCTCATTTGGACATGATGACCTGGCATCACATGAGTTTAAAAAACTCAAATCTCTGTTGAAAGACTCTCACATACAGGTGACTAATTTGTCTCTTTGTCATCTTATCCAATAAAGAAATAGTTTATTCGAAAATTTCCTATTCGATTTCACCTCCATGTTCATCTGAATCTTGTGTTAAACACTAAATAAAAAATGGATTCTGTTTTTTTTACTTACAATAGCAGTTTATACATTCTTCATAACACCTTTAGTGTCTTATGGAATGCTGGTTTATTATACAGGTTATGCTTGTTTGGAAACAACATTTGAGATAAACACTGTCTTTAATCAGTACAGAAGTCATGATTTCTCATATTGGATTGTATTTTCTCTATCTGTACAGGTGGGGAAGGTGGACTGCATCTCAAATTCAGAGCTCTGTGCTTCTCTATATATTCACAAACCATGTGTGGCTGTTTTTAAAGGGCTTGGAATTCATGATTATGAGATCCATCATGGTGAGTTCCCCCCAAACAAAATTCATGACATAAAACAATCTCAAAGTGAATTTGAATTAAAAAACAATATTAAATTATACAATGCAATGCTGTTCGTTAGTAGCCTTATTTTTCTGAGGTTTAATTACACTTAATTTTAATAAATTAATGTATTTTATAAAATGTCATAAAACTGGGGCCCCCTGGCATTATCTTATACCCCTGTCCCAGTTCACGCGCCATATGTCTGCAGGCGTGTATTGTTTCTTTACAAAGTAACATCTGCATCTACTAGCCTGTCATAATACATCTTTAGTCATTATTGTGGATTAAAAACATGGATCTTTTTGACAGCGTTGTAATAACATGTGAAATTTTTAAGCATGCAAAGGAAAAACCTTTACATTGTTGTTGCGTAAACGTAACCTTAGACTGTTTTATTTTACTTTAAGTTAAAATCGTCACAGTTTCCAAAATGCAATGCTCTGCAATTTAACAAACACACAAAACAAAAATAAAATATACATAGTTTTGTAAGCTCACCGTACATTATACAAGTATATATCTTTAAAGGTGGGGTGCATGATTTTTGAAAAACACTTTGGAAAAGGGAGTCGGGCCGAGTACCAAAACACACTTGTAGCTAATCAGTAGTAAGGGGCGTGGGTTGCGTATGTGTGGGGCGGGTCTATCAAAAGAAGGTACAGATTCTATTGGGGTAGGGGCGTGTTTGTTTAGGTGATTTCAAATGTCAATGAACATTGGCTTTTAGAGATCATGCACCCCACCTTTAACTCTTTCCCCATCATTGACGAGTTATCTCGTCAATAAAGAGAAAACGCTTTCCTGAGTTTTTACGGCAATCCATATTTCCGCTATTATCCACTAGGTGGTGCACTTACCCAACTTATAAAACACTTAAGCATCCACTGATTCAAAAACAGTAAAAATGCCGTGTATGTTTTGATCATCGCTTTAAATCTGGCTAAATGCTAACACATTTACGACGCCCTGTACAAAGATTAAGTGCATGCATTAAAAAAAAAGGTATGTATTAATTTGTCTAAGTTTAGGTAAGAACATAGTAAAATATTGAAAAACTGTGGTTTTCCTTTAATAAATCTCTCACTGTATGCAATCTTAATGTTTGAACCACCTGTCATGGGAAACCACAAATGCTGTCTGAATAATAAGATGAGGTGTCTTCTCATGGGATAAGTACATGCAGTCTCATGAATATTATAAGATGCTGATGAGTCATCATTGTCAATAAAAAAAGTCACGTACTGTGACATTGACACGAAGATGAACTTAAACCGGAAGCTTGAAAATAACCAGTTTCATTTATGAATTAACATACGGTAACACAGTGTCTTTTATGATGAAATCTCAAAAATGTAGTTTAGGGTTATATGACTTTGATAAAAGTAAACATTCTGCATCTAAACAATGTGATATGCTTTCTAAACACTTCAAGGTCCAACTTGATAAAATTTTGTTCAGTAAAATGTAAAATGTTTAACTGTTTTCTGATGCCAGCAATGCTGTTTTCATTTCCTAGGTAAAGATGCCCTGTATAACATAATAGCTTTTGCAAAGGAAAGCGTCAACGCTCATGTGACCACGCTTAAACCTGAGAACTTCCCCAGTCATGAGAAGGAGCCCTGGCTGGTTGACTTCTTTGCTCCTGTAAGTTATTAATATTTATGAAACTATCTGTTACACACATCTGATAAAAGACTGTCGAAAGACATCTGTGTTAACTTCCTACCGGTGCCTGATTTACCAAACTCAGGATGGTGTATAATTATCTACAGGTTTGATCATCATGTATTTGTTCATATAATAAAAGTGGCAAACAACAAAAAAATCACCATAAGTTATTTAAAATTTAAATCTATTTTATGCATGAAATTTTCTGGAAAAATCCATTTAATTCCCTGTATAGTGTAGGATAATATAATATCTTAAAATTCTAGACTTTTTAAGCACACGTGCTAAACTGTTCTCTTTAAATGCTTATATCTTCTGTATGCGAATGTTGATTCATACCAAACGTTTTTTTTTTTTTTGCATAGTTGTGACACATGAAAACGTATCTGGTTACGTATGTAACTGTTGTTCCCTGAGAAGGGAACGAGACGCTGCGTCTCCCTTGCCATACTTCCTGCATCCCTATAACGTCATCTTTGGCAATATTTCAGATAGCGGTATACTTCTTTGTTGTTAAGCCTCACCATTGGTTGAATTTGATATACAAATTCAGACACACTTACCCCTAGAGGCGTATCCAAAGTGTCACCGCAGTGATGCAGCGTGAGTTCCCTCGAAAGGGAACTGTAACAATGTATCTTAAAACTTAAGGTAACACGATGTAACCTTGCTCTCACTTGAAATGTGTCCCCACATTTAGTCCTTGAATTTGAGGGTATTGGACCTGGAAAGTCCTTGAAAGGTCATTGAAATTAAAGTAAACTAAAGTGTGGGAACCCTGGGGTCAAAATATAAATTTTTCTTTCATGACAAAAATCATTATATTAAGTAAAGATCATATTCCATAAAGATATTTCGCAAATTTCCTACTATAAATATATAAAAATGTATTTAAAGGTGCCATTTGTAATAATTGAGGTAAAAGATTTTTAAAAATTAGTTACACGCATCAAAAGAATGAGAAGAAATAAGGGCAAAGATGTCATTAAAAAAATGACAAGGTATAGTGCTGCAGAAATATCAATCTGAATTAGCATGCTAAATTACTAGCTACAGCCCGACTGGTGTTGTAATACCAGTTTCGACCATGGGAGGCGGTATGCGGGCCACGCACATAACCGCCAGCCAAACTGCAATACACGAATAAGTGGGAGTACAGCCCTACCGCTGCGTCCGAAAACTAAGGCAGCTGACTTGTTGATTTAAGATTTATGAATGCAGCTCAGAGAAATGCAATTCGGACAGCCATGGATTCCGACATGCCTTGATGCCTTCCTGCCTTGCAATAGGGGTTTCGGACGTATTTCAGTTCAGGGAAGAGAGCGGAAGAATGGCTAAAGCAAGAGACATTTACCACTACCACAAACATTTGCTGCAGGGAACAACGCGCTCGGAATCACAAATAAAATATGATAAATAAAGTAACCGAACCAGAGTAAATACTGGCACTGCTTTTCATCGCTGGAGACAACTAATGAACATGAAAGAAATGAGGTTCGACTCCGAAATGACAACTTTTCTTTTCGATTGGTAAGTAAGATGCTGTTAGTATTTCGCTAGAAGTTCACTTATAATAGGCATTGCCATAACCTATGCTCAGCTTGTACATGAACTATGGCTTTGTGCAGTAAATGTGGCTCCATCTGAAAGCAGCTGATGGCGATTCACTTTTAATCAATAAACCGGCTTTACTGACGAGAAGCGCAATGACTATCGCATGCAAATTATTGCGCATCCTTAGCTGTTAACGTTTAATAGTTAGCTCTACCCACGGATCCGATCCGGTTTTCACCCGTTATCTACCAAGCTGATGCTAAAATGTAACATTAGCTAAGAAGCTTGAAATGTCTTCGATTATAATGAACACCAAATGGACGCACGAAACGTAGCGGAAAACATTGCAATTTTAATGAGACCGAATGTTTTTTTTGTGACTAATGATAACTTAGTTGCTAATGTAAATCAAACTTGATATATGCTGCTGAATTTGCAGCTGCTAAATTAAAATAGACCAACTCACTTTTCTGGAGGTATACTGCCCCCGTCTGTTTGGCGTGTGGAGTATGAATTGATTTTTTTTGGGGCGGACATGTTAAATGGTCCCTTTAACGTTAGTAATATTTTCTCAATATTTTGATTGTTTTGCACCCTCCTATTCCAGATTTTCAAATAGTTGTATCTCCGCCAAATATTGTCCTATCCTAACAAACCATACACCAATGGAAAGATTTATAAATCTCAATAGTTTTGTGGTACAGGGTCACGTTATTTAATTCTTTTTGTATGCGGCATGCTTGTTCATATTTGCTAATAAAAAGCTGTAATATCTAAAAACATAATATAGTTAATGGCTAATGTTTCTGTCCTACAGTGGTGTCCACCATGTCGAGCTCTTCTTCCTGAACTGAGGAAAGCCTCCATCCAGCTCTTTGGACAGTTGAAATTTGGGACTTTGGACTGTACCGTACACGAGGGCCTCTGCAGTATGGTACACTGCACATCATTTCACCCATACTCATATGTGACAGGTTTTGATGGTTGATCTGGCATGAAAGCTCAGTTTTGAAGCTGATGCTTTTTTTAACATTTTACTGTGGTTTCCTGTCAAGGGGATGCAGAGCGTGTAGTCAATAAAGAGTCTTAGCAGCTTCCTGTTTTATTTATTTAAATACACAGCATCTTAAACTTTTCCACAGGAAACCACAATTTGTTTTAAACCATGAAGGTGTGAAATCTCTGCATCAACAGCAGCAACAACCCGAATTGCTATAATTACAACGTTATTTTAATCCTCACCCCCGTCCTTCATTGGTCACCCCTGCAGGTAGCCACGCCCCTGATGTACGCTGCTTGATGAGACTATGTTTTAGTTGGACTGAGAGTTCAAACAAATCGTTTTTTAATGTATCATCTAGGATTATTTTCGACTTCTTGTTTGTAATAAGCAGATATAAGTACCTGTTTTAAGACTGCAGGCTCTCATCTCCTGTATTTTTCTGCCCTCAGTACAACGTTCATGCATATCCGACAACAGTCATCTTTAACAAGTCCAGCATCCATGAATATGAAGGTCATCATTCTGCAGACGGGATCCTGGAGTTCATAGAGGTGAGAGAGAGGAATTGAGACAGGGCTGTCTTATTTATACAATGAACTATACAGAATATTGTTTTAATTTCCATTAAAGTGCACATATTGGGCCCTATTTTAACGATCTGAAACGCAAGTGCGAAGCGCAAAGCGCAAGTGAGTTTGTGGGTGGATCTTGGGCGCTGTTGCTATTTTCCCGGCAGGAGAAATAACTCTTGCGCCAGGCGCAAATCAATAAGGGGTTGGTCTGAAGTAGGTTCATTATTCATAGGTGTGGTTTGGGCGAAACGTCAAATAAACCAATCAGAACGTCATCCAACATTCCCTTTAAACGCAAGTACGCAAGTTCCATGGCGGGTTGCTATTATTATGACGGATTTGCCAGGCGTACGCCAGGAGCGGTTCACAGCCGAGGAGACCGACGTTCTTGTAAGAGCAGTCAAAGACAGAGAAGTTGTTTTGTATGGGGATGGGAGAAACCCGCCCAAATCAGTGTCGGTTAAACAGGCGTGGGAGGAAATAGCCACAATTGTCTCATCAGCTGGCATCCCCATCATTGCGCCAAGCGCTACAATGATGTCAGGAGACGGGGGAATCCCAAGCTTGCCAGCATAAATCGGGCACGCCGTGTAACGGGAGGTGGATCTGCCTCTATACAGGACCTGACGCCAGCAGAGGACATCGCTGCGTCCACCCTCACCGCTGAAAGGGTTTGGGGGCTTTGAAATCGGACCCAAGAAACGCAAGCAAGGTCCAACCCCAAAGAACACTTACAAATCAAGTTCATATACATTAAGGTTTCTTATGAAAACATTTTAATTATTAAAACGTAATACAGCCACACAACAAACTTATGAAAATATTTTAAACGTTATTTGCATGAGAATTTTTTAACGCAGCCACACAATAAATAAAAACTATCACCACAATGCTCACCACTATGATTCCCCTTATCTCATGTGTTAATATTTTTTATTGTAACAATTTATGATTTGCAAAAATAACTGTTGCATCTGTGTAGATTAGATAAGCAAAGTGTGTGCGCGTTGTGCACGCTATACATTATGGTCAAGCATGCGCCCTTAAAATAGCATAATGAACAACGCGCAACGCGCCACTGACTTTAGACTAGTTTTTTTTTGGTCAGTGGCGCAATTGTTTTTTGAAACTGCTAAATAGCATCAGGGATGGTTTGCGCCGCAACGCGCCTCCTTTTTTGCGCTGAACCGCCCAGGGAGCGCAAGTTCATTCCCTAGTTTGCCGACGTGCGTCTGTGGAGGGAAAAACCTGCTGTGCGCCGGTGCAAAATACGAATGATACATGCGTCACTGACAAAGTCAATTGCGCTGGGTGCAAGATAGGGCCATTATGTTTATTTTTAAAATATGTAATATAAGTCTCAGGTGTGCCTAGAATGGGAAGTTTTGGCTCAAAATAGCCCAAATATCATTTACTATAGCATGTCCAAAAGCCCCCCATGTGGGTGGGAGCAAAAGGTGCTGTTTTTGTGTGTATACCTTTAAATGCAAATGAGCTACAGCTCCTCATTCCCTTACCAACAGACAGTGAGCGCTTGTTAAAAATTGTGAATACAGTAGTATCTTTAGCAGCATTAGCGCTACAACGTGCTAACAAACTAATTTAGAAAGCTTTTGTGTAAAATGAACCAGTCAGTCAGAGGCTGTGGGCGGGGCTTTGTTTGTGTGATGTCACATTCTAATGAGACTGCTTTGGTTTAATGGGATTAATAAAGATGGAGAAGGTGGATTTTTATTTTATTTTAGAGTTTTGTGTTCACACACGGCTAATACACATTTATGTCCAAACACTGTCTAAAGGTAAATTTTGCATTATTGAGAAAGTTAAATGAGCTGCATAGATCTCGTTTGGATATTGATGAGATAAATGAATTGTATTGGCAATCTGCAGGATCTGGTGAACCCTGCAGTGGTAACTTTGACCCCAGAGTCATTTCAGGAGCTGGTAAAGAAACGCAAGTCTACAGAAACGTGGATGGTTGATTTCTATGCCCCGTGGTGTGGCCCCTGCCAGGCCCTGCTGCCAGAATGGAGGAGAATGGCACGGGTATGACAAAATCCCTGTCCGCTCTGACATATACCACTCATGACTTATCTGAGCACAAAGTAATTATTTTACATCTTATGCTTATTGTTAGTAATGCATATTATCTTACCTTTTGACTACATTTGGCAGACGCTTTTATTCAAAGCGACTTACAGTGCATTACAAGATATACATTTGAATTTCCCCCTGGGTTCGAACCCATGAACCCTTTGTGCTGCTAACGCAAAGCTCTACCAATGAGATATGCACATTAACATGTGTCTGTTTTCAGATGCTAAGTGGGGTTATAAATGTGGGCACAGTTGATTGTCAAAAACACCATTCGCTTTGTCAGAGCGAGGACGTCCGAGCGTACCCAGAGATCCGGCTCTTCCCTCAGAACAGCAACCGACGAAACCAATACCAGTGCGCTTTCCTTTCTCACTTAAAATAGTTTGTACCTTGCACACAGTTACACACTAATTCTGTTTTTCCTCTTTCATTTGTTACAGAACTTACAATGGATGGCATAGGGATGCATTTTCACTTAAGACTTGGGCGCTGAGGTGAGCAGAATCAGTATCACTTTATCTTCAAAACATCATGCAGCAGTCCTGGACAATATACTGTATATATCGTAATACAAAAAAACTTAATATAGAAAATAAAAATATTATTATAACTTAATCTAAACAGCTTTAGATTTACTTAAAAATTAAAAATCACAGTTTAAAATTGATTTATTAAAACCATTACCTTGAACTGTTTCATTAATGAATCAGACCTGTCAGCCCTAAGACCGTTTTTATTGTTTTAGGTCATAAGAAAAGAAGGGCTTGTAACATTCAGTTTTAAACAAATAGTCGTACTAGCAAATTCATTGTAAATATTCAATGTCACTTATGCATATATAAAGAGCTATTTTAGTTTTTATTTTAACTTAAAGGTGCAATATGTAACGTTTAGAAGGATCTCTTGACAGAAATGCAAAAAAAATACCTAACTTTATTATCAGTAGCACCGAATATCCGGCCACTGAAAATTTTTGGCCTAAAATGGCCCCAAAGAGCATTTTCGGTTTTCGTCCGAAAGACTTATCACTGAAACAATACGGCCGAAATGTTGTGATGACGCAAACAGAAACCGAAACCTGCACGTGCTTGTCTGAAGCAAGATGTTTGCGGTGTGGACGTATTTCAGTATCACTGTGTCTTTATTCGTTCCTTAGCTCCCGAGGTCCTGAATCAGTATAGGAATTGTGTAGGAGGTTTGGACACTGATAAGGACTCTAGCTCACTTCACATTGGGACACTGTTCACTTAATATCCTGCGACGGACCTGCTTAAGCGTGTTGTGATCACTCACAGCTGTTACTAATCAACAACCGGCAAAACCAACATCTCTCTGACAGTACATTGTGAAAAATGCTATCATTATTCTCTTACATATCTGTGCATAAAATTTGTGGAATATGAATAAATATTTTTTTTTAACTATTATTAAAAAATCACTTTGTTACCTTCGCCCTGCTTTACTTTTGAACCGGTTCTCCCCTACACACGAGTGGGGTCAAGATACACATTTTAGTTTGAATTTTATTTTATACTGTGCATTGTTGCAGTGTGCTAAATAAATATTTTCATAATTTGTAATTGATTTTTTCTTTGAAACTTTAATATTAATTTATGCAATTGCAATGCCTTGATTTTAGTAAAGTAAGCCATGCAATTGTACTAATAATTGGCATAATTTCTTTCTGTGTTTCGGTTTTCGACTTCCTCTTCCTCTTTTTCAATTTCGGCCATGAATTTTCATTTCAGTCCATCCCTAGTAAAGACCTTACAAATTGTACTGTATATTTTTATTACCCAAAAATTAAAATTCTGTCATAATTTACTCAACCTCATGTTGTTAAAAACCCTCATTAATTTCTTTCTACTGATTAACACGAAGGATGATATTTTGAGAAATTTTTGTAACCAAACCATTCGTGGACCCCATTCACTTCCATAGTAGGAAAAAAGAATACCATGGAAGTGAATGGGGTCCACGAATGGTTTGGTTAAAAACATTTCTCAAAATATCTTACTTTGTGATCATCCAGAACAAAGAAATTGAAATATTTGTAACAATATGAGAGTGAGTAAATGATGAGAGAAATAAAATGATTTTTAGCTTTAGTTTCCATGTTAAGTTTAGTTTAATTTTTAGTAACTTTGCTATAAGCTTTTGTCATTTTATTCGTTTTTACACTAATGTTGCTGTTTAGGTTAATTTCAGTTATTTTATTTCAGTTTATTTTTATTTTGTTTCAGTGAATAATTTTAGTTAAACTTAATGATTTTAAGTTAAAGTTAATTTTAGCAAAGGGCTAAATTTTCTTTGATTTCAATAACTTTTTTTCGATAGTTTTTTGTTTTAGTTAACGATAATGACCCTGTCCATAACATCTTAATTTCTCTACTGGTTACTAGAGAGGTCATGTTTTTTTTTCACTTAGTTGTTATAATGATGCAAAGGTTTGGCATTTATTGCATTTTATAATCTTTGACCCCGAGACTCTTCTGTCTTTAGCTCTCTGCCTCGAGCCTCAGTGGATCTGTCACCTGAAGATTTTACCAAAAAGGTTTTAGGAGGAAAGGATCACTGGGTGTTAGATTTCTACGCCCCATGGTGTGGCCCTTGCCAGCAGTTTGCCCCAGAGTTTGAAGTCCTTGCCAGGGTGAGAGGGGTTTTTTTGTACTTGGGATTTAATTCAACGACCGATTAACACACGTCAGCCTGACACCTTAAAGAGTAACTAAACCCCAAACCAACTTTTTTTAGTTAATGATCTGTAAGAATGATGCTTTATTAGTGCTGTTCATTGATTTTAGTAAGTGTTTTGACATTTGGATATAAAGTGTTTCAATACTGCAATATATGGTGTAAAAACGTCTGAGTGCTGCCCTCTTGAGGTTGAACGGTGGCTACTGCAGTTGAATTTTCCTATTGGATGTTGGGTCCAAGAAATGACTCGTGACGTAAGCAGGTTCAAGCTCACCACGCCCTTGTTACGATCTCACCACACACTAGTTCATCCCCTCTATCTCCGTTGGGATCTGCCCACTTTTCTTGCGTTTTTCAAATATTGCAGTGGGTGGAGTCAGGCTCTGACCAGGGGTTTAGTTACGCTTTAAGATGCTTATAATTAAAGTTTGTAAATCTGTTATTGGCATACAAATAAATGCTGTTAAATATAAACAACCATTGGTAATCAAGTACTGGTATTTTAAAGAAATGCACTTTAACTTGGCAGGTGCTTGCAATGCAAGTCGCATGCATTTTTCTTTCATGCTTTGATGAAAAGGTTTTGCATGTATGTAAATAAATTCTGAACAGAATGCATTGAATTTTAGGCTGTTTTGACACACCTAGCATTAACTTTAAACCTCAGCAGTTTGTCCAAAATGTCATTGAACTTAAGTTACTGCTCTGTATTTCTCTTTAACGTGTAACAAAGCAGTCCTGCCCACTAATAGCTACAAAAACAATATATATATATCACAATAAAAAGCTATAGCAAAATATCTATTACTAAGTCTCAGCGTGACTCATAGTTTGCTGTAGTGTTCTGATCATAATTAATTCATTGCTTTGCAGATGATGAAGGGCACGGTGAGAGCCGGCAAAGTGGACTGTCAGGCACATTACCAGATCTGTCAGAGCGCCGGGATTAAGGCTTACCCCACCGTCAGGTTTTACCCCAGCCTGGGCATCCGGCGTGTAAGTATAACCCATCTTTGGATGTATGTATCCACCAAAAGTGTAAATGTAAATGCTATATACTTTCTATTCCTCATTTTTAGCGAGATCAGGGCGGAGAACACATTAACAGCAGGGACGCCAGCGTCATCGCAGACATTCTCCGACAACGACTACAGCAACTCGCAATACAGGGAAAAAACTTTAAGGTAGCATACTGTATTTACAGACTTTGCAATCTGGCATGTAGTTAATTGTGTTTACACATCTTGATGTCAATCCGTTTTTTCCCACAGGATGAACTTTAGGACTTCACACATCTTGTGATCCACCAAAGCTTCAGCGGCGAGAAAAACTTGATAAACAGACTCTTTAATGAGAGCGGGACTTTTTGTGTTTGTTCACTGCCAAATGGACCCTAGAGAGGAGTGATATGTGGTGATATCATCACCTCAGCTGCTTCAGAGAGGATTTAAAGAAGAAATAACAGGACATGCACATGCAAACATGATGCGTTACTGAAACAAGAAGAGGTCACCACAGTGCAATTTTTATGACTGTAATATATGAATGTACTGTCAATGTTAATGTTTCTTGAAAAAAGACTGTATTTATGACTGTAACAGATGTTTTTTCTTATCACAGCTTTTTGAGGGGTATTTGTGTATCTCTTACATGTCCTGGTCCTGTTATAAACTGGTTATTTTGGGTTACATTTCTGAAACTTTTGTATATTTGTTTTTTCCGAACAGATTCTTAATCTCTGTTTAACTGTCAGATTTGCCAAGTTTACCAAATCCTAACACTACACTGGTTATAATGGTTTCTTAATGACTTCTGTAGTTGAGTTTTTTTACATTTCTCCAGCTCCATCTAAATTGTCTGTTTGCTTTTTTAGTTTTAACCACATTTCTTTGCAGATGTTTGCTGTAGTAGAATAAATCTTAACTTTATTTCTCGTGTTATCGGTGTGTGAATAATCACGTGAGGTGTCCGCTAGATGGCAGTGATGTAATAAAGCCAATATTCTACATTTCTACAGCTCCATCTAAATTATCTGTTTGCTTTTTAGTTTTAACCACATTTTTCTGCAGATGTTTGCTGTAGTAGAATAAATCTTAACTTTATTTCTCGTGTTATCGGTGTGTGAATAATCACGTGACATTGCACAAGGTGTCCGCTAGATGGCAGTGATGTAATAACAAAGCAAAAATTTACGTTGACTGGTTTTTGATTTAGTGTACACACAAACAGTAGCTCAGTAAACATTAAACAATGCCAGGTTCATGCTTAAATAGGCCAAGTAAATAAACTTTTTACAAGTTATTCCCCTTGAAATAATTAATTAACAATTAACATTGCCAGTGCTGCACAATAGACAATCATATATAAAAAAACACATCGTAAAAGCATATCGTAAACACGTGGCTTTACTGAGGCTTGTCAGCAGCTACCCACTCACATTTTCAACACAAAAAAACACATTTTCTGAAGAAATAATTCGTCAGCTTTACCAGTTCAATTTCTGAGCACTTTAATCTTAACTTTTAGTCTTTTGCTCAAAAATGAGTAATATTCGCAAAGAGATGGTAAAATATCTTACTTTTGTGTGGCGTCACCGTGTAAATTCTTGATTAAAAAAATCTTCCTAAGCATTCTACCATCTGTCATTGGTCAAAAAACACATAGTCCCGCCCCAAATTCACGACATTGGTTGAGCAAATACAACATTAAAACGTCACAAATGTTACCAAAATGGCATTTAACCGTTTCAACATATTATAAGTAAAAATAATTTTAACATCAAAACTTTGCCTGGCCGCTTGTCATTTTCCAAGAAAATTTACACGTAATATTTAAATGTACACTTATAAAGACATTTACAAGCTTAGAAGCCAAAATGTTGCTTACAAAACACTTAGCAATTTGTAAGTCTCCTTGAATTAATCTGTCTGATAAATACAAAGCTGGTTTAGCAGGCTGGTTTGATGGGGGTTTTGACCACCTTTTAACTGGTCTTAGCTGTTAAGCCTTGGACAGATCTGTGACCGGTTGCGTAAACATATCTGTGACGTTAAGACTGTGTCTTAAGAATGATTCTGACTAACTAGCAATTAGTAATTAAGGGCTAATCAGTCTTTTTATTTGGATTTAAATTAGACCAATCTACCTTTCTATGTACCTGTAACCTACTTAAAACAGTTATAATCAGTCTTGAAGAAAAAAATTAATGACTAACTTTGTCTTAGTTGTTCAGTAGCCTATAGATCAGGTTGGTCTTAGGTGGTCAATATTGGTCATAGTGGTCTAAGTTGATCTGGGTAGTCGTAGTAGCCTGGAATTAGTTGTTTAATATAGGTGATGTTGGTCAATATTTGTCAGAGTCGTCTAAGATGGAACTAGCTAGTCAGTATTGGTCAGGCTAGTTTTGTCCACTGGTCAAAGTTGTTCAAGCTGGTCTTTCCTGGTCAGGCTGTTCCTAGTGGTTTACTGCAAGTCAGACTGGTCTTAGCTGTTCAATATACACTAGTCAACATTTGTAGTGGATCAAAACCATTTATAAAAGTTGTCTTAAAACCAATACCCAATTCCAGTTTTTGTCATAGGGCAACTTTGATGAACTTTTTTGATCCACTTCAAATGTTGACTAGTATAGATCAGGCTAGTCTCATTTGGTCAGGATGGTCTTAGGGGGTCAATATTGGTCTTAGTTGGTCAGTATTGGTCAAGCTAGTTTTAGCTGTAGGCCTATAATATACTGTGGGTCCATTCGCTGGTCAAAATTGTTCAGGCTGGTCTTTGCTGGTCAGGCTGTTCCTAGTGGCTTAGAATAAGTCAGGCTGGTCTTAGCTGTTCAGTATAGATCAGGCTAGTCTCATTTGGTCGGGATGGTCTTAGGTGGTCAATATTAGTTAGGCTGGTCTTTGCCGGTCAGGCTGATCTTAGCTGTTCAATGCTGGTCATAGTGGTCTACGCTGATCTGGCTAGTGATAGCTTGGTATTAGTTGTTTAATATAGGTGATGTTGGTCAGAGTTGTCCAAGATGGAATTAGCTTGTCAGTATTGGTCAGGCTAGTTTTAGCTGTATAATATACTGTGGGTCCACTGGTCTTCGCTGGTCAAAATTGTTAAGGCTGGTCTTTCCTGGTCAGGCTGTTCCTAGTGGTTTAGTGTAAGTCAGACTGGTCTTAGCCTGGTTTTAGCTGTTTAATATAAGTCAGGCTAGTCTCATTTGGTCTGGATGGTCTTAGGTGGTTAATATTGGTTAGGCTGGTCTTTGCCGGTCAGGCTGGTCTTAGCTGTTCAATGCTGGTCATAGTGGTCTTAGCTGATCTGGCTAGTGATAACTTGGTATTAGTTGTTTAATATAGGTGATGCTGGTCAGAGTGGTACAAGATAGAATTAGCTGATCAGTAGTGGTCAGGCTAGTTTTAGCTGTATAATATACTGTGGGTCTACTGGTCTTCGCTGGTCAAAATTGTTCAGTCCGTTCTTTGCTGGGCAGGCTGTTCCTATTGTTTTAATTTAAGTCAGGCTGGTCTTAGCATGGTCTTAGCTGTTCAATATAGGTCAGGCTAGTCTCATTTGGTCTGGATGGTCTTTGGGGGTCAATATCGGTTTTGCTGGTCTTAGCTGTTCAATAAAGGTCAGGCTTGTCTCATTTGGTCTGGATGGTCTTAGGTGGTCAATATTGGTTAGGCTGGGCTTAGCTGGTCGATATTGGTCGTAGTGGTCTAAACTGATCTGGCTAGTCTAAGCCTGGTCTTAGCTGTTTAATATAGGTGATGCTGGTCAACTGGTCAGAATTGGTCAGAGTGGTCTAAGATGGCATTAACTGGTCAGTATTGGTCAGGCTAGTTTTAGCTGTAGAATTTACTGTGGGTCCACTGGTCTTCACTTTTCAAAATTGTTCAGGCTGTTCTTTGCTGGGCCTGGGCAGGCTGTTCTTAGCAGGCTTTTCCTGTTTTCTTAGCATATGTTCAGAAGATAAAACCTCCAGGTTCCATGGCAACACATCCAACTCTTCTCCTGTGTTCTTTTTATTCCTCTTGTCTGTCAGGAGTTCCCTTCATAGTGCGCAGTGTGTGTCCTGGCATCCGCGCTGGAACAGGCCTCACCATCGTGGCCACCGCGCTGACACCGAGACACGCTGCTTACCTTGGATGAAAGCTCATGCAGGCTTCTCTCGGCCGCATGCACGCTATAACAAAATCCCTCAGCGGGTTGACCCCATCGTACACCCCTAACCGCGACGGCCCATCAGGTCCAGCAGCTTCACCCATCCAGCTCTATGAAATCATCAGGGTGGGGAGAAAGCCATAAAAAACAGCACACCCCAAATTAAAGCAAGGTTCACTAGTAATTGTTCAGGGTCATTTTGACCATTAGAGAACATTGGAGAGGATTCAGGGGCCTGTTTGTGTGTGTACTCTGTATGTGTGTGTGAATATCTTGCCCAGGTGAGGCAGCGTTCCCAGAGCTGTGGTTGCACTGGTAATGCCTCGGGAACTGGGCGACCCTGCGGGATCGCTACAAGTTTATTTTCTTTATTCTGAGGTGGAAAAAACCCACCTGGGGCCGCTGGACGGGCTCTCCTCGCTGGCAGCGCTCTTCCCAGTTCTGGCATCAGCGAGTTGTAGCACCTTGTAACCACAACGTGGTTTTTACGAGAGGAACAGTAGAGTTCACGGAAAACACAACTATATACTTTTATAAAACGAACGTCATTTTAAACCGTCATAAAAATGTGTTTTGAAATTTATGCTGTGATTAAAGTTTTATGCTCATTTTAATAAATATCACGCCGAAATGTTTATGTCTCTCCTTAATTGAGTTCAGTTCATTTAGTCTTTTATTTTGCTGCAGTTGATGGAAAGTAATACGTTCACACGGTGGGGAGTAGAGAATAGAAAGGGCAAAGGGTTTATGAAGCTCATGATTTTTCTCCATCAGGTGTACGACTCAATTAAACACACTATGAATACTTGGGGAAAGTCATGCACACAAGTCAATTATGTGACCCTCATTTTTGAGTTTGGGGTCTATTAAAGGATTATACGTCACATGTTTACACCCTTATGTCGTTTTAATACTATATTAAATTATTTCACGTAACAACAAAAGATGATGAAATTGTTTGGATGTTTGGATAAAAAACTGTCTAGTTTTCAGGATCTTCAGATTTATGATATAAAAAAGTTAGCTCAAGTTTTTGAATAATTCAAATATGTTTCCCTTGAAAAATATGCTTGATTGAGAAGATTCACACATATTCCAGAAAGTTACTAGGCCTACTTGTTGCTCATCCTAAGGTGAAACTTCAAGAAGCTTCTTGATGAAATGACACAAGTACGGTTTTGAAATGTCCTAAATGTTTTATTCCTATTTCTCGTCTGTTGTGTTATAGTTAACTATTTGTATTTTGTTGACTGTCAGGGGCGTCAGTTTGTGTTGAAAAGTGGTGGGGACAAAAGATCAGATGAAAAAACATTACAGCAGGACAGGAAAAATATTGAAATCCTCAACAATGTCGACTGCACATGTAACAGTCCCTGCAACACCAGCTCAACCGAACAGTGCCAAAGCACGTAGAAAACAGCAGCATGTTAAGTCAATGATTTTAATGAAATTCATTACATATGTAAAAGAAAACAAACTATAAGCACACAATGAAAAAGAAAAAAAAGATCTTTTCATGTCTTGTTTTCGGTAAAAATTTCAAAAAATTCTTAAATTAAGATGCTTTTTCTTGATGGGCAAAATTACCTAAGAAAATAAGTCTAGTTCTTAGACCAAAAATATCAATTTAAATGATTTTGTGCATAAAACAAGCAAAAAAAAATCTGCCAATGGGGTAAGCAAAAAAATCTTGAAAATTTTTCTTAAACACTAAATTCAAGAAAAATTCAAGAAAAAATTGCTTGTTTTATGCACAAAATCACTTAAATTAGATATTTTTGGTCTAAAAACCAGATTTTTGCTCATCAAGAAAAAGCATCTTAATTTATGAATTTTTAGATATTTTTACTGAAAACAAGACAAAAATAATATGATTTTTTTTTTCTTGAAAATCTGACTTTCTTACTTAGTATTTTTGTCTTGTTTTCAGTAGAAATATCTAAAAATTCTTGAATCAAGATTTATTTTCTTGATGAGCAAAATGACGTAAGAAAATAAGTCTAGTTTTTAGACAAAATCTATACAATTTAAGTGAATTTGTGCTAAAAACTAGCAAAAATATCTGCCAATGGGGTGAGAAAATTGTGCTTAAATTAAGTTTTTTAGATTTTTTTTCTCACCCCATTCCCATTGGCAGATTTTTTGCTTGTTTTAACCACAAATTCACAAATTGTGTATTTTTTGTTTAAAAACTAGACTTATTTTCTTAGGTCATTTTGCTAATCAAAAAAAGCATCTTGATTTAAGAATTTTTAGATATTTCTACTGAAAACAAGACAAAAATACTAAGTAAGAAAGTTATTTTTGCAGTGTAAGTCGCACAGGTATTTTTAGAACATTTTATCGAAATGCTTTCAAAAAGTGGTGGGGACAAAATCAGCCATTTCAAAAATTTGTGGGGACATGTCCCCAGCGTCCCCAGTGTAAATGACACCTATGTTGACTGTATATTTAGCCCTTGGAATCCCAGTACACTTGAATGTACTAAAAGTAGGTCTATACCAGAAAGTAAATTTTTTTTAGGAGATAATAATGTAATATTACAAATAGCATTTTTTATTGCAATCAAAAAACAAGTAAAATACAGCAACAAATGATTTGCATTAGGATCATAAGGGGAGGGGCTTAAATAAATTTACAAGCACATTAAAGTAAAAGATTGAATAACTTACAAATTTTAATAGTTTTTATAGCTTTCTTATTAACAGATGTCGAAATTGTATCGAAATATAAACTCAATTCTTGTTTGAAGGCATTGAAGTGGGGATTATTTTTTTGTGCATTTACATTTATGGATATGAAACTTTCCAGTAAATAAAAGAAGATTTATACAAAAGTTTGCATTGATTATTGTCTTATCAACATAAAAACAAAAAAGAATGTGAACAAACAAGTACATTTGTAGTACATTGTTTTTTGTGTGTTATACACTACACAATGCCTTAATTTTGTGTAGTGTATAAAAGTGAAAAGTAATACACTACAAATACTAATTAAAAGTAAAGTTCAACTACAGTAGTACTCTAGTGCACTTGAGAAAGTATACTAAATACTAATAATACTTAAACTGATATTTAGTGCTTTGAATAAATGGCAAACTAGCAAGTTGAGTACACTTAAAAGTTCTTATAGGTTTATTTTAAGTACTAAAGACACACTTTTGTATGTTAAGTACAAAATTAGTGCATAAAATAATACATTGACTAAAGTGTATTTTTTCTTTACCTGGGATTAATGTAAGATTTTGGGTCTTGGGTGTTAATGTTTGGGTAAATATAACACACCTAACAGATAAAGCATCTGTTTGTCCAGACAATGTAAACGTGATAATTGGGGTGTTGTGAGCAGTTTGTCCTCAGTGTTTGATTTTTTTCTGAATATCCACACGTCACTTGTGACAGCTTATCACAGCATGTGCTTTAAACGTACACGGTTATCAAAACCTCACGGCAGGTTTAGAGAGGAAAAGCTAATAGATAATGAATCAATTAGTAAACAAAGCAATGCAGTCAGTAAACAAGAAAAAGCACAAGAGAGAATCTCAGCTCTCTAAAATAAGGAAATTGTGGGAGAATTTTGAAGTATCTGAAAGACAATAACAACTATGTGAGATAGAAAAGTGACCCTTGGCCTACCATGCGTGATCTCTCCATATCTGTTTTGTGGTGGTGTATGAAGAATCATCCAAAAATGCATTTTTAACATAACTTATAAATGCACAGTCACAAAACATCACGATTCAATGATCCATAAATAAATTAAACAACATTAATAAATGTCATGGTAAAATTTATTTAAGTCAGATGTCTTTTTGTGAGCATTTGGGAAATATTTGTAATGATTTTTGTGATTAAATAAACAATCATTTTAACCCATAAAATGCTCGTACTACTCATTACTGCTTTTGTGATCCAGGGCCACATATGTACCAAGTTTGTCAAGCTTTGTAAAACGGCAGTAAAAATCACTTTCAATGTAAGAAAAAAAGATTTTAGATTCATGGTTCTTCTATGGCAGCAAATAACCTTTTTATAGGAGTGAAAGGTAAATAAAAAATGAACCTTTTAAGATGAACCAACAGACTTTTATGTTGGACACACCTGCTCATGTTTCTTTAAGCGACCACATAGACTTCAGGAAGCCACCACTTGTCTTTGGCTTCATTAAAGGGCAGACTTGTTTTTTCTGTGGAAGAGTGCAAAGAAAAGGAGCTATAAATGCCGACTGTACAGCTGTGAAATGATAGCAGCGAGGGGATCTGCATCAGACATCTGCAACGCATTTGAGCTGGATCTCTAGTCCAGACAACCCGTCATCATTTACCACTCCACACCTGCAAATGAGACACGCATACGCACGGCCCTGTGTAAGCGCAACATACTCTTTTGATGGTTTATTGAAGATGGCAGACCTGATTTGGTGAAGCAGGGGTCCAGGAACATATAAAAGTGCTTACTTGTCTGCAGAATTCGATAGAAAGAACAGCATGTTTCTGCAGAATTTAAACAGCTGTTTACAAGTTGTCCACGTTCCCTGCTCGTGTGTTCCTTTAGGAAATATTTTGTTTCATTCTTTCAACACTCTTAAAAATAAATGTGCCTTTTTTTGCTAAATGGTCCATAAAGAACCTTTCCGTGTAACCAAAGTGTCTTTGTCGTAAAATCAGTTCTTCAGATGATAAAAAATGTGCTTAAAAGAACCTGCATGTTATTTTAGGAACCCCAAATGGTTCTTCTATGGCATTGTTTCCCTATTTTGATCCTCACGTTCCCCTTCCCAGAATGTTTCCTTAATGTCTCCTTATTTAAAACACCTGATTCAACTCATCAGCCTCCATCCAGAATGGTTAGGTGTGTCCCAATTCGAAGACGGCGACCTCTGAATGCTGCATTCCAAGATTGCTTCACAGCTATATAGGCCGTCCCAATTCCCAAAGGATGCTTTAAATGCAGCCTCAAAATGCGTCCTTCTTTCTTCGAGCTGCAAATCCTTAACAGCCCAGGTTATCCCGGGATTCATTGTGTGTCACTTTTGAAGGGCGGGACCTTCGAAGGATCAAGCCTTCGAATTGGGACACAGCTCGTGTCTCCCTAACAAGGTGATGAGTTGGAACTTGGACCAGGTCTTTTATATAAGGAGACATCTGAAACATTGTGGGAGGGTGTACGCGAGGACCAGGATATGTCATTATGTTATGTTATATGTTATGTTATATGTTATGTTATATGTTATGTTATATGTCATGTCATGTCATGTCATGTCATGTCATATGTTATATGTTATATGTTATATGTTATATGTTATGTTATGTTATGTTATGTTATGTTATATGTTATATGTTATATGTTATGTTATGTTATGTTATGTTATGTTATATGTTATGTTATGTTATATGTTATGTTATGTTTTATGTTATGTTATGTTATGTTATGTTATGTTATGTTATGTTATGTTATGTTATGTTATGTTATGTTATGTGTTATGTTATGTGTTATGTTATGTTATGTTATGTTATGTGTTATGTTATGTTATGCTATGTTATATGTTATGTTATATGTTATGTTTTATGTTATGTTATGTTATATGTTATGTTTTTTATTTTATTTTATATTTAATTTGTTGATATGTTTTATCATTGTTTAAACATAAAAGAAGCCAAGCTAATATAAAAAATATATAATAAATAAATATTAAAATTGAGACTATTAAAAGAATGTGACTTAGCGGACAAGTGTCGAGATTTGAAATTCAGATTGAATTTAAGCAACCGAAAGGAACAGAGACACATACAGATGCTCTTAGCATCACTACAGAATCTGTTCATATATACACTGTAAAAAAAATGATTTTGTGGCTTAGTAAATTTAACTAAATAAAATGAGTAAATTCTATTTTAAAAAATTAAATTAAAAAAATTAAAATCTATAAAAATTAAAATCTATTTAAAAAAAAATCTATTTAAAAAAATTAATTCTTGTTTTTTAACCAAATTTTAGTAAAAATAACACAAAAAGGTGAGTAATTCTAAATGAACAAATTTTATCATGTAAAATTTGTAAGAAGGAAATTAAATTAATAATTTTTGGTTTAAACTACAAAAAAATAGGCTGTATTTACTTTAAAATATAGGTCATTATTTTTGCATCCAGCAATTGCTTAAATTGCTTAAAATTCTATGTACAATTTACTTAAAAAAGTGGATGCAAAAATGATGCACTGCATTGAATTTTTTTTTATAATAAATCCAGCGTATCATTTTTTTCAGTGTAGCTGGAGGACAGAAACTGATTATTAACACATCCGACTGGCAGACTACACTGTTAAATCAATATATATTTTTATGTTACTTTAACTTAACAAATAAGTTATTTGAAATAACTTAAAAAACCAAGTTGTTTTAACTTCATGCTGCATTTTTACAGTGTACAGACCTATCAAATCCAAACCTTACACAGAAAATATTCTAAAAATATTAAGTGGTGTTTATTTCCACAAATCACGAGCTGTCTGGGTTATTATTTTTATTCAGAGGTGAAAACAGCCTATCGGATCTGCATATTGACTCACAGGATGTGTTAAATATAAGAGTTTTTTCCCCTGTAAAAGCTGGAATTATGTATAAGCATAACTGTTGCTTTGTTTGCGAATGGTTACTCATAAGTGACTCTTGGCTTTGCTGTGCCTGTTTCACTCCCTTGCGTGCAAAACTTAATTAGCATTTCTTGGAATATCAGTTTCCCTGTTAACACACTGAACAGAAAAATGAAAAAAAAAAACATATTTGACCAAACAAACTGACAAGAGTTTAAAGGTGTGTTCAGTAATGTTTTCCTCATTAAACATAAGTTTAACACATAAGAAAATGATTAGCACTTTTGACAAATACGATTAAAATGATGTCTGCTTACATAAAGCTCCAAATATGTTTTTTTTAAAAGTTGTTTAACTTTACACGAAGCAAATCAGTGCTGTGCTGCTTTACATAAGCAGTTATAACTTGACATATATGACATATGTCAGCATATTAAACCGGGAAGGGAGAAAACATTTCAATGTCGAAGAAATTACACACTTTACTTTTAAGAAGTGCCAAGTGAAATTACAGGGCTTATGAAATCATTTGTACGCTTGTCAATCATATCATTTAGCTTAATAGAAGACCAATATTTATTTAGCTGGATATGATGGTAATACGAAAGCAATACATTACACTCGACATAAATGGAGAAGGAAAACCTACTCAAGTAAAAAATGATTGTTTCAGAATATATACATGACTGTTATCTTAAAATATTAACATTGGACCTCAGGTTTAAAACATCTCCCAGATTTTTCACACATTTCAACATGTGTTTCTGATCACCATTTATATTCATGAACACAGACCCTACGGTGTGACAGGAAATGTTTAAAATGAGAAAAAGAGACCCAGAAGTACAGTTTCTCTTGTCAGTGGTTTGTTTATAGTGTGATGTGTGGAGGTCGGGTAATACGTTGATTTAGAAGCGCATGGAGGTCCTGTTGAAGAGTTTCGGGAAGTCTTCATCGTCAGCTGTTCTGGATAATACTGCCCACATCAAATTGGAGTACATCCAGTTAAAGAGGCACATAAAAGATGTTATTTCCCTCTAATTTACATTCCTGCTGAGGAAAACCTATTTGTATTGTGCAAACCTTTAGGCCACCTGAGTAGAGACGATGATTTACTGTCTTTAGTCACAAAGAATTCATGTAACCCATTTATTGTGTTTTATCTAATACAGATTTATTTATTATTTTTAGGGTTTGATATATGTGACCCTGTCTGTGAAATCCAAGTCTTGTAAATGATTAGGAGCATCCAAGTATGATTTTATTAATTGATTTTAATCTTTGACATGACCTTCCTCGGTCAATATTAAAGATATCAAGGTTATTTTTCACTGAATGTTCTTTACATTGAGTCTTTTATTTCAGCTGGGTTCAACGTGGTGACAAATTTATTACATTTACATCCATGCATTTGATGTTTTCATCCAAAGTGACTTTTTTATCAATATGTGTGTTCAATGGGAATCAAACCCATAATATTTGTGCTAGCGCAATGCTTTATCAGTACTGTAAAAAATTAGTTGTAACTTACTGTAGATTTAAATGTGTTATTTACTGGCAACAGTTTGTTCAAAGAACATTAAACATTAACATGTCTCATGCAAAGCATTCTGGGAATGAGAAACCCTACCTTTTTTCTGTTTTTCCCTATAGATTTTAGTTCCCAGAATGCTTTGCATGAGGCTGTTATATTATAGTTTTATTCTGTAAAGATAAACACCTGTTGCCAGTAAATAACATAAATTTGAATCTACAGTAAGTTACTGGCAAACAGCGGCCAGTAATACTGTAATTTCTACAGAAATGTTTTACAGTTTAGGGGTGCGCAGGGCAAAAACTACAGTTTACTTTGTTGCACAAGGTTGAGTGTTTTGTTTTTCCCTATTTTTTCACGCTGCCAAAAGACGATGTCCCGCAAATTTATGGAAATGTATAATGTTTTTCCAGAGAGTTATTGATGAACGAGTGTTTTGGGGGAATGTAAGTAAATTTTTTCATCATATGGTTTTTTTTTCGGTTTCCTGAGTTCCAAAGATACCAAATCCAATGCTATGTCATATTAATCAGTGTCTTGTTGACTAAAACATAGCATCGTTTTGAAATATGTCTGCAGCTCTTAGCAACTTTTTTGGTGGGCTTGAAAATATTTTGACCCAGCGGGGTTAATTGTAACGCTGTGTTACAACAACTAACCCCTCAGCACTTACGATATAAAAACCAATAACGTTAGCGTAATTCTTGCCGTTGTTTTAAATCGGCTAAACACGAATGATTGCTGGCTGCCAACAAAATAAATCTGCCTGTCTTATCAAAAATTGTGTGTCAAATTTATTTTTGTTCATATCTTTAATATTGATTGAATAAGGTCACGTCAAAGATTGAAATCATAATGAAATGAATGGCTAAATGCTCATTATCTAAGAATTTGATTTTGAAACTGTAGTATGGTTATTACAGACTGGGTCACATATATAAAAACTTTTTTTCATAATTGTTTTGCTTTTTCTCACATATTTAGACATTTGTATCCATTTATAATTGAACTATTGTTAGAAAAGGGCTGGATGAATGAATACAGTGTGGATACCTGTCTATTATAGACAGATATATAAACAATATCCATTTCAAGCATATAGACAAAATAGTACTGAAATATTTGCGTTCAAACTTAATTTTTAGCAAGTGTTACAATTAACCCCACCTATGGGAATGCATGTTAATTCAATATGATATTGGTGCAGATAACTGGATACTGAACGAACACATACTCCCCCTCATCAGTTAACTCCAGAGGAAACAGGAGATTAACATTGCTGCTGTGTTATTTGATGGCTTCCACATGTTGCATAATTTCAACTGGTTAAAATATAATCTTGCATTTCTTTGGCTTTAGTTAAAGTGGTTACTTGCAATTGATGTAGCAATAAATAACCTGTGATAACTCTTCTTATCCCCACTTGTGATTAGGTCGACTCCTCATGAACATAAATTTATCCTAAATGGTTAAAGGGGTCATATGATGAGATTTCATGATTTTCTTCACATTCACGTTTTATGTTCAAAGCTGCCTATAGAAAATCCTTAAAGTTGCAAAAAATTAACGTTTCATACCCAAAGAGATACAACCTATCCTAAAACACCTGATTTAAACACGTCCCCACATATTTACGTCACTGTGTGGGAAGATTTGCTTTTTATTTTCTCTGTAGTATTGTTGGAGCCACCGCCATGTCGTGGAGACGCTGTGCTTTGAAAAAGCTGATTTTCCAAACAAGATGTAACATTTTTGACACATGGTTGAGGTTTTTGCCCAATTTCAATAAACTGGATACTGTAGCTGGCCAATCAGACCACACTGCGCTTTTCAGAACAATGAGTTCTGTAAAAATGACAAGTTTCAGAAAGGCAGGGCATAGAGAAGCACCAATAATATATGTTATTGCGAAAATAATGTGTTTTTGGACCTTAAACTGCATAAACACATTACATTTCACCAAATACACAAAAAATAATGTCATATGACCCCTTTAAACTACTATATGTCCATTATCTAATCATATGACATCATACAGCCCTCGTGGGATCTAAAGTCGATTGAATGCATTTCTATTGGTGTGTTAACGTTTTTCCCGTTGATATAGGTAGCAGTAAATATTGATACGCTCATTGCATACTTTTATGAACCATACTACTTTTGCAGAAGATATAAAAGGGAGGGCCTATATGAAGATTGTAATTATGCACCGAAATGAAATTTTCCCACCAACAGATTGTTCAAAGTGCTATATATATTGATACCAATAGTTTGGTGGTTATATTAACTTGCATTAAACAAATTCTGAAGATTCATTTTTTGAATGCTATTCGTTCACATAATGACCATTAATAATGAACATTAAAGTAGGGATGTTTAACATTTTCTATACACCAAGCGCAAATTCATTGCATTTTCTTGTTCTCTTTTTATTGACAGGATATATCGGCATCACTAGCGGCTGTTTTTAAACTATCTGCCGATGGCTGAGTGTGAAAACATGATTTTATTAACCCATACCCATTATTGGATAAAAATAATGGTGCACCTCTAATTGCAATAGTTTTATACTAGACAGTAAAAAATATATTTTTTGCACTTAAATGTTTAGGATTTACAAGTCATTTCAGCTGTATTCACTCTTAAAAATTTCTTTAGAAATGAAAGTATTACTGCCAGCTGTTTGCCAGTAACTTACTGTAGATTAAAATTTACGTTATTTACTGGTAACAGTTTGTTCAAAGTTAAATGAACATAACATTAAAACAAGTCTAACATTAAACAAGTCTTTATCTTTACAGGATAAAACGATAAAATAACAGCCTCATGCAAAACATCATGGAAACCAAAATCTGAAGAAAAAAGGTTGATGAGAATTTCTGGTTCCCAAAATGCTTTGCATAGGCTGTTATTTTATAGTTTTATTCTGTAAAGACAAAGACTGTTTAATGTTCATTTAACTTTAAAAAAACTGTTGCCAGTAAATAACACCCATTTAAATATACAGTAAATTACTGGCCAATATAATTCCATATAACTACAGCAAATTGTATTACAGTGTAGTGATGTTGCTGTAACTATTAAAATACATACCTAAAGTAATTTCAACTTGATTTAATAAGTTACAGCAACTCATCACTTGTCAAGATAGTTGAATTGACTTGTAAATCCTAGTTGATTAACTCATTCCCCGCCAGCCATTTTTTGAAAATTTGCCCGCCAGCATTTATTTTTGTGATTTTCACAAAAGTTTCATAAAATGCCTTCCAGGAAAATTTTCTTCTGAAAATATATAAACATACAAATATATAAAAATGAAAGAACAGACACTCTACTTTCAAACAAACAAAACGGAAAAAAACTTTCATCCTATCTATATTTTTTTCTCTGCTTATAAACTCTTAAGTTTAGGAATTTTGTTAGAGATCAGATTCAGAACGATTATCAAAACATACACAGAGTTTAAAATTAGTAAATAATGTTTTGGCTTCAGTTTTTTCATAAATTGGTTAAGTAGATCTAGTGGATAATCGCGACATTCCAGATTAACATAAAAATGTATCAGAAACATGTTTTTTAAGGTAAATGGTTTCTCTTAAGTGACGAGATAACTCGTCAATGGCGGGGAAAGAGTTAAACTTAAAAATGTAAGTGCAAAAAATTATTTGGTATAAAACCTCATTAATAAATATCTTAGATAGTACCAAAGGCAATTATATGATTCAATATCTTTGATTCAGGGTTTCCACACCTTAGTTAACTTCAAATTCAAGGACCTTTCAGGGACTTTCCAGGTCCAATACCCTTAAATTCAAGTACTAAATGTGGGGACACATTTCAAGTGAGAGCAAGGTTACATCGTGTTACCTTTTAAGGTACATTGTTACAGTTCCTTTTCGAGGGGAACTCGCACTGCGTCGCTGCGGTGACACTTTGGGGACGCCTCCAGGGTTAAGTGCGTCTGAATGTGTATATCAAATTTAACCAGTGGTGAGGCTTAACGACAGAGAAATGGTGATGCGGGAGCCAGGAAGTATATCGCTATCTGAAATATTGCCAAAGACGGCATTACAGGGACGCAAGAAGTATGGCAAGGGAGACGCAGCGTCTCGTTTCACTTCTCAGGGAACAACAGTTACATACGTGTGTCAAACACAAGTATTCAAAAAAGCATTTTGGTATGAATCAACAATCGCATACAGAAGATATAAGCATTTAAAGGGAACAGTTTAGCATGTCTGAAGGCTAGACATTTTATGCTATTATCCTACACTACACAGGGAATTATATGGATTTTTTTCCAGAAAACTTCTTGCATAAAATAGATTCAAGCACTTTCAATGACCTGTATCTACATTGCAAAAAAAAAAAGATTTTCAAGAAAAAAATTCTTAATATTTTTGTCTTGTTTTGAGTAAAAATATCTAAACATTCTTAAATGAAGATGCTTTTTCTTGTTAGGCAAAATGACCCAAGAAAATAAGTCCAGTTTTTAGAGCAAAAATGTCAACTTTAAGTGACTTTGTGCATAAAAAAAATCTGCCAATGGTGTAAGCAATTTTTTTTTAAATTTTTCTTGAATTAAGTGTTTAAGAAAAATGTACAAGATTTTTTGTTTACCCCATTGGCAGATTTATTTATTTTTTGCTTGTTTTATGCACAAATCACTTAAATTGGATATTTTTGCTCTAAAAACTTCTTGCGTCATTTTGGTCATCAAGAAAAAGCATCTTAATATAATAATTTTTAGTAGATATTTTTACTAAGAAATCATTTTCTTGAAAATCATTTTTTGCAGTGTATGTATGTGTATATTTTCAAAAACCTTTTTCCAGATTCGCTAACTTTCAAGGATTTCAAGGACCTGTGGGAACCCTGTTGATTTGTTCCTTTCTAAAACTACAAGACAATTTTACTAAAAGTTTTTTTTTGACCAACATCATCAGTAAATTGATCTTATGTTACCTGGTTTGGTATTTGTGGATATAAATATGTGCACTGTTACAGGCTTGTATATAATGGGGTACGCGAGGTCAGCAGCTGTCACTGCCGAAACTCCCAGCAGCAGGTTGTTTACGAGAAGCAGCTCTATTACTGTAGATTACTGTACTGTGCTGACTTACAGCATTGAGAAGCATAAACAGAGACCGTCTCTCTTTCCCAAAAGCAGGAATGCACAAAACTGTTAGTTTGGACCAGCTCCATGTTAGCTTTCGGCCCCTATTGACAGACGCACACCGAGTCGAATAAGAGTAAACATCTTTACTTAAACCGAAATACAGTTGTCTTGTTTGTCTGGAAAGACAAAGTGTCATTTACAATGCATACAAACACATACAGTAACATGGTCATGCCATCGGTTAGGTGGATTTAATAAAGACTGTAAACTGAGGCCTACAAATGTGTAAAGTGAAACCATTGCAGATATTCGTAGTAAAAAAAGCAGATTTTTAACGAAGATGAAGCATATATAATGTATGAGAGAACAGAGAAAATTTTGGTTTTAAACGAACGTCCTTTGGAAAGCTTTCCAGCTTGTTTTCATCGTCCATGATAATGTTAGGCTCCTAATCTTGGATGTCTCTGTAATTTCAGCCAGAGGATTTTTTCCCCTCAAGCTGTTCATTGTTCTTCTTTCGAAGAATGTTTAATCCTCCAGAGGGGTAAATTCACCGCAGCTGCAGTTTGTAATGAGAGCGTGCTTGTTTCCTTTGCACGCGCGTCTGCACTGCGTCACGTCAAAGCACGCGGGCATCTCGACCACGCTCCCCAACGCCGCTAGAAAAACATGTTGAGCTTTCCTCATACCATCACGATGCGATCAGCGATGGCTGACCGACACTCGACACCCACGCATGTATACACAGCAATGTCAAACCAAACATTTTGTTTGTGCAAAGGCAACATTTTGTTGTGGAGAATATAACAACTATTAAACAAAGCGAAAACTAAAAATTTAGTCTCGGCCAAATAAACAAAAATAGTACAATAGTGCAATTTTTCAGTTTGGTGAAGCTCTTCTCCTCCTCGCGAGGGCAGTTATTGGCGACTTCGTCTCGTGTTGCTCCTGCCTGGGTTCGCTCTGGTCTGCTCCCAGCGCTGACACACAAAAACATCAGTCAGGTCAATGGCACAGATGGCTTCTCTCTACGTATTTATATACACTTATTCATGCTATGGGGTGTTGGACTATGTCAGCAGGTTAAAGTCATGAGACAGCACTTCATTCTGTGTCTTATTCCCCAAGGAGGACCATGAAGGGGCGGTTTCCCGGACAGAGCTTATCCAAGTGCCAAAAATGCATGTATGAGCTGCCACCAAATTAAAAACACCTACTGACATATTTTCACATATATCAGTGCTGTTGATTTGTCTCAAGATGCATACCTGTTTTTGGTAAGGTTTGTTAGTACACTGCAAAAAAATATTTTCAAGAAAAAAAAATCATTCTATTTTTGCCTTGTTTTCAGTAAAAATATCTAAAAAAATTCTTAAATTAAGATGCTTTTTCTTGATGAGCAAAAAGACTTAAGAAAATAAGTCTAGTTTTTAGACCAAAAATAGTGATTTTGTGCATAAAACAAGCAACAAAAATCTGCCAATGGGGGTAAGTAAAATTTTCTTGAATTTTTCTTGAATTTAGTGTTTAAAAAAAGATTTTTTGCTTACCCCATGAAAACAAGACAAAAATACTAAGAATGTTTTTCTTGAAAATCATTTTTTTTGCAGTGTAAAAACGAATTAAAATGTTCCTACTCTGACTTTCTTACTTATTTTTGTCTTGTTTTCAGTACAAATATCTAAAAATTCTTAAATCAAGATGCTTTTTCTTGATGAGCAAAATGACCTAAGAAAATAAGTAGTTTTTAGACAAAACATATACAATTTAAGTGAATTTTTGCTTAAACAAGCAAAAATATCTGCCAATAGGGTGATAAAAAATCTTAAAAATAAGTTTACTTTTTTCTTAAACACTTAATTAAAGAAAAATGTTCTTACACTGCAAACATGACTTTCTTACTTAGTATTTTTGTCTTGTTTTCAGTAAAAATATCTAAAAATTCTTAAATTAAGATGTATTGTCTTGATGACCAAAATGACCTTTGAAAATCAGTCTAGTTTTAGACAAAAAATATAAACTTGAAGTAAATTAGTGCTTAAAACAAGCAAAAAAATCTGCCAATGGAATAAGAAACATTTTCTTTAAATAAGTTTACTTTTTTCATAAACACTTAATTCAAGAAAATGTTCCTTATTCCATTGGCAGATTTTTTTGCTTGTTTTAAGCACAAATTCACTTAAATTTTATATTTTTTGACTAAAACTAGACTTATTTTCTTGGGTAATTTTGGTCATCAAGAAAATGCATCTTAATTTAAGAATTTTTTTAAAAATTTACTGAAAACAAGGCAAAAATACTAAGAAAGTCATTTTTGCAGTGTACCCCATTGGCAGACTTTTTGCTTGTTTTAAGCAAAATTTCACTCAAATTTTATAATTTTTTGCCTAAAAACTAGACGTATTTTCTTAGGTAATTTTGCTCATCAAGAAAATACATCTTGATTTAAGAATTTTTAGATATTTGTACTGAAAAAAAGACAAAAATACTAAGTAAGAAAGTCATGTTTTGCAGTGTTTTAAGGCCTAGTCCTGGATTAATCTAAACCTTGTCTGGAAAAAAATGCTCTAAAATAACTTTTTGGTTTGAATTCTTTGTATTATTAAAAAATTCTGTAGAAATTACAGTATTACTGGCAGCACTTTGCCAGTAACTTACTGTAAACTGAAAAAAAATGATTCATTCAATTTACTAATTTTTTAAGGTAAGTGGTTGCAATCAATTTATTTAAGCTACATTTAAACAACAACAACAAAAAAAATAGAAAAATAAAATAAAATAAAAAACTTTTGTTTAAATGTAACTTAAAAATTGAATAAATTGAATGAATAATTTTTTCAGTGTAGGATTAAATTTATTTATTTAATGGCAACAGTTCGTTAAAAGATAAATAAACATTAAATGGGACATTTCACAAGACTAATATGTAAAATAAATCGTTGGTGTCCCCAGAGTAATTTAAGCTAAAAAATCATATAGATAATTTATTATTGCATGTTAAAAATGTGCCATTTTGGGGTGTGTCCTTTTAAATGCAAATGAGTTGACCATGATGGTGGTTTGTTGAAATTAAAACTCAATTAAAGAGACTCTCAAATTATTTTCTCTCTTTCTCTGCACTAAATGGGAGTGCTGTGGATAGTGCAAATTAAGAGACGGTATTATCCCCTTCTGACATCACAAGGGGAGCCAAATTTCAATGACCTATTTTTTCAGGTGCTAGGTTTACCAAAACTAAGTTACTAGGTTGATGTTTTGTAGGTTGATAAAAGCACTGGGGACCCAATTATTGCACTTAAACTAGGGCTGTGCAAAAAATCGACTGCGATTATCATGCGCGTGTCATCAGTAAAGCCGGTTCCGTGATTAGAAGTAAATCGCCATCAGCTGCTTTCAGATGGAGCGGCATTTATTACACAGACCCGTAGTTCACCGAGAAGCTAGGCAAAATTGCATAGAAAATCGGAATCGATTTTCCTCGATTATAAACCCGATTTTGCCTAGCTTCTCAGTGAACTACGGTCTGTGTAATAAATGCCGCTCCATCTGAAAGCAGCTGATGGCGATTTAATACTAATCACCGAACCGGCTTTACTGATGACACGCGCATGATAATCGCAGTCGATTTTTTTGCACAGCCCTAACTTAAACTTAAATCTGACTTAAAGTCAGATTTTCATGATATGTCCCCTTTAAACATTACCAAGACTGTCTTTACAGGATAAAACTATAAAAAGTACAGCATTATGCAATGTGTTTCTCTGGAACCAAAATTTCAGTTTCCCAGAATGCATTGCATGAGGCTGTTTTTTATCATTTATTCTGTAAAGACAAAGACTTGTTAATGTTTAATATTAATTTTTCTTTGAACAAACTGTTACCAATAAATTCAATAAATATAAATCTACAGTAAGTTACTGACAAACAGCTGCATAACTACATCAATTGTTTTTACAGTTATATGCTTAATATTGTTTTGTCATTGGGTCCAAAATGTATTTAATGACATTTAACATGTCATTATTATACCTGGCATTAATTTTAACCTAAGATGGCACGTTTTAAAGCAAACTTCACAAAAAAATAGTTTAAAGTAAGTTTTAAATGAAAAACAACATGCACTGTTTAAAGACTAAATGAATTTAAAGCATAAACATGTCTGCTGTTAATGTGATGAACTGCACCTGTGCTTACTCTGCTAGGGTTACACCTGTGTAAACTTGAGGGGAACTGATGTCATACACTTTTAAAAACAAACGTGCCTCACGATGTCATAGAAGAACTGTTTTTTGCTGAAAGGTTTCATAATTTTTTAAAATGTAGAAAGCAACGATTCTCCTAAGAGCATTGAAGGAGTCTAGATTCCAATCTGAGGTTCATAGTTCATACCTTCACTTTACGACCCATTTTGTCCTTCCACTTCTGTGCAATAGATGCATCAATAAGCAGCAATCTGTGGGGGAAATGGACCACTTATAAGAACAAAAATATAATGCATGAATATGATCTGAAACTGAATCAGGAATTACCTGGACCTTTCCTCGTTCTCATAACCCATAATAATATATTCCTCATTGGCATTTAGTGGAGGACACAGACACCCAGAGTTATAATAAAGGGTCACTGTCTCTCGAGGAATGTTGACCAGAGAAGATTTAAGAATGTCTTTGACCTCCACGATGGCACTCAGATCGTGGTTTCGAGTCCTTATTTCTTTAACCCTCGCTCGGATGACTGCAAAGAAATGATTTCTTTCATGTGTTGTGTTGTTCTGTCATCATTACAAAACAAGCTTTTAGGGGTTTTTTATGTTTAGGAATAATGAGGAATATTAAGCATAAAAAACTTACAATATGGTAGTTGCACAACATCATTCAGGACTTACCGTAATTGTAATTGTTCCTTTCGTAAGTCTTTTGGGTAAGTTTCACAGACTTGCATTTACAACGATCTAAGAAGTAAAGGTTAGTTACTTTTAGACATTTTAGGCTTCGCTAAAGTGACTCTGCATGGTTTGATTATGTCCAAAAAATAATAACGTACCACTAGGTCCTTTACAGTTCACATTATGTGAATCCATGGGAAAGTCTGGGTTTCCCTCTGTATGAGAACCAAAACTCAGATTAATGTTTCATCCATTTGAGGTCTCAATGTTTAAACGTTTTAATAAAAAAAAAGTAAAAATAAGAATTAAGAATATCTCACCAGGGTTGCATTTTGTAGGGTCTTGATAAGGATTATCTTTAGGAGAAAAAAATAAAATTGCAGAATAATGACAATAAAAATTATTATAAATCACGAACTTTCAATGTTGCCAATATTAAACACAATATTAAAAAAAAAATGCATTAACATTTAGAAGAGATATCCAATTCGACCTGGATTCACTACTTATGCAGAAGCAATAGCATAACGTTGTTGTTATTTTTAAAAAACAAAAATAAATAACCTGGTCCCTCAGCTTTGACTATAGCTTCAGGTGAGATGCAGACTCCTCTGTCATACACCGGCAGCTCCTCGCATGCCAGGCTCTCCGGCCACGTATGGTTGTATTTCTTCATGATCGGCTCACAGCCGCACTTTGCCCGTTCGCACACCGACTTGCACGGCTTGATGGGGTCGTGCTGAAAGTCGATGGTGCATATGGGCGCATACATGGCGCACAGGAAGAACAGCAGGTCCGGACTGCACTGGGTGCTCAAAAGCCCCTCGAACTGCTCGATGGCGAGCACGGCGTTAGCCTGGGTGCTGTGATGGAGATGGTTAGGCATTTTGGTCATGTTCCACGGCATCGTTTTGCACATGGGGATGCGGATGGGCTCGCAGGCCGCCGCCGTGGTGCCTCTGGGGATCTCCAGGAGACACGCGATGGCCAGGACGCAGATGAACATTTCGTAGGAAAACATCTTTTAATAAACCAAGAAACGGAGGAAACAAGCTATTTGTAATTCACCATTGATATTTTCCAGACTTGTGCGCAAAGTGAGGTCTAAAAGTCTTGGTCCCCCAAATAGAAGCTCTTCAAACTGACTTCACCATATTGAAGTCTTGCATAATTCAGACAGAAAGAGAAAAGGAGCTCTTCTTTATAAATTCTCGCTGAAATTGAGGAGCAAAATGGCAAATCTCGTAAAGAAATCGTGCCGCGCAAAAGTCGCCGCTGGGTTACTTCGGGAGCGCGTGTGGTAAGTGAAGTCCAGTCCAGGTCTAGCTGAAAGAAAGTGGCTCGAGGAAGCTGGAGAAGACGGAGAGGAGGAGAAAGAAAAGGCGGTGGAGGTGGGCAGTGGACATAAAACAGCGGGATCTGCTGCTTTATATCCCCCCCGTCTCCTGTTGCGCTATCAAACACGCAGACTGTTGACTTACTGCTGTCATAAATGACTTAAGACAAAGCCCTGTCTGATAACGTGTTTTGATATACATGCATAGTGCTGTGGACATAAGGGAGTGTTAATTTAATGACGCTTTTATCAGCTGTCTGTGTTGATTTGGGGACTAGAAATGTGGTTAAACTAATGCGTAATTTATGCGTCTCTAATGCGTATTTACGCAGGTACGTGTTTGGTGAAGCTGATTGTTATTTACATGAATAGTGCAATTGATAAAACAGTTAAAAAGGTAAGCTTAAGATCAAAGGTCTTTGGAAAATACCAAAACCCAACTGAAAACAGCCTTTAATCATTCATTTGTTCTTGCAAAACCATTAATTTGGTAAACAACGGTGTATTTTACTTAAAACTGACGAGGCATGATGCCATGTATGAGACAAAATGCATGTCACTCCGGCAGGGCCGGCGTCAAGGGGGGGCATTCGCGGGCAGTGCCCCCCCCGAACAGGTTGTTGTGCCCCCCCTAAAAAAGTTTTTTATTACTTTAATATATATCAGTAATAATTAAAATAAATTAAACATTGAATGTTTCATGACTTGTAATGTAATCAAATGAGGAAAATATAGTTGGTATATGTTTTCATTAATTAAAATAGACCAGTTTCTCTGATTGGGTGTATTGCCGCGTCTCACCCGTCTTATGTCTTTAGCATATTTGTGACTTGATACTAGCAACGTGTTTTTTCGCGGCATTTTATGGATCGTGTAAAATATGGATATTAGAACAGTTAGAACGAACCAGCACCGCCTGCTTCATCTTCATGCAAACACAGACTGGCTCAAACTCAGAGATTAGAGGTTGAGGTGGAATTTACAAATCTACAGGACACTGTTTTAAGGAAGTTTAATGTTCTTACACGCCGTCTTCAGCTATTTCAAAGGTAAGTTAGCGTTGTTTTAAATTACGTAAGCTTAAATGTGAAGTGTGGCTATAGACCGTTAACAGCATTATGACGTGATTATGGTAAAGCGGCTTTTTTAAAGCTAGGACGCGGTGTGCACTGCGCTATGAAACCCATTCATTTCAATGGCTTGCGCCGCGCGAGGGCGGTTTGTTGTTGCGTCGAGAGCGCGAGCGCAGCGGAGTTTCGCGCATAGTTTGTGGTCTTTTGCACTTTATATGGGAAATGAGCTGACAGTCTGTACCAGTTGTATGAGTGTGTGCTTGCTGTATTTGTTGTTTTAATGTCTTGTTTTTGCAAGTTATTGTTGCTATTGCGTGCCCCCCGTTGGAAGCCGAGTGCCCCCCTGTTAGTTATGGTCTGGCGCCGGCTCTGCACTCCGGAGAGATACGATTTTGCACAAATTTTGGATGTGTTTAGATTCAGGTAAGCACATTTAAAACTGTGTCGATATCAGCTTTTACAAAGAAGAGAGAAGGCTTTTTTTAAGACCTCATTTTTCATATTAATGCAAAATACATCATGAAATATCACACATGCAACCAATGACTTTTCATAACCTTTCAAGTTTTTTGTAAATTGGTTTGATTTCATTGAAAACAACTCAACTTGAAAAATAGTGATTCACAAACCAAACTTTTGTAGATTTACACTGCAAAAATTGAATTTCGAGAAAAAAATTCTTAGTATTTTTGTCTTGTTTTTAGTAAAAATATCTAAAAATTCTTAAATTAAGATGCCTTTTCTTGATGAGCAAAACAACCCAAGAAAATAAGTCTAGCTTTTAGACCAAAAATATTACATTTAAGTGATTTTGTGCATAAACAAGCAAAAAAATAATAATAATAATCTGCCAATAGGGTAAGCAAATTTTTTGAATTTAGTGTTTAAGAAAAATTTTCAAGATTTTTTTTGCTTACCCCATTGGCAGATTTTTTTGCTTGTTTTATGCACAAAATCACTTAAATTTGATATTTTTGGTCTAAAAACTAGACTTATTTTCTTGGGTCGTTTTGCTCATCAAGAAAAAGCATCTTAATTTAAGAATTTTTAGATATTTTTACTAAAAACAAGACAAAAATAATAAGAATTTTTGTTCTTGAAAATCATTTTTTGCAGTGTATTAAAGTTGAAATTCTTACACGTAGAAATGTCAATGATTTCCATTTCTTCCCCAGGCCATTTAACCCTGATGTTATGTAAAGAATGGATAACAACACAGCACTGATGAGCATTAAAGTACACCAGTCGAACCTCATATGACCTGATGTTTATTCATGTTATGGAAGATACATTGTCATTTCCAAAAATTGAAAACATATAAAACTGGTTAAGGGAGAGGAGGATAAAACAACTGATAAACATTCAATAAATATGTACGAATGTTTATTACAGCTCACAGACAGATACAATGGAGAGTCGATGCCACAAGGCATCATGAAAGTTAGTTAAAAAATTATACTATGCTTTGTACAAACAACACTGGGTTGCTTTTATAACATGTAGTTATGCACAATTCGGCCGTTTCCATCCAAATGAGATGCTGTTATATCCATTAATTTGGCAAATATGTCAAATGAACACAAGAGATTAACAAAAAAGAAATGCAAATTCACAGGAAGTGAGATAGAGAGAAAAAGCACGCAGTAACCCACACATATTAGATCTAGAAGAACAACATCAAAAAAAGAAGAATCACTGTTTCATAGAGGCATCTGTCATCTTAACAAGCATTTAGCATGATGTAAAGTTTTTATAATCCACCCATGCCCTCCCCCCGACATCCCAACACACACAATTAACTAGTTTAGGTTTCCATGTTTAACCATCGCAAATGAAAACAAACCAAAAAAATGGTCAAAATGATATTTAGTGTCCTAGTCCCTGGGATCGAACTCATTTAGTGTAAGTAGTGAATAAACTTTTATCCCCTCATTATTCAGTGTCATAAAAGATTTGATCCCGTAAAAAGTCTTGCACTGGTAAGACAATAAAATTGTAGTATCCTACAGAGAGGAATATGGAATAAGAGCTGTAGTATCCGGCCCTCGGAGCGCTTACGCACAGGTACTCTTATGCGGAAGAGGACACGGACTGCTTGTACACAGCGTGGTAGGCGTTCCGGAGCAGGACGTATGGGAAGCAGGACTCCAAGAGGTCCATGGTGAGGAATGGTGATTCTTGAACGATCTAGTACAGACAAAAACAACCAATTTAAAGATGGATCTCCGGGTGATATTGTGAGATATTTTGCTACGTCTGAGATGGAAACACTTTTCACCTGAAAGGGAACATTTTACAAGACTATTTTAAGATGTCAAATAAATCTTTGGTGTCCCCAGAGTACGTATGTAAAGTTTAAGCTCAAAATACCCCACAGATCATTTATTATAACATGTTAAAATTGACACTTTGTAGGTGTGAGCAAAAATGTGCTGTTTTGGGGTGTGTCCTTTAAAATGCAAATGAGCGGATCTCTGCACTGAATAAAGTATAGGTCTCTGCGGAACAAAAAAGGGGCGTTTCACGATTTTGGGGCATTTTCAAACTGTTATTAGGCGTTTTTAACCATCCAATCAAAAAAGTATGGAAGCCCTGAAAAGCCATACATCATTATTTTCAAACACCTATTTCAGTTTGAAAGCACCCCAAAATTGGAAAACGCCTCTTTGTTCTGCAGAAACCTCCTTCTCCACTAAATGGCAGTGCTGGTGTTGGATAGTGCAGATTAAGGGCCAATATTATCCCCTTCTGACATCACAAGGGGAGTAACATTTTAATGACCTTTTTTACATGCTTGCAGAGAATCAAAACTAAGTTACTGGGTTGATCTTTTTTATATTTTCTAGGTTGATACAAAACCGCATTTTGACCTCGGGCGCATTACCGTATTTTCCGGACGATAAATCGCATAAAACAAAAAGGCGTCATGAAGAGGAAAAACATACATAAGTCGCAATGGACTACACGTCGCATTTGTTTAGAAAATTATTTCACAAAATCCAAGACATTTAATCTGGAAAGGCAAGTTATAAACTAAACAATAGCACGCAGAACAGCAGGCTGAATAGGTGTCTGTACGTTCACGTAACATTATCAGTTATTTACACGATAAACAATAGCATACTGAACATACCTGAATAGGGTAAATGAACAGAACAAGCCAACGAGCATCAAGTTCGCAGGCTCGTCATTCTGCATCACTGAATCCATTGAATTACATAAATACAGAAACAGCATATAGCGGACTCTCGCGGCTGTAGACTGTAATGGTTTCTCTTGGTTCATATGAGTCTAAATTTATTCATACTGACTTACAAGGTGCACCTGACTAGAAGTCGCAGGAACAGCCAAACGATGAAAAAAGTGTGAAAATATGGTAATATTGCTGGAAGTTTGAGCGAGAGGGGGAGTAGTCAGGAGTGGTGATGTCACTGTGCGCCGAGGTCGAAGTGCTGCAAACTAAGTGCTCTTCCGCCATACAATATTAGTTCTCATTTTTATTTTGTGTCTTTAAATAGGAAAACATGGAAGTGTTTGGTGGCTTCTAAATTCATCCCTGTTTGGATCCTAAGGAATGAATGGGCCTAGGCTAAATGCTAACACATTCACGACGTGCCATACAAAGATTAAGCACACACATTAAAAAAAGTTAAATGTCTAAGTTGAGGTAAGAACATGGTAAAATATTGAAAAACGATGGTATTTTCCTTTAGTGCTGCAATCTTTTTTTTTTTTAAATCAGTAATTGAGCAAGTACAAAAACCTCTTTGCCATTATTTGAGTTCAAACAACGTAAAGCAATTATCTACGCATGTAACTTGCAATTTTATGTTTGCAACACAGGTGGCGATACAGAGGGAAAAGTTACGTACTGCAGCTTTGAAAAATCTTTAGTGAAGAAATTCCCTAAGGTTTTTCCCAATTGTAAAAGCAGCGAACACTCACCATGTCCAGGAGCAAGTAAACAGACTCCCGGTTTCGTGTAGTGGTTTTATCCGTCTCCTGTCCGATCTTCAACAGACTGGAAGAGGCAAGCTAAAAAAGAAGAGTAGCAGAAAAATACAAAGATAAATCACTCAAATTTACTCTTAGATAAATACATTATGGGGCGGTTTCCCGGACAGGGATTAGTTTAAGCCAGGATTATGCATTAGTTTAATTAGAAAATCTAGTTTTACCAAACATGCTTTACTAAACACATTACTTGTGTGCATTTTGAGGCAAAACAAATGGTACGGATGTATTTAAAAATATGTCAGTGCAAGTTGTTTTCAGTTTGGAAAACTCTTAAAAATTTTAAGTCTAGGACTAGTCTAATCCCTGTCTGGGAAACTGCCCCAAAGTGTCGATGGTGAATGTGCTGTTAATTTCTTGCAAAGAATCCAAATTTTAAATATGGGATGCTTCAAGACAAAAATGAGGACAACCCAACTTACAGCGAGGAATTCTTTCAGGCGATCCTCTATGCTGCCCTTGTGGATAGTGAAGAGAGCAGCGGCAATCTGGTTTATCGCTTTAGCTAGACAGTGGATGTTGTTGCAGTGACCTAAAAAGATTTATAGAGTTAGCAAACACATGATAATGTCATACGCAATAAAGCACGCGGCCCACCGGACACGGTTCCTTCGTTCCAGTGGGCCGCAGATCAAAGAGCACAGATATGATCTCATTACGGTTCAGTGTGCATCCGAAATGCAAAATTGGTACCTTCTATTGCGGGACTGTACTGCGACATCACGTTGCTGGCCAGGGTCGGCATGGAAACAGCCACAAACACCATCAACAAGCAGGCGATCTTGTACTCCTCCTCTGGGCTGATGTTCTCTGTTACAAACACGGTGAATTGAGTTCATGTTGAACATTGCACCCGGTAATACAGTGAATACGCTATAGAGATCTGAATCCGGACAGTGTCCGGAAAATACGCATGAAGAGCCAAGAAAAACTTTGCGTATGTCCAGAAATTAACTTTTATTTATGTTATTAGTATTTGGGAGTGATTCAATTAAGTCTAGTTTGAGTTGACTGGCTATTTAGATAGTAAACAGAAGACGTTTGCATTTGAGCATCAGGGGAATAAAACAAAAACACCAGAGCTCGCCAAGAGGCCCTGGAGGATTTTCAGCTTCTCCGAGAAAGTGAAAGTCATTCACCGGAAAACTTTGCTCAGTTTTAGAGAACCGTTCGTGAAGTATGAAGCGTGAGATTTATTATTCATTTTGAATAGGCTGTGATGTCTGATAAAGGTTTGATGGGACGACTGCACAAACAGATATTTTGAGGAAGGTACTATAAAACTAAATTCACAAATTAGAAGCTCCTTAAATTTTAAAGCAGTATAGGTTAAACGGGGATCGTGAGTTTCCTAAAGCTGCAGGTATTTGATCTGAAATAAACCATGCTATGCCGTTTATGTCGCAACACGCCAACCAAACCTTTTTAGAGCGTGCAAGCATGCGTCCAAAGTCGTAATACAGAGATTTCTGGTAAATCATTTGGCATAAAATTGTTCTGCGCCTGTCAAGCCGTTTAAGCCGCAAAGTGCCTTCTGGAAAAATAGTTTTTTCAAATACTCCATCACATTTTGGTAAATGCCTATTCTGCAGAAAACGCCGGTGAAAGCTGAAACGCTTTGAGAATCTAAAACAAAAACTCTTTAAATATCTGCATGTTGTTATAAGGGGGCCAACTCGAATCATCGAAAGAACATCTAGTAACACATTTTATAGTCCTCTGACTGGACAAAAATACAGCAATTAAAATAACAATGCCAACAGATATTGAACAAATGCATCTGTGAAGGGTCAGACCGGAAACGCAAAATATTTCGCTGAGTTGTGGCTAGAAGGGATACAGCTAAGGCTAAAATATTATGAAATCTCCCAGGTGAGAGCTGTTTTTATCCTAATTCTATCCCTAAACCTAACCCAACATTTCACTAGATTTAGGCCGTAGCTGTATTCTATCTAGCCAGAACTGCTGTTTTTCATCCTAATCCTACCCCCAAACCTAACCTTAAAACCAACATTTCACTGGATTGAGGCTATAGCTGTATCCCCTCTAGCCAGAACCGCTTTTTATCATCCTAGTCCTACCCCCAAACCCAACATTTCATTGATTTATGGCCATAGATGTATCCCCTCTAGCCAGAACCACTGTTTTTCATCCTAGTCCTACCCGCAACCCAACATTTCATTGGATTTAGGCCATAGCTGTATCCCCTCTAGCCAGAACCGCTGTTTTTCATCCTAGTCCTACCCCCAAACCCAACATATCATTGGATTTAAGCTGTAGCTTTATCCCCTCTAGCCAGAATCGCTGTTTTTCATCCTAATTTTACCCCCAAACCCAACATCTCATTGGATTTAGGCTGTAGCTTTATCCCCTCTAGCCAGAACTGCTTTTTTCATTCTAATCCTACACCCAAATCTTAAAACCAACATTTCATTAAATTTAGGCCACAGCTGTATCATATCTAGCCAGAACCCCTTTTTATCACCCTAATCCTACCCAAGACCCAAGTCTAAACCCAACATTTCACTGGATTGAGGCTATAGCTGTATCCCCTCTAGCCAGAACCGCTGTTTATCATCCTAGTCCTACCCCCAAACCCAACAATTCATTGATTTAGGCCATAGATGTATCCCCTCTAGCCAGAACCACTGTTTTTCATCCTAATCTTAACCCCAAACCCAACATTTCATTGGATTTAGGCTGTAGCTTTATCCCCTCTAGCCAGAATCGCTGTTTTTCATCCTAATTTTTTTTCATCCTAAACCCAACATCTCATTGGATTTAGGCTGTAGCTTTATCCCCTCTAGCCAGAATCGCTGTTTTTCATCCTAATTTTTTTTCATCCTAAACCCAACATCTCATTGGATTTAGGCTGTAGCTTTATCCCCTCTAGCTAGAACTGCTTTTTTCATTCTAATCCTACACCCAAACCCAACCTTAAAACCAACATTTCATTGAATTTAGGCCACAGCTGTATCCTATCTAGCCAGAACCCCTGTTTATCACCCTAATCCTACCCAAGACCCAAGTCTAAACCCAACATTTCACTGGATTGAGGCTATAGCTGTATCCCCTCTAGCCAGTACCGCTGTTTATCATCCTAGGCCTACCCCCAAACCCAACATTTCATTGATTTAGGCCATCGCTGTATCCCCTCTAGCCAGAACCACTGTTTTCCATCCTAATCTTAACCCCAAACCCAACATTTCATTGGATTTAAGCTGTAGCTTTATCCCCTCTAGCCAGAATCGCTGTTGTTCATCCTAATCTTACCCCCAAACCTAATCCTAAAACCAACATTTCATTGGATTTAGCCATAGCTTTATCCCCTCCACCCAGAACCATTGTTTATCATCCTAATCCTACCCCGAAACCTAACCTTTAACCCGAAATTTCATTGGATTTAGGTCATAGCTGTATCCCCTCTAGACAAAACCGCTGTTTTTCATCCTAATCTTACCCCCAAACCCAACATCTCATTGGATTTAGGCTGTAGCTTTATCCCCTCTAGCCAGAATCGCTGTTTTTCATCCTAATTTTACCCCCAAACCCAACATCTCATTGGATTTAGGCTGTAGCTTTATCCCCTCTAGCCAGACAAAACCTAACCCTAAACCCAACATTTCGCTGGATTTAGGCTGTAGCTGTATCCTATCTAGCCAGAATCACTGTTTTTCATCCTAATCTTACCCCAGACCCAAGTCTAAACCCAACATTTCACAGGATTTAGGCCGTAGCTGTATTTCCTCTAGCCATTTAGAACCATTTAGCTGCATAACGAAGTTCAAGTCTGGTGAACTCTGACCTGCAAATTCGTATCACGTGGAGAAACGTGACCAGTAGAAAACCAGTGCGTCGCAGCGTGACCTTTCTCTCTACTAAAAAGCAAAGACAGACGAAGCGTCCACGCCCATATTCACAGCAACGTTAGAAAAATATGTCCATGCTCGAAGTCTAGTGTGAACGCCCTTTAATGCTGAAATTTACCAAATGCTATCTAAAATAACTTACCAGACTTCTGAGAAGAAAGGGCCACTACAAGAGCGGGGTCGATCTCACAGGGCAGCCCTGCGGCAGAAGACAGCTCGTACACGTTCATGGCGACCTGTGAAAAAAAGTTGTTTTTGTTTCGGGTCCAAAGATATAGTATCAGGAATATAGATGAAGAGTTTGGTTCCAAAACGCGATAAATGCCATTTAAAAAAAGTGTTACCACCAAAATCAATATTGTATCAAATCAGTATTCAAAAATACATTCTTAATTTTACGCAAAATCCAATTTCCGTTGTGTTATTCTGTCATCTTTCCTCCCTTTTATTCCAAACGGCAAAAAACGCCAGTCCTCCTTCTCTGCAGAATGCAATAAATCCGCCTAACCAATCACAGCACACCATTCCACGTAGTGTAAACAATAAGGGCGGGGCTTTGAATACACACAGAATTCTAGTTTTCCTCCTCTACTTTGTACTTCGTGATAAACAAACAAAAACAAAACAATACTTTGATGGCATTGATAAACCTGTGGTGGTTTTCTGTAACGGGAAAAAACGTAAGCCATCAAAATCGAATAATTTACATAAGAGGCACTCGGGCGAATAAAAAAATGCCGGCATTTTTCATGTTATTATAACCTTAATATGCTATGTGAAAGTTTGTAACGGAAAATAGTGGTTTTCATCTTGTCACTTTCTTGGGATAGAAAACACATTTTTTGGATTTTTTGGATTTATTGCGTTTTGAAACCAAACTATTCAGATATGATATACTGTTGACAGCAAGTGTGATGTCACCTACCTTCATGTCAGTTTCACGAGGAATGTGGTCTTTGAAGTCTTCCACAGAGCTTACTAGGAAGGGAATGTGGCATGAAAGTACCTGGAGAAAAGGCCGACAGCTGTGGTCAGAACTTATTTGCTTGAGACGTCTCTTAGTATAAAAGCTATTTGAGCTATTAAACATATTGGAGAGATTACAAACTTAAAAGTAGTTCACCTAAAATCTGAGGAAAAAATTTTATGTAATTGAAAATGTTGCTTTCGACACTAATATTTTGAGCTTTTTTGTGAAATACAAAATTAGAAAATCTTATTTGAACGGATCTTCCTCATATACGTGATTTTTTTCTGCCTTTTTCCAATAGTTATATATATATATATATATATATATATTTTTTTTTTTTTTTTTTTTTATTGTTTTTTTATATTTTTTATATTTATCATTTATGTATACATACATCTTACAACCAACAAGACAAAACATAAAAAGAAATAATAAAATGGTTGCCTAATTCTAATAGTGACAATAAGTCATAATAGAAAATAAAATTATAAAATAATTATTGCTTTTATAATATATAATGAATAAAAGCACAAAACATAAAAAAAACATACATAAAAAGGGTAAATAACATTTACAGTATCAATTCCAATACGCTGACCCCAATCCGATTTTAATAGTTATATATTTAATGATGTTAATAATTTGCTTCTCATTGTCATTGATTTTTATGGCCAAGCTCCAAAAAAGACTGAATGCACAGTGAATAAAGTTGTCAAGTTTCATAAATATTTTCCTTTAGGATTGGAGCAGCATTAAATAAATGATGAATTTTCTTTAAGAAGTGAACAGTTGAAGTATAATTTAGCAGAGAGATGTTAATATACGGTCCATGTTCAGACAGTGAGTGTAGCGTGACTCATGTGTGTGGATAACTTACGTCTCGAAGGGCTTCCTGAGCCAGAGAGCGGAATGACAAAATCACACCGATGATGGTCATCCGTTTCAGCACGCTGTCCACCGCTGTAGAAACAGAAGACAGGTCATATAATATCTAAAAATAGGTCATTTTCTTCATAGACAGGGCACTAAAAATAGGTCTGCAGGTGGTTTGTAAAATAGGCCACATTCCTGAGATTAGATTTCAGTTTAGTAGCTCAGCATAATAATACAGCTGTATGAGCTGTAGCAAATCCCTCCAAATAGCTCTGTGCGGTGGGTCCTGTCTGCTTGAGGCGAGGTATTACAGTTCATACAGCTATCGTCTAATACAGGGGTTTTCAAACTTTATGATGCCAAGAACCCCCCAATATGATGAATATGATGCTTTTGTGAGAAGACCCCTTCCTACAATAAATATAAGAATTTACATATTTTATGTATGAATAAATCTTGTTTCATTTCAGCTTTACAATTTTTGTACCTTTCTTTCTCAGAAATTTTCTGGGGACCATAGGCCTTATTCAGTCCGCCACCATGTTTATTTCAAACCGAAGCTGTGAGGGATGGATGTTGTGTATTGTTTAGTACTGGGATGCTGGTCATCTAGTCCTCAAAACGTAGAAAATACATTGTTTTACAAATTTTCACAGGACAAAGAACCTCAGAAAACGTGGATTAAATTATAAGAAAGATTTGACCTCATTTGAGATGAGAATAGCGCACTGTGTATTGTGTAGTCTGTTTTGATATTATCCTGTTGGCTAATTGCTAATTTCTTTGTAAGCATGTTTACTTTTCTTTAAAACACCAATATAGTGCAACAATACAATATTTTATGACATCAACTAAGTATACATCTCAGTTGGAATAGATCATAAAAGTATGTTTTGTTTTTTCAAGACAAGAACATTGACTTAAAGCTCACATAACACAAAATCGTTTTTGCAAATCTACTGTTAATCTTGGTTACCTATAGAGTAGTATTTCATCCTTCATATGTCCAAAGAGTCTTTCGTTTTGTCAGATTATTAAAAAAACAACTGACATTCCAGTTTTTGCCGGAAAAAGACGGACACTTGAAGGCGTATGGTGGAAGGAGCTGATGAGTTGCGCGTATGCGCAGCCTTTAGATACTAATCTAAGAGCTGTGAAATCGATGGAAATCAAACTTAAATAAAAACTTTTGTAAATAACTATGGCTTACAGTCAGATATAGCCTTGCACATATGATACAGAATCGGATACTGAGGCAGTAATTGATCAACAGGAACAACAACAGCAACGATTACTTCTGGACGCCTCTATCTGGTAATCAATCATTGTTTATTTATCCGCTATTTTAATAAAAAAAGTGTGACGTAAATCTTGATGTGTTTTTTCTGCATTTGCCCGTTTAAAAGGTGTAAATGTCATTAAGTGCAGTACAATGCCAACTGAAGCGGAAAATGTTTGCTGTTGTTCGTGTTGTTTACATTACATGCACGTATGCACTGATTGCAAACAAAAGACGTGAGATTTTGATTTACTTGCACCTGTGGTTGCAACTCCTAAACAGTGTCTTTTAGAGTTGGGACTACTTAATCAGTTGTAAACAAATGGCAAATCCATTCGCAATTACGTTGCTTTCCGGGAAAAACTAACTGCATCCACTGTTGTCTTAAGACATGGAAAGCTAAATAAGGTTTTCTTCTGCTTACATCCAAAAACACACTTCTTTTGTCGAACCATCTTGATAAAGCAAAGTTACTGCGATGCTGTGCAGTGCTACCGATGACTTCTACTCGACGGAGCAATGCTAATGCGCGTTCACGCTCTCATTTGACGTGCAGGCGTGCTTTTCTGTGGATAAAGGCCCATAAAAGGAATATGGGGTCAGTCAGTTGTAACAGATACCCCGTTAAAAAAAAACATTCTGAAACTTGTAGGAAAAAGGAGGCGTGAGTTTGGCCCAGAAATACCCGGTCTCAAGCTTAACTGTTTTGACACTTTGCTTATGTTTAGCATGAGGGCTACAACTCTTAAACTGTGTTAATAAGTCAGAATGCATGAAATTGCATTAAACCCCACTTTAATAACGTGTGATTGACATGATTATTGTTAGAGGTAAAACCCATATGAACCCCCTAAAGTTTTGGAATTGGAGATAAGTACTTAGGACTACATCAGTGTTTCTTTTTTTAAAGCATGCATACAATATTAGAAATTAATGATTCGCCAACATGCTAATAACAAAAATTACGTAGACATTGCGCTGCTCTTATCTCAAAATTTTAACAAACCATGATTTCTGAGGTTCTTTGTTCTGTGGAAAGTTGTAAAACTGTGTATTTTCTGTGTTTTGATGGCTGAATGACCAGCATCCTGGAACAAATTAATAGGTTCTGAACGTCCATCCCTCACAGCCTCGTTTTGTAATCAACATGGCGGCAGGCTGAATAAGGTGAATGGGGGTCCCCAGACCCCAGTTTAATAACCCCTGGTCTAATACAATACTTGTCATAGTGTGCTATGGAGACTATAAGATGTGACGATATGGTAATGATTTAAGTGATTCAGAGCCAATTAAACATTTGTGACCCTATCTGCGAAAACAAAAAAGTCATTTTTTATGACTTACTGTTTTCTACATAAAAAAATCCTACACAATAGAACATTATAACCCTAATATTGACTGAGTAAAATTATGTCAAGATTGAAATTAAAAAGTGAATTCAATGATTGAAATGAGCCTGCATTTACAGACAGGTTCACATTTAAGGAAAATAAAACTTTTAGCCACTGGATCTTCAATATGCCCTTTCTAACGTATTCTAGTGTTTCTCCAGCTAAACCATTAAAAAAATACAAAAAGGTGCAAAAAATATCAGTGTTGTATAGTTACAGATATAATTTTGTTTGTACAAGAATAAATATTAAACATTGTGTTTAGAAGTTTGCTTGTAATAGGAGGCAAAAGCCCTAAGATAGGAACCCACATGTGAGCCGTTTGAAAAGCGCTGCCATATGCTCCGGCTTGTCAAAGCTGGTCCTCATCTGAGTCAGAACCTCCACGTTGTCCACCACAAGTTTCTGTAATGCGACAGAATCATGCAGGATGTCAATAATCACAAAAAATCATTTTAGAAATCATGGTTACGCTGTCAACAGGGTCAGTAGGGTTGCCAGATTTAACGTCCTTAGATGGCCATGTCACTAAGGTCAAAATGTATGCAATGGACAAGGTCAGTAAGTGAAACTATCACAATAGTCTCATGCCAACACACAGTCTGTCTTGTGGCTTTACTTTTAAAACCATGCATTTAAATGTTTACTGCTTGGTCCTGCGCCTTACTGTAACCACAATATTTGCTTTTTTAATTTCATACCCGACATATTGAATCCTTTTAACACTAGTAGCTGATAAAAATCATTTCAGAGCGAGGACAAAAAGCACCAGCTTGCATGTCTACAAATGATTTGCGTAAATCAAGCACTTTGAGAGAAAACGTGTTTCATGTTAAGACATTTGGTGAGCATGGTGCAGAATAAAAATGCTAACTAAAACGGTTTAACTGATTGTGATTGTGGGTCAGATAGGAAACTTTTTTCTTCTCCAAATTACTTTCAGCTGAGGGAGAAAGGTTTGCAAGTTAGAAGATCACTGACGTGTGCCAAAGCTGCGTTTGCACACTTCGGTTGGCTCTTGCAATTATAACACGGAGGGCTGTTTCAATTACATACATTGTGCATGTGTAAACATGAAGCCGTTGAATCAAAAAAGCAGGCCAAGAGAGAAAAACACTTTATTCCTAAACGATTGTGTCAGAAGTGCACACAATAAACCATTCATACCTTGTAAATAAGCTTGCCGGTAAAGTAAACTCTTACTTGGTTCAGGTTTGATGGGCATAGTTGCCGTTAATCCATCATTGCTTGACAGCTCAAATTTGCTGTTGTTTAAATGTTTTCCAATAACTCTTCAGGGTAAATGCTACCAAAAATCTGTTCCCGGTAAACAGGCCACATGGATTCCTTGTCCACGGAATTCCACTGAAAGTGCCACGGAATTCCAAGGAAACAGAACACCCACCATACCGAACATATTCCAACTATCGTGTGCGGTGTATCAAATATTTCAGCTAATTGGTGCATTCAGTATGAATAGCTTACAAATTAGCTTTGTTTTAAAGTCTTTATCTTCAGGAAAAAATACTTGTGACAAATTGTGCATAACAAAAATTGTGCGCATGTTGGCATAATTTTTTTATCAAAGAGATAAATGAGCCAGCACTACAACAAGCCCACTGTTTTGACAATTCACCCACAAAACCTTGTTCCTCACCTTGAGCTCGGCCACTTGGGAAGAGATGTGCCACATGAGGCTCTCGCTGAGGAACTTCATTCCGTACGGGCCCAGCAGCTCAGACAGGGAACGCATTTCTGGACGATGAAGCAGAGAAAAGAAAAATGATAAAATATTTGAAGAAAACATCTCGACTGAGACCTCCATAAAATCTTGGAGCATCTATGCCAAGTGCTGTTAATCCTCACCGGATATGTCAGAATACTCCTCGGCATTGAAGGTTAGCTCATTCTCAGTGGGAAGGTTCACAAAGGCCTTCATAGCTGGAAAGTAAGCGATGTGACCGTTGCTCACCTGCCGCAGAAGAGTCTCCAGATACCTGCGCACAGATAAACACAAGGCTAATGGTTCACACAGGCTCCTTTCCAAAACTTGAGCTGACTCGAGCCTTTACATGAGGTGTTGCTTTGTATGTAGACCATTTAAAATGAATAACATCTCAATTTGGATGCCTCCCAGCTGATGATTTGGACCGGTTGTGCTAAATCCACAATGTGCAAATATGTGGGTCCCAGGACTAGAATTGATAGTTATTGTAAAAACTTTGACAATATGGCCTTCCTAGACATCCTAGAAGTCTCACCAGTTGGTGTAGAGGCTGGTGATGGTTGGTTCTCCATGGCTGTCCAGGTGTTGGGTCTGCTGCAGCAGAACATTGTTAAATACTCGGGTGATGTCGATCTGCACGTAATTCTCGATGGACTGCAGCACCGTCATATAGGCCCGGACGCTGGTAAGCAGCTCTGATGGTTTGGCAATCTCCTGCGTGGCTTGGTTGTACATAGTCATTCCCACAATGGACCTGAGCAAGATACAGACACGGTCAACACCAAAATCGTTACACTGTGTTTCTGATCTTATTGTGCACAATGCACATTACACTTATGATAAAGTTTAAAGGCTTTCATAATCATTTGTTACCCTGGAACACAAAACCATAAGGGTCACATTTTTTGAAATTGAGATTTACACATAATCTGAAAGTTGAATAAATAAGCTTTCCTTTGATGTATGGTTTGTTAGGATATTACATATTTGGCCGAGATGCAACTATTTGAAAATCTGGAATCTGAGGGTTAAAAAAATCTAAATATTAAAAGGGGACATATCATGAAAATCTGACTTTTCCATGTTTAAGTGCTGTAATTGGGTCCCCAGTGCTTGTATCAACCTAGAAAATGTAAAAAGTACAACCCAGTAACTTAGTTTTGGTAAACCATTCTCCACAAGCATGTTAAAAAAATAGGTCATTGAAATCTGGCTCCCCTTGTGATGTCAGAAGGGGATAATACTACCTCTTAATCTGCACTATCCAACCATGGCACTGCCATTTGGTGCAGAGATCAACTCATTTGCTTTTAAAAGGACACACCAAAAAACAGCACATTTTTGTTCACACCTACAAAGTGGCAATTTTAACATGCTATAATAAATTATTTATATTAGGGATGCACCGATAGGATTTCTTTGGGCCGATACCGATAGTGATTTAAACAGACAATTTCTGGCCGATACCGATATTAAACACTTGTATACAATACTATACAGTTGGTCTATTAGCTAGTTTACTTTTGCATCAAATAATTTTTACTGAACATGGATTTGATTTAATTAACATTCAACTGACCAACATAATAAGAGAGGCACAAATTAAGCTAAAACAAATATAAGAAGACAGCATGAAAACCAAAATGTGGTTTTTGCTATTCAGCATTTATTTTATTAACAACATTAACTCTTTTTTCTTTTACATATAATGGATTTCTTTATGCAGTTAATTAATAAACAATTGGTATCGGCCTTTCTCGTGCTATTGCCGATATGCCGATGGTTTCAAATTCATCAAAAATCGGCCGATAAATATCGGCGGCCGATACATCGGTGCATCACTAATTTATATGGTAAAAAAAGTATTGTGAAATGTCCCCTTTAAGAAAATTGCCTTTCAAGTCGTCCAAATGCTAAAGGAGCAACACATATTACTCATGATAAATAAATTTTAAATATATTTAGGGTGGGAAATAAAAAAAAATCTATAATTTTGACCCATACAATGTATTGATGGCTATTGCTACAAATATACCCGTGCGACTTATGACTGCTTTGAAGTCCAGGGTCACATTTATCAAAATGTAAAAACTTTATTATTTGCATCTCTTATGACATAACCATGAGGTTGGGGAATAAATAAAAATTCAATTTATAATTTCAATCTAATCCAACAAACTGTGTAAAATCCCGTCAGAAAAAAATCAAGTCCTGCCTTACATCACACAAAATGTTAATCTGAATATGACTATAAAACAAATAGTTTGACAATTAAAGGGGGCATTACACAAGACTTTTTTAAGGTGTCCCCAGAGTATGTATGTAAAGTTTTAGCTCAAAATACCATCTAGATAATTTATTATAACATGTTAAAATTGCCACTTTGTATGTATGATCAAAAATGGGGTGTGTCATTTTAAATGCAAATGAGTTGATCTCTGCACTAAATGACAGTGCTGTGGTTGAATAGTGCAAAATTAAAGAGCGGTATTATCCCCTTCTGACATCACAAGGGGAGCTAAATTTTAATGACCTATTTTTTCACATGCTTGCAGATAATCGTTAACCAAAACTAAGTTAATGGGTTAATCTTTTTCACATTTTCTAGGTTGATACAAGCACTGGGGACCAAATGAAAGCACCTAAACATGGATAAAGTTTGATTTTCATGATATGTCCCCTTTAAGATGAATAAACAAAAGTTTAGAGTCGTTTCAAAGGTTTTCAACAAAAGATTACAAAACAAACATTTAATCTGGAATTACATCCAGATTCAGTGTTGTCTTTCACAACAGCTTTGGTAAAAACTGACATTACGTAATGCTGTTCGTGTAGCAACAGAGGACACCCTGAACATAGCCATTACAACAATAATAACAAGAGTGTTTATGAACAACAAACCGTGTCTATAAGCCATTGGATGGAAACTAGTAACGTGTTGGGTGATGAGATCTGCTAACCGGGTCTCTCACGACCACGCAAGGGGCCTGGGAGAGAGGGGCCAGCCAATGCATCCACGTCAGAGTTTTGAAGCCCACAGTGGAAAATACCTGTTATTCCTCTGCCCCGTGTTTATTTAGTTGGACAAGCGCAATTCTGGAACGGTGTCAAAAATCTTTTTAAATCTAAACTCTCTCCGCCAGTCCAATAAATTACACAAATCGAACAATAAACCCAAGAGGCCTCTTAAGCTGTTGAGTTCTCAGCTTAATTAATAAGAGAGAGCAGGACGAAATTTTACTCTTCACATAAAATGCAACTGAAACTGCCCTATGAGAGAAATCAATATAATTAGGGATGCATAATGATTAATCGCAAATAATGTATAGCAGAATAAAAGTTTTTGTTGACATCATATATTTGTGTGAACTGTGAATAATAATTATGTATTAGGGATGTGCATTTATGTCATTTTTTCATTTCGATTAATCCATAGGTCTGAAGAACGAATACTCGATTAACTAGGGGCGGGACATACACGACATGGTGAAAATGAAAATATTTTTATTAAAAATGCTCAAATAAAACTTAATTTCGAAGAAACTATGACAGAACAATGAACACATACTAGATTATTAATGAATTAAATGTTTTTAACAGAAACCTCTGACAGGAAAAGCTGCATGATGAAGTGAAACTAAAGGGTTAATAAACACAAACCGAAGCTATTTCTATATGCCGCACTCAGCATAATATTAAGCCTTTATACAACGTGCATCTATCTGCATAAAATGCAAGACTTCAACTAAGTTTTCAACTAAGTTATCTAAAAAAAAGAAAGTTTAACTCCCTTTGTGGATGTGCATCTAAAACAGCGCACTTTTAAACACCTCCAGTCAAAGCTCAAACGTCATAACAATAAGCAGCTTTAAGTCTTTTGCTATCATTGTAGCGTTTAGCTGTGTCGTGTCGTCCTCTTACCTCAGTCAAAATGTAATGGTAATGCTCGTATGGCTCTCTGGTATCTCTTGACATTTTATGTTTAAATATGAGATGATAACCCATTGAACTTCTGACAGCGCTGTACATTTTGCACCTGACTGACTGTTTCCGAAAATCACGGCATCGTTTTAAACCATAGTGCCTCAGTGATGTGAGTTGTGGCCGGCTTCACAGGATCGGCGGGCTGCCAGGCATTGCGCGGATCGGCAGGTTGCTGCGGTGCGGCCGCGCGGAATTATCTGTTTGTTTTTGAATTACGCATGGTAATGTTACTGATGTCATACGTCGGTCTGCGTAGCTCGATACGATGTCAAACACCTATCTCTAGACCCGGTCTTTACTACCACATGCACTTGTAACCCTAACCAGACATCCAAATGCCGCCAAATCCACAATAAATAAATAAATAAACAAACCCACATGATCATCGTTTTCGTGATCGATCATTGATGCCACGTTCGAGTACTCGATTGCCCATCCATATTATGTATATATAAATATTCACATATGCATGTATAATTTTAAGAAAAAATATACATTTATATATTAAGTATTTATATATAATATAAATTATACATAAATATACAAGTGTTTAAACACATGTAAACACTTCTTAAATATATACATGCATGTGTGTGCATTTATCTATACAAAGTTATTATACACACTTTACACACATATATGATGTAAACAAAAACTTCTGCTATTGATTAATCATGATTAATCGTTATGCATCCCTAATTGATATCAGTGCAGAAGAATGAGGATGAAACCCATCAGGTGTAACATAAATCATGTGGGCACAAAAGTGGTACAGGTATATTTATAGCAAAAGCCAACAATACATTGTATGGGTCAAAATCATAAAAAAAGATATTAAGTAAAGATCATGTTCCATATAGATTTTTTTTTACATTTTCTACCGTAAATATATCAAAACATGTATTGATCATTAGTAATAGGTGTTGGGCAATTTTCTCAATATTTGGACATTTGGATGCACCCTCAGAATCCTGATCAATGAAAGGCTTAAAATAGCACTGTTCACAGTGTGTTCTCGCCAGAAGTCAGAAAAGATGTAAAACATTGTGTTTAGTACCTCAGATTAGATAAATGGGTGGAGAGAAGGCGTTCTGTGTGGCTGTTTGAACACATTCAACCACATGTGCGTTTACACTACAAAAGCAATCCGATCGAAAGGGTTTTCGACTACCTCTGAATGTGGTTGAAAGTGGTCGAAAGTGGATGCGTTCAAAACGTTTTAAACACCATTTACACCTGGCATTAACGTCGTCCACTTGTGATCCGATCGACGAAAACGCATGTTAATACCAAGTGTAAACAGCCTCTCAGTCAAATATTGCCCAATCCTAACAAACCATACATCAATGGAAAGCTTATTTATTAATAAGATAGAACTCAAAATATATATAATTTTTTTACTTGAACGCTTTCAGACAATGACTTTATCTCGTTACATTATCTTATTAATAGTTACTGCATTGTAAAATGTATTGATAACATGATGGAGGATCTTTAATAAGGTATGGCGAGTTTCACAACGACTTACAATGTGGCTCATCCAATAAGATTTAAGAGCGGTTTCCTGGACAGGGCTTATCGTGGTCCCAGACTAAAATGCATGTTTGAGCAAATTTAATTTAAAAACACCTTGCACTGACCTATTTTAACATACATCAGTACCATTGTTTTGTCTCAAGATACACAAAAGTATAGTTTTTGTAAGGTTTGTTTGTAAAAACGACTTTAATGTCCTTAAATAACTAAGGCCTAGTCCTGGATTTTTCTAAACCCTGTCCGGGAAACCGCCCCTTAAAGTTGGAATCTTTTTCATATTAGTTTGTAACTTAGGCGTTACCTAATATGAAAGTATTTTTTGCGCCAGTGCCAGACTTATCAATCATTTGTTATGCACTGTATTTTTGGATCGCCTCCATCGTATTCTCAATAAAAGAGAAAATAATCAAATGAGTTGTTTGCTTTCATATGTCAAGCAATTCACTGCATTGCAGGAAAGTGTATGACTAAGTTTGAGTTAATGTCAAACAAAATATACAATAAATGACAACCCCTAAATTTAAAATGCCAACATTGTGTTGCCTATGTGTGGTCGTCTTTGGAAGAATTGCCGGTGGACTCACTTGGTGAAGCGAATCTCCAGATGGGAGGTCAGATACTCGCGTGGGGTGAAGGTGTGCTCCCAGACCATCATGTTGGGTACGTAGTTGATAGAGAAGCAGAGCTCTGATAGAGCAGTGTGCAGTTTGTCCAGACTGTTAAAAAAAGCCCAGAATTAAAAAACTCATTTCCTTCAGATTACACAACAACTATGAGTGCAAGCCCTCCCATACTGCTCCCATTGCTCCTGGACACCAGGTGTCCATTTCAGGCTTGGTTTAAATCCCTTTTATATTATACGGAGGATTTGTTTGAGTATGTGTTGGTTTGGGAGGATAATACTGTAAACGCCTGTAGCAAGGCTTTGTGCATCGTGTGTGAGGGTCATTGGGTTTAAAATGTATGTATTGGTGTGATGGGTGAGAGGAAGTGCACGTTGTCCTTACTTGGTGACCAGGAGTCTGTTCTTCCTCATGCTCTCCACGCCGGGCTTCTCTCTCTCTGGTTCACCTTTCTTCCCCGTCTGCTTTTTCGACTTCTTGTTCACAGCCTGACTGATGGTTTTGGCACAATGTTTTGGCAGCAGCTGTGCAAAGGAGCAACAGGAAAAAGCCCCTTTTTAAAGTCAACACGAAATCAAAATTCACCCCCGTTTACTTAATTCGCCCATGCACATTATTCTTAACAAAAACAAATGCTGGTCTTTATAATCTTGTATTGAATTGTGCCGACTTTCCTTTTCAGCTGATGTCACAAATCTCTCACTATTTTAAGTTCCCAGCCTACATTTAATCTGCGGAGTTGAGAAATAAAATAAATGCCAAATGGTATAATGTGTCGCACATTAATTTACAGACTTCCCAAACAATCTTTTTCGCTAACCACCAAATGACCCTTCTCAGCCGAAAATAGACCAGGTGTGAGGTGACCAATGAGCCGCTTTCTTTTTGTGACAAGATGATGGTTACTCTAGGCAGGGGGCGTGTTGTGTTGTTGGTTTACTAAAAAAGCTGAGGTTACACGTTCGAATCACTGTGGTTGTGCGTGCCGCCAACAATGTTCAGTGATTCAATCGTTGTTTATTTTCATTGTGAACATATCGCAACCCAACAGAACATTCATGGTAAATTTCCACAACTCTTCGTAAACCCAGTTAAGTCTCAGATATGACATGGAAAATTCCAGATCTCCCGAAGATCTCTTTCTGTGTTTTGGCAGGGTTGAGAGCGGGTGCGTCACTGACCTGGTCGCTCAGGGTGCACTGCTCGGTGCAGATGTCTGTGATGAGGTTGCGGGCCTGCTTGGCCATCTCATCCAGGAACATGTTGCACAGGGAGAGGCTGCGGTCTCCGATGTGGTGCCTCTGCAAGTATAGATGGACATAAAGCCATTAATAGAGACTTGCCTGGAATAACCCGACACAAAGAAGATATTTTGATAAACGATGGTAAGCACCCAGTTGACTGTACGCATTAAATTCCATAGTATTTGTTTGTCCTATTATGGAAGTCAATGGTTACATATCAACTGTGTGCTTACCATAATTTATCAAAATATCTTCTTTGTGTTCATCAGAAAAAAGAAATTCATACAGGTTTAGGACAACATGAAGATGAGAAAATGATTAACTATCACTTTAGGTATTTAGTGCCAGCTCGCCTTACACTTGAGCAATAGCAGGAACCTGTAAGCCATCCTAAACCGATTTTTTTGAGGAGTTTGCAACGTGATTAGTGCCAACGTAGAACACACCTAAATACTGACTTTTGCCTGAAGGCGGCTGAAAATTTTGTTGTAAAAATTGTGTTTTTTTTTAAGGGCTGTCAATCGATTAAAATATTTAATCTAGATTAATCGCAAGATTGTCATGAGTTAACTCGTGATTAATCGCAAATTAATCACATTTTTATCTGCTCTAAATTTACCTTAAATTAACGCTTTTCAAGTTTTAATACTCTATTCAACATGGGTGTGAACAAATATAGATCCTTTATGCAAGTATGTTTACAACAGCCCGTTTACATTTTCGTAAGAAGCATCAGCCATTTTTTTGTATATTAATTTTTCGTTTCAGAAGACCCTTTTATTTCTGCATTTCTGTTTGCTGCTGCATCCTTTGTGACCTGTGCTGGCAAACTGAGTCGGGATGAGAACATTTTCAAAAATAAGTTATTTCGATTTTGACATTCTCTATAAAAAAACTTCAAAACAATGCATGATTTGTTGGAATCTGACAAAACATGACAGAACTACACCTGTTTGAAATTGACAAGAGTCAGCAAGTTAATTTTGAGAAAAATCCAAAATGACCACAAAAATGACCACATCCAGACCTTAAAATCACTGGTAAAAGCAATAGATTTGGCACACACAGTCAAAAACAATATCAATATTTGTTAAACTTTTTTCTTTTATTGTGTGATTGACAGCTTTAAGATCTACTGTATAATGCAAGGATCTAATATTTTTTTCTCAACATCAGATTTTTCTTAATCAGATTATATCTGCGTGAATTCTTGTCAAAACAGATATTATCAAAACTGTAATTATGTGTATATATCTATATACTTGCGTCTGGGTGTACGAGCTTCAGATGTGTCAGTCAGCGTGAGGAAGATCGTTTTTGAGTTTTGTCGCTCTTAATAACTTTTTTTACATTAATCAGGTCACGATCTTTATCTCTCTTAATAATTATTTTAACATCAAGCAAGTCCTGCACTCTATTTTGTAATTCCTGCATGTTTTAACCAAAACCAAAATATCAAAGTATGGATGCACTTTTTTGGGCTTCAAGGTCAGAAGTTGCTCCCTGATCCCTGTTTTGTACCGTTATAAGATTGGAAGAACAAGAACATTTACTAAAATAACTCCAAATGTCTTTGTCTGAAAGATGATGGACATATGTATCTCGGATAGCCTGATGGTAAATCATGGGGTAATTTTGATATTTGACTGGAGCATCGCTTTAAAATGGATTTCATTAAAACTTTTCTAAAACAACAAAGCGGGTGGTGGCATAAGACTTTTGCTCAATACTGTGCAATGATTCATGAGGGAATGAGACTCCAGTATAAGCTGCTCAGGTGAATTTGGCTCAAACTGAAGTGCTGTTTGTGACCTGTCCTCCATGTCTCAGTGAGGCTCTTTGTTATTGGCCAGCTGGTCTTGTTCCCCAAACTTTTTGCCTAAAGCAAACACCGGCCCTACACTTCTAATGCAAAACAAGCATCGCCCCTGTGCGGGGCTGAACCTCAACTCCTGGCTGACTTTCCTAAAAAAATGCAAACAAGACTGAGGAGGCCGCTACATATTCCCTCGAGCACCCGGCAGGAACAAAACCTGTCATTTAAACCAAAGGTGGCAGATCTGGATTTAACCCAAACCAGTGTTTACACTGGGAGGTTAGACAGCGATCTGATCATTAAGATTCATCTCGGCTCTGGCACACAAACTCCTGATATAATGCTGAGAGTCCGAGGTGATGCAGGTTGGAAATATCTCTCAAGACCTTTGCCGAAGCACCGTGATCTTTTGTTGTTACTCTGAAACGCTGTAAAAAGTTTTCTATGCGAGGATGGAAATATTCTTGGAAACTTTTAGTGCTTTTCCAACATAAATAAAGCTTGCAGCTGTCCAAAGCTGTGCGGAGTGGACACAGGAGGAAGACCATTTCAGAAACATGCTGAGAGAGGGAGTTTCATGTTTAAATAAGGGAAACCCAAGCCTTCTATGGCTCAATAAATCTCTTTTATTCCTATAAGTGCTCTCAGACAGCTCAATGTTCAGGCCACGCAATGACATGAGACCTCTCATTGTGCTCGCTGGGTTTGGTACCGTTTGTCTGCCAATTAAGAGGGCGAACGTGGGTTTATTTACCAAATTTAATTGGATATTGGAGGAAAATGTGTTTGGCAGGAACAAACACTTGGTGAATGTGTCGGGCATATTTCAGTGGCCGGAGGAGGGGAACAGAAATCTGTTGTGCTATTCGTGTGTGCGGAGGGGCTTCCATATGCCCCCGGGGATTCTGGGTAGCTGCACCGGTGTATGGTTCAATAACAGATTTAATAAATCATGCTTTTCAGCGTTTGGTTTTCCGCACACATCCTGATACACGGACCACAGCGCTCAATGCTGCGTGGTGGGAGATTCCTGATCTAGTTAACTCCTGGAGCTTTCAGGATTCACGGTACGACTCCATCCTGAACCCTGGCATGGGTCGCAGCTAAGCTGTGGCGAGAACCGACAGAGAAGAGAACGGATCTTTCCTAAACTCCTCTTTTGAAAAGCAAAGTAATTTCACTAGGGGACAATCTCGAACACATAAAACACAGTTTTTCCAAAAACATAGACTAAACTGAACAAGATGAGGGCGTGTTGGACTGATCTCAGGTCAGTGCGACTCACCTCTTCAGGGCAGAGCTCATGAGTGCAGCTCATGAAGTGGGTACAGAGGAGAGGGAAGGAGATGGAGTGTCGAGACTGGGACGGCAGTTCGAGACACTGCTGGAACATCTTTTCAAAGGCGCGGCTGTAAAAGCTATCAGAAACAGAAAGAGGAAAATGAGTTGCCAGTTCACTTCAGCGTCTGTTACAATCATATCTAATCACTTCAAACGCTGTCTGCTCCCCACCCAGCATGAAAGAAGCCATATCTGAAAACAAGAGACACAACAGTAGGTTGCTATGCTGTTTAATACCTAGCAAAAATGTCAAGTGTTGGCGTCAGGAAGCAGAATCTAATATTTGATCCAAATCGTGAGCATGTGGTCTAATTTCAATATAGTAAATTTAACAGAATCCTCAACATTCGCACACCTTAGTTAAATTCAAATTCAAGGACCTTTCAAGTGCAAATCCCCCTCAAATTCAAGGACTAAATGTGGGGACACATTTCAAGTGAGAGCAAGGTTACATTGTGTTACCTTTTAAGATACATTGTTACAGTTCCCTTTTGAGGGAACTCACGCTGCGTCACTGCAGTGACACTTTGGGGATGCCTACAGGGGTAAGTGCGTCTGAATGTGCATTTCAAATTTAACCAATGGTGAGGCTTAACGACAAAGACAGGGTGACGTGGGAGCCAGGAAGAATATCGCTATCTGAAATATTGCCAAAGACAGCGTTACAGGGAAGCAGGAAGTATGGAAAGGGAGACGCAGCGTCTCATTCCCTTCTCAGGGAACAACAGTTACATACGTAACATGAGACGTTTTCATGTGTCAAACACAACTATGCAAAAAAGCATTTTGGTATGAATCAACATCCGCATACAGAAGATATAAGCATTTATGGATTTTTTTTCCATAAAATGTCTTGCATAAAATAGATTCAAGCACTTTCAATGACCTCTATTCATGTATGTTTATTTTCAAAAACTTCCCAGGGCCTTAAATTTTTCCCCAGATTCACAAACGTTCAAGGACCCGTGGGAACCCTGGATAATCATACCAGAAAATTGACAGATCTGAAGTCTCCACGAGCATCTCCACCAGAGAGTCGACCATCTTGGTGTGGAAGATGATGGTGTTCATCATCTTGCCCAGCTCCCTGTGATCTGCCAGTCCGAGCGAGGCCTTGGACACGCTGGTATAAGCCTAAACACAAGGAAAAACATTTTTAGCGTCATTTGGAAACCACATAAGTCAATTAATTATCTTGACAACTTTTACAATCGATTTCCAAAGGTTAAGCTTGGCGTGCTTGATTTCCATGAACAAACCCTCAAGCAAATGTAGAGTGACGAATCGGATTGGAAACTGGACCGTGGAGGAGAATGAAGAAAAGTGTGGTTTGATATTTGACCATGTCATTAAGTTTGAGGAGGCTTTCTGGGAAATATTTTCGTTAACTTGACACCATTGGACAAGACAACATCCAACCAATTGCGTTTGTAACAAACAAGATCATCTTGAACGTAAAACAAGTGTGAGAAAACAACAAAGCCCTGCGCTGCCTTTCATCAGCCAATACAAAGAAAAAGGCACGGCAGGATGATACCATAGGACAGCCAGCAGGTGCTTAGCTCACAAATCTTGTGGTTATGGAGTTCGGGGAACATCAATAAACATATCGTACAGCAATAAAATCCGCTGTGAAGTACTAAAGAGTATTGAAACCCAGGGCTTATTTTTAGATCCGCATTTGCAGACTGCTGCTGGTAGTTTAATCGGCCATAGAGATAAATAGGGCTGCACCCTTGGAAACAAAGAGGCCAAAAGAGGAACAGGCACGAACTGAGTGAACTGTTAGCTGTTATATGCTGGCAAGTACTATCTCAACATTAAACAAAGCATGCTAAACTAAAGGAGAGATGTGGGTATCCCTTTTTTGACAGTAGAGATGGGAAACATCTTGAGAGCAAGCTGCTATCAAACTTCTATTGTGATGTAGTTCACATGGTCATAACGGGTCAAGAACCTAAATGCTGAAACATCATTGATGTAAAACGAAGCGATATAAGTTAAATGGATAGTTTACAGAAAACATCTGAGGCCCCAGAGACTTCTATACCAGGAAAAAAATAATACAATGGAAATCAATGGTGCACCAGAGATTTGTTTAGTTATTAAAACATTTCACGTCTTTATTTGTGTTCAGCAGTACAAAGAAATGTATACAGGTTTGGAACAACGTTTGGCGCTTTTCAATGGCATAGTACCCAACAGTTTGGTTTTGTCAGGTCAGGTCAGGTCAGCTCACATCACTTTGGCTTGGTTAGCTTTTCCATCGATTTTAGTATCACTTTGGAGTGGGAGGGATTATAGGTGTGTCGTTATATTTGCGCTGCCTACTGCTGTGACATCATACAAGTGACAGCGTTGCTGTACATTTCCATACATTCATTTATTTCTCAGTCCGCCCCAAAATTAAAATTGACCACCACAAATAGATGTTTGCACATGGCGTTTATCACTACCTCTGTCTCACGGGACAATTTTTTGTACAAACACTCGTGGCTTCAGCCGACATGCTCCGCTGAGCCTCATTTAAGTCGCATTTAAGCATATATGTGAATGTGCACATCGCGAATGTGCCGCCACAAACTGCAAGTCAGGAAAAAAATTGTTATGGTGTTCCTGATTCTCAACCTGTGGATGTTTTTCATGGCTAAAAGGGAGTTTGGGAACTTATAGCAGAGCACAGATGACAACATGTTTGCTCAAGACAAGCTAGCATGAAGGTAAAGCTTATCTTTTACATTATAGAGATGATGCTGGTAGTGATGATTCTTATAGACCAATCAGTGATCTACAGAGTTTCCGCATCACGTTTTGGTATCAGCATGGGTCGCTTGAAAACGTGAAAAAGCTCAAAAAAAGTAAGCTGACCCAAACCAAACCGCGTGGTACTATGCAATAGAAAAGCGCCATAAATGACAGAATTTCCATTTTTGGTAAACAATCCCTTTAAGGAGTATATGGCATAAAAAAATGGTAGTAACCGTGTTTTTTGGTGTATTGAGTATCATCAGCAAAACCATGGTTTTACTACATTAATCATGGTTTATCCATGGCTTTTGTAGCAACACCATGGTTATTTTGTGGCAACTATGGTTTTATCTATTCTTTTAAACGCCCTTACATCTTACAAAAAAATTCACAGGGGCAGAGGTAAAACAAACTTGAAAAATATGGTTTAATGGACAATGAATTCTGACAAGATGGACATTTTAGAGGATTTTTGAGAGTCAAATTGTGATTTTTGAATTTCCTATTCGGCATCTTGTATAGATGACTTAATCCCAATGATTTTTAACCATGGTTTAATAGTAACATTGTTTTCTCAACTGTAGTGAAACAGTATGGTCTTAAGTCATACTATGGAAAATATTATTCATTTTACTTTAGGTTATGGGGAAAAATGTGACCTGGGCAACTAGATTTACCCACATAGTTGAACACACAAAGACTGTATCACATACCCACATCTGCACGCACGCACGCACACACACACACACACACAATTTTTTCAGTGTCCTGGCAAACAGAGAGACGTCTGGGCTGATAATAAATGCAAAATGAAAAAATAGTTTGCTATTTTTAACTCCTGTTGAAAACGATAAACAAAAACCTTTGGTGAAGCTCCAGGCTGTTCTGTGTTCAATACAAGTTAAGCTCTTTTGTGGCATTTCTGGCACAATTTCCTAAACATCAGAAAATTATTCAGACTCAACCCTTTCATTCTTTCAACACTGTAAAAATCATGGTTACAGCAAAGCACTTACAGTCAAAGTAAACAGATAATAAACATTAAAATACTTCAGACTAAAAGGGACACACCACTTTTTTTGAAAATATGCTTATTTTCCACTTGATCATTTGATTTTTACCGTTTTAGAACCCATTCAACCGATCTCCGGGTCTGGCGGTACCACTTTTAGCACAACTTAGCATAATCCATTGAATCTGATTAGACCATTAGCATCGTGCTCAAAAATAACCAAGGAGTGTTAATATTTTTCCTATTTAAAACGTAACTCTTCTGTAGCTACATCGTGTATTAAGACCAACGTAAAATTAAAAGTTGTGATTTTCTAGGCTGATATGGCTAGGAACTATACTCTCATTCTGGCGTAATAATAAAGGACTTTGCTGCTGTACCATGGCTGCAGCAGGCGCAATGATATTACACAGTGCCCGAAAGTCATCCCCTTGGTAACTTTCAATAGCAGGTTTTAAATATGAAAAATATAGAAATACTTTGTTTTTTATTATTGAGCGCGATGCTAATGGTTTAATCAGATTCAATGGATTATGCTAAACTATGCTAAAAGTGCTAGCGTCAGACCCGGAAATCAGCTGAATGGATTCCAAAACTGTAAAAATCAAATGTTTAACTGTAGGGGAAATAAGCCTATTTGAAAAAAGTGGAGTGTCCCTTTTAAACATTACATGTGTCAACACAAAAGGAGTTTGATAGAAATCCTACTTACAATGTTCATGTAAAAATTAGGGGTGTAACAATACATCAATATGGATTGATGCATCGATCAAAAACCTTACCATAATGCATCGATGCGCAACATCTGTCTATGCATTTCTGCCAAAACATGCATTTTCGTTTACTTACAATACTGTTTGCCTGTGTGTCAGATTGCGATGCAACAACAAATCGGTGGTAGCAGTGAAAAGACATATGCAGAAAACTCGTGTCTACTGTCGGACACGGTATAAATATGAATTAAATCAATCGATATACCCCTGATTGACATGTTTTATGTAAAGCACATTGAGTAAAACAATGTGTATAAAATGTGCTATGTGAAAAATCTTCTGTGGGAATTAATGCTATGCCACAAATGCTGTTAAAAGAGTTTAATATGTTACGAAGACGAAGCATAAAAAAAAGATCAAATGGTTTCTCTGCTCAGGGACTGGGCTGAACAACACACAGGAAACCCACTGAGGTACATGCTAAACCATCCCAAAGACTGATGGGATTTAAGGTTCACACACACTTGCACAGATTCTCAGAAACGCATGAAGATATCTCATTGTCTCTCTGCTTTCATTTCCATCCACCCACATGCACCGTTGGTGATAAAAAAATGCTCGGTATTCCACAGGGACGGAGTTTGATTTATTTAAGCTCAGATGAAGCCGTGAGAGCTTCACAAAAACGGTGTTGTGTTTTATTTCTAAATTTCCAGAAAACATGCTCCAAAGAGCAACAAGAACTCCAAATATTCCAAAACAAGTCCCAAATATGTTACCTTCAATCGTATTTAACAAAAGAAAAGCAATTTGTGACCCTGTCTATGAAAACCCAGTTAAAATTATTTTTTTGTGATTTTACAAAAAAAAATTCAACGTAATTTGCTAAAATCTAACCTTGATATCTTTAACACTGACTGAGTAAGATCATGTCAAAGATGTGAAATCAATTATTAAAATTAAATGCAGATTATGTAACTTAAACCTGGATTTCACAGACAGGGTTGCATTTATTTCATTTGCTGTTTTATGTTTCTGTGTCATTTGCTGGGGAGATAAAGGCTGTTAATGAATCAGAAGAATCCAACACCATGTACTGACTGAAATCATCTCACCTGGAGTCTAAACCAATCCAGTCTCATCCCTCTGAAATCAAACACATCGCCGTCTTCAACTGTAACACATATACACACAGTCGAGCTGTTTACAACAAAAGACAACAAAGACAATACAAACTTTTAAAGTAGAAAAGAAGCTTCACTACCTTGCTTGACACTCAGAGAGGTCATAGTGTTCACAAAAGACGACATAATAATGGACTCGTCCTCTGGGCAGACAGACAGGTTCTATAAAAGAAAAACACAATGATTGTAACATTTGTAACAATGTTGGCCATTTAAAAATGTTACAGTGATGAACAAGAAACACTCATGGTTGAAGTCTTGATCTTGGAGCTCAATGACAATGCTGGCTCTCCATCTAGTGGTGAAGGTCATTCATGACACTGCTCTGCTAACTTTTACCAGGATTGTTATACAGAATAATTATGTTCTGTTAACTATAAAAAAATAATGCATTAAAAAATGAAAAGATCATGTACCTTGGTAAACAAAAACTAAACAAAAACACACCATGGCCTTGAGAGAGAGTTTTGTCTTATATTTATCTTATATAATATAGTCAAGCAATAGCACAAGAGGAAGAATATCAGCTTGATTGGAAATGTGATGATTATGACTTTAGCTTCAACACCTGTTGTTTTAAATGTGCTATATAAATAAATAAATAAACGTTATATAGTTTATAAACTAAACTAAAATACTAACCACATTTTGTGTCAAAAAGCATTTTTTTTATATATATATATAAAATTGCGTAAAATTTTTACGCACCCGATCAAGCCAGTGCTGCGTGGGGTTCATTGCAACACAGCTACTTTACATTATACAAGGCAGAGCAATCTGTGCTTTTGTTTTTTTCCTCTTACTGTCAGAAGATGATCTACTTTGAATTTGTAAAAAGCTTTGATGCGTTTTGGTTAAGATATTGAACAGACTGTTTTGGGGGCATTGAAGTCAATTTCTTCATCTTATGTTTTTTCGATTTCTGAGTTGGGTGTGCAAGTCACCAAATCCAACCTTATCAGGGCTCGCAAAATTTCAAAGTCCCTGGTAGCCCTTCGGGCAGGCACTCTTCAGTTTTTGGTAGCCCGAAATGAATGCAAGTAACCCGAACAAAAAATACATTACTTTTAATGTAGAATATTGAGACATAACATCTATGGTACCAAAAAAAAGTTTTATTTTGTGGCACCATACTTACTGGTATAACTCCTCATGTAACAGTCTTTAAATAGGGAAAACACGGAAGTGTTTTGTGGCTTCCCTGTTTGGAACCATAGGAATGAATGGGGCTAGGCTAAATGCTAACACATTCACGATGCGCTGTACAGTGCACGCATTGAAAAAAGATAGATATGTATTAATTCGTCTAAGTTGAGGTAATAACATAGTTTAATATGGCAAAAGGGTAGACTATTCCTTTAATTGAAGTCACAGATCAGAAAATGCCACTTGACTTTGTGGGCATAGCACAGGGTTCCTCAATTAGTTTTACCACGGGCCAAATTTTGCCAATACAAAGCCAATAGGGCCTCTAACCACAGTGTTTAATCTGCTATTCTTGTTGTTTTGATGCTGTTGTTTTTTTTAACAAACAAAAAACTGGATTTCCATGCAAACCAACTGTTCCTGCTCATCTCCACACCAGACATATTCACCATTTAATAGTGGTTCAGTGGATCACAAATCTCACAGTTTGGATCATCCAGTTACAGCTTGGATAATTTTTTCGATCAAAAAAATAGGGGCTACTGTCCCTTTAAGAGCGATTATGCACAGAGTCACATGTACTGTAGCTTTTTTCGTAATTCTCTTCACTGCCTGTACAATCTATATCACTTTGAGGTTTGCTGTGAGAGAATTAATTTTAAACGTGAGGATAGTAATGACTGACAGGACGAAGTTGGAGTATTTTTCCTGTACTGCGGCTTTGTGCAAAACTCGAGCACTTGTGAAACGCAAATTTAAATACCTGATGCCTGAATTTTATACACCACAATTACCCATCCGAATCAGTGAGAGAACGCATAAACATGTACATTTTTCCTCCCTACAAGTCAAAATAGCCCAACGGGCAGGGCGGGGATGCATTTTGATAGCCCGACTGCAAAGCACAATAGCCCCGTGACGTCGGGTAAGCGATTTTGCAAGCCCTGCTTATATTATTTTAATCAAGGTTTTGTTACCTAAAACCTAACACCATTTGAAACATGTCAGCAACTCCTAGTAACTGATAGCTGGGATTGAAAACATTTTTACACAGTGGGGTTAGTTACCACCACCATATATACTGCTAATGTTATTCATCCAGCCCCATCTCAGTTTTGCTCATCTGTTAATATTATTGCTGCCATTGTTATATTTATTTGCACTACCTTGCAATATTACATTTTATTTGTACCCCATCTCAATTTTGCAAATCTATTAATGTTATTGCTACTTCAATACCTGGGATATTCCTGCCATTGTTTTATTATATTTGCACTCACCTGCAAATATTATATTATATTGCACTCCATCTCAATTTTTGCACATCTATTAATGCTACTGCTGCTATAAATACCTGGATTATTGTTGCTATTGTTGCCATTCCCATATTATATTTGCATATGATCCTTACTCCATACTCTTTTCTTGCACATAAGTTAATACTTTCAAGACGGTTAATACTGTACATTTGCATATATAGAAATTTTGTTCATAGTCTATATTTCTCTATAACTCTGCATATATTACATTGTCTACATTTATTTAGTTGTAACAGTGTTATCTGAAAGCCTCAGGTATACAACGATAAAAACATGAAAACAATGTAAATAATATTAATCAAAATGATAACTGTTAATACAATATCAATTGAAATAACTCACAATTATGATTTTTTTTGTCTTAATTGTGCAGCCCTTTCAAAAATATATATTTATATGCATTGATGCATAACACAAGAATGGAAATATGAAGGATTATGGATGGATGAATGTGTGGATATCTATCTATTATATGCAGATGTAGGTTATTACAGTGTGGACAGACTCACCTGTACAAGCTCATTGAGCACCACAGCATCAAAGCCGGACAGGTACTGTACGTAGTATCTCTGCATTACGGGTCCATACTTTCGCACGTGTGCCCTCAACTCCTCCATGTAGAAAATCAACTCTGCAATGTGCCTGTGAACACAAACAAGAATGAAGTAAAAATCAGTGATGTTTTCATTTGATTAACCCAAGTCACACACCCCATGAGCTGTAACTCCAAAGACACAATCTCTTAAGGAAAATGGCATGATGCTTTATGAATATATAAATAAATAAATAGAGGAGATTAAATTAATATTTACTTGTCAATAAAGTCATCTGTGCTTTTCTTCTGGATGTTGTCTGCGTGTCTGAGCAGCCAAATGATCTCATCGCGGGCGAATGAAAGAGCCATAAACACAAACAGGGCTTTGGGGCCCAGTAATCCGGGCTGGTCGGCCAACACTGTGGCCAGCTCTTTTAGGGCAGATCTCAAAAACTTGCGGCGTTCTCTGTGCATCAAGCCCCTACATCAATTTAAAAAATATATTTTGATACAGAGAGAAATGATTGCTTTCATTTGGTTTCTTTAGAAACAGAACGAGGACACTTACGCATGTGACAGAGCAGATTCTTTGCATTCACGAATGTCGTTGACACGTTTGTTGTAGCTGTAACAGATTGAAATACTGCAGTTATGACTGGGAATAACAAACAAAAAGCAAATGCAATATATATATGCTATATGTGTAATGCATGTTAAAAGGCTAGACCCACATTATGAAAACCCACAAGAAGTATTTGCTTACCCGCGGATGTTTACGAACAGATCCTCAGCAGCTTTGTGAATATGGAAGACCTCATCCCTGAAGAGACAGAGACAGGAGCTGCTCTGAAGGGCCAACTTCCACAGGCTAAGAGCCGCTGGGTCACTGTTCAGGGCCGTGTGACACAAGATGAACCCAACTATAACACAAAGAGCCGGTTACTTACCCCTTATTTTAATTTAACATATGCATCTTATGCATTAAACGTATTGTTATGCAATCAGATAAATAATGAAATAATCTGTTTCTTTAATCATATTCATGATTATTTAATTCAAGAAATTTAAAGTGCCGCCCCTGTGGTGAAAATTAAGTTTTATTGTTGTTTATATATCTATATGGTGTTTTAAATATGTTTCAAGACAAACCATGTGCACATTTATTATTCGTTACTACTGCAGAGTATTTTCTTCTTAAAATTGGTGTTTTCCGAAGACAGACCAAAAACTGCAGTTTGAAATCACCCAGTTTATGTCAAAAATATGTAACCAATCACCTCAACACAGTCAAACGGGTAGATGAGTAGTTCGAGCCATAGATATGTTTGGATGCCAGTTCACATATGCATTGTAAACCGGACTTAAGAGGTTTGTGTCTGGAACCATAGATATAAATAACTAGATACGATATTAGCAGCTGTTTTTATGGTCCGTTATATGTAACTTATATGAACGGTCCAAGGCGGTATGAAACCCAGTGTTGGCAAGTTGGCGTTTTTTTGCAGAATCTGATTACTTTTAAACTGTTGACCTGAATGTTTTTCTCTCGAATTAAATGTGGAAGGATTTTGTTCACTTGCTATAAACATTAGGGTAATATTATTTTAATTATGAAAGTAAAGTTTTGCCTTGGATTAAGGGAGGGCAATTTGGGAAAAGAAAAAAAAATGTTTAGAGTACTGTCTGTATTTTGCAACTCTTTCTGTACAGTGGACACTCTGTGACAATAAAAACTTTTATTATTGATTAAATAAAAATGAAAGTAAAGTTTTGGTATTTGGGAAGAGTTCATTGGGGTAGATTTGATTTTTACGCAAATCTGACAACCCATTTTAACTGCTTACATAATACCCCAAGACGAAAGCATTACCAAAGACTGCATTAAAACACTGCATTAATCTATTTAAAAAAATCTGCAATACTGAGTTAGTACATATACAAAAACTAAACATTCTCGTCTGTGAAAAGTTCCCATTTTTCAGGAATTGGCGACGATTTACAACCAAACAACCAAAGGCTAAACAGTGTATCCTGAAAAGCTATGAGTGATGTATGAATCAGGACCGTTCTAAAATGGCAGACACACGCCTACATATATGAAGTGGTCTAATGTCGAATCTAGTTATACATATCTATGTCTGAATCTGCTGAATGTAGCATCTATTTACATATATATATATCTATGGCCCGAAGTGGTGCGAAAGAGTAGAGGCAGGGACTTATTCGCATATGCATCGGTCAACGTTTACTAAATGAGGCGTAGAGTTACATTCAAGTTGTTTTAAGCATAAAGAAATAAAAAAAAAACACTTAGGTATGCAATTATGCTCAAAGATGAGTTTTATTTGATAAAATAATCGACTACAGGGGGACTTTAACTCTTTCCTTGTCATTGAAGAGTTAACTCGTTAATTAAGAGAAAACGCTTCCCTGCCATTGACACGTTTTTTCCGGCAATCCATATTTCTGCTATTATCCACCAGGTGGGGCTCTTACCCACATTTTAAAACCCGGAAGAATATAATTAAAAATTATTACATTATCGACCACAGGGGGACTTTGAGGTTAAAAGACACCATGAAACAGCATTTAACTCATTCATGTAACATTATTTCATGTAATGTTACATGAAATAAAGTCCTTACTGGAAAAATTGCATGCAAATACGGAAAAATGCAGTTCAATATGGTCTTTAACTCTTTCCCTGCCAATGACAACTTTTTCCAGCATTCCGTATTTCCACTATTATCCATCAGGTGGCACTCTTACCCAACTTATAAAACCTGAAAGCAACCCCTTAGGGCAAACAGTAAATACTCTATGTTTTGATGATTGCTCTGAATCTGATCTCTATCAAAAGTCCTTAAAAAAATGGAATTATCTCAGCTTTTTGCTCAAAATTTTGTATTTTTGAAGAAACCTACCCATATTTGAGAGGTGATAAAAGAGAACATATAAAAAACTTTTTTTTGTGTGTGTGTGTTTAAAGGAGAGGGTCTGTTTTTTCATTTGATTTATTGTATGTTTATATATTTAAAGAAGAACTTTTTCTGGAAGGCATTAAACTTGTGAAAATCATACAAAAATTCTGGCGCTGGCTGGGAACTTTTTTTTAAAACGCTGGCGTGAAAGAGTTAATAACACTTACAAACAATCCATTTCTCCATGGTATCCAAGGACAGGTATTCACATGGCATCTAAAACACACATTAAATCAGTTTTACATGTGATATGTAACGCATACATCAATTCCAGTTTATTACAAATATATTTTATCCATACCATCCATGCTCCAGCACAATAAAGTATATATGCTCTTATATGATATTATTAGTATGCACTATACAGTTATGGTTTATTCTATTTAACAATTCCACCAATGACTCATTAGCATTTTTTAGGACAATTCAGCAACAGGCAAACAATAAACAGGTTTTGGAGTCCTAACCGTGTCAGACTGGGCCGGGTTGAGCATGGTACTGGGAGCACTAATCAAACTGAGCAGCTGAGCGTTCCTCCACTGGTCGGCAGACAGATTACGGCGTGGGTACACCATCTGTAGGGAGACCAGCGCATCTGACAGCGACTGATGTACACAGAAACACAAAAGAAATTAGAAAATGAGAAAAAGTCGCAACACAAGTAATGTGAAACGGTATTGCAGCAAGCAGATTTTACTTTTCCATGAGGAACAAATTCCTCCATCATCTTCTTCAGAGGATTCTCATAGTCTACGATCATCTGTCCAAGTCTGGGGTATTCTCGATCACTGGGCACAAAAATAGCACACGATTCACGACACAGCTCTTTGGCACGTACATATCGCAGCTAAACAGAGATGTCACATTCTGTATACAAAGCTATAGGAGTGACAACCAGAATATATAAAAATAATGATTCCTAATAAATTAAAGTAGTGACATCCATATTAACAACAAATCGGTTTGCACAACTTTTTATGAAAATATGCTAATTTTTCAGCTCCCCTAGTTAAACATTTGATTTTTACAGTTTTGGAATCCATTCAGCTGATCTCCGGCTCTGGCGCTACCACTTTTAGCATAGCTTACCACAATGCATTGAATCTGATTAGACCATTAGCATCTCGCTAAAAATAACCAGAGTTTTGATATTTTTCCCATTTAAAACTTGACTCTTCTGTAGTTACATCGTGTACTTAGACCGACAGAAAAATAAAAGTTGCAATTTTCTAGGCCGAAAATAGGAACTATACTCTCATTCTGGCGTAATATTCAAAGACTTTGCTGCTGTAACATGGCTGCAGGAGGCACAATGATATTACATATTGCCCGAAAATAGTCCTCTGCTATTGAAAGATACTAAGGGGACTATTTTCGGCTGCTGCATAATAACTTAAAATTTTCAGTCGGTCTTAGTACACGATGTAACTACAGAAGAGTCAAGTTTTAAATAGGAAACATATCGAAACTCTTTTTATTTATTTTTTTAGGCACAATGCTAATGGTCTAATCAGATTCTATAGATTAGGCTAAGCTATGCTAAAACTGCTAGCGCCAGACCCGGAGATCAGCTGAATGGATTTCAAAACGGTAAGAAGCAAATGTGTAACTTACCATATAAAAAAAAAAAAGTGGAGTGTCTCTTTAATACCTTGAACCGTGTGTCATTTCATGAGCGTAGTTATAAAGGCCGATTATCGCTTTGCGCTCCTCGATACGTGAAAGCAGCATCATCAGTGTAGTGTATGTCACCACAAGGTCCAGGTAGTTCCTTGTGAGGTCAAAATTTACAGTCTGTAACACGAACAAAAAATTTTACATACCTGCCATGTCAATAAATAATCATCACTATTTAAAAAACAAAATTATTACAATAAATAAAACTTACAATATCAAAGAAGACTTGACAAACGTCAATAGTGTTCAGCAGTTCACAAACATGGTCCTGAAGGTAATGAAAGCATGAAATATAAGCCTAATTTATCTTTCAGGCAATAAAATAACACACATCCACATTCCTATCACTTACACTTGAGCATCACAAATTTCTAAGTAAATAAATCCCAAATTAATTTTTATTCAAACCAGTGGAATAATATATGCACTAATGGTTTTATGAACTTGCATACCTTAAATTCCATAACATCCACAAAGGTGAAGTAATATAGAGCTAAATTCTTCAGTATTTCTGACTTTTCTTTTTGTAGTTGTGCAAGCTGTTGCTGTAATAAGAAAATAAAGACCATCAGTTAAACAGACTCATTAAACAAGGTCATATTATTGTGATGTATGAGCAAGAAACTTATCAGCAGGGTTCACACAAGATGCTTTAAGGCTCAGATTATAACATAACTGAATAAAGACTATTTGCTACAGTTTAAAGGGATAGTTCACCCAAAAGTGAAAATTATGTCTTCATTTACTCATTTTAATGTTGTTACAAACCTGAATTATTTTTTTGTTCTGTTGAACATAAAAGGAAGACATTTTGAGCAATGTTTGTAACAAAATTGTTTTTGGGCACCAATGACTTCCATAGTAGTCCTTTTCCAACTAGGAGGCTGTTTACACTTGGCATTAACATGCGTTTTCGTCGATCGGATCACAAGTGGACGACGTCAATGCCAGGTGTAAACGGTGTTCAAAACGTTTTGAACGCGTCCACTTTCGACCACTTTCAACCACATCCAGAGGTAGTCGAAACCACTTTCGATCGGATCGCTTTGGAGCTGCGGAATGCAATGTGGTTGAATGTGTTCGAACAGCCACACGCGAGCGCCTTCTCTCCGCCCATTTATCTAATCTGAGGTATTAAACACAAATTTTACGTCTTTTTTTTACTTCTGGCGTGAACATACGGTGAACAGCGCTATTTTTAGCCTTTCATTGATAAAACTACTGCGGGTGTTCTCCGTAGTTTCGTTTTGAAAGCGTGAAAGTTGCGCGATCCTATTTCATCAATTGCGCTGAAAATTTAGAGAAAGCTCTAACATACACACGTACAAAACTCTGTGCAGCATGTTTACTTGCTAAACAAGCAGTTGACTCCAACATAATATTTGTTTGCGTCCATATAAACTCCCGCTCGCGTTTGAATGACAGCAGAGAGACTCGCCCACCGTCTCACAGACCACCTTCTCACAGTATTCAGGACAGAAGCGTTCGAAAGTGGACAAAAGAGACAAATTTAAATACCAGGTGTAAACGTAATGTGTCTCTCTCGTCCACTTGTGATCCGATGGATGAAAACATATCTTAATATCAAGTGTAAACAGCCCCTAGAAGTCAATGGTGCTTCTGTTATCTGCTTGATTACAAAAATCGTCCTTTGTGTTTAGCAGAACAAAGAAATGTATACAGGTTTGTAACAACATGAGGGCAAGTAAATGGCAGAATTTTTACTTTTGGGTGAACTATCCCTTTAAATTTAGAGATGTGTTAGATTACCGTTACACAAACATTTAACTTCTGGAAAAAGTGTCTGATGTCCTCACGAATAATTGAATACAAAATGAAAATGTTCTAGGCAGGGCTCAACAATAAGGATGGCCAATGGCCCAATTTAGCAGTTTATCATGTGTTCATTGGTATTTACAGGCTTGTTTTCAAAGTACATACTGTAATGTTTTGCACCACAGGCCATTTCAGTAAGCGGTCACGGTTACATAATAGCTATAGTAGAGACTGTTTAATGAACACATATACTGCATATGATGCTATTCAAAGGTATTTATAATAAGTGACCCTGCCTGTAAAACCCAGCTAATTTCATTGTTTTGTGAATTACCGTTTTCTACATAAGATCATCCTTAATAACATTTTGTGAAAATATAACTTTAATGTCTTTAATTGACAAAGTAAAGTCATGTCAAAGATTGAAATGCAAGTAAAATCTATGAGTGAAATCAAACTTTGATGCTCCTATCTGAAAATTACACAAAAAAAATAAAAAAAATTAATAACATATTTTAATTTAATATATTTAATATATATATGATTTAATAAAATATAATAATAATATTCTTAAAATAAATTTTCTTAAAGGGACAATAAGTAGAAATTACCCCCATCTAGTGGTGAAAATGTATTTTGCATTCAAACGAATAGTGCTCTCTAGCGCCTCGCTTTTTCAAATGCGTGTTGTAATTACGGTAGCCGTTATGTAATCACTGATTTCCTTGTCCAGCTGGTTCACTGGTTCTGAATAAAAACGCGCTGTGGAAACGGGTTGGTAGACTAGTGCTTTTTGTCCCTCTCTAATATTATAGTTTATCTGTATGGCGGAACGACATGGAAGCATCCTTGGACTTAACCATTCAATGCAAGTTAGAATTTCTTCTCTTTAGCTTACAAAGAAAAGTCAGATCACTGGCAGAGGTCATTTGACACCAACGAGGACATATTTATGAATAAAGACATTGATTTTAATTTATAAAACACTTAAAACCCTACTTACTGTCCCTTTAATTTTTTTGGATGTACGTAATTTAATTAATATTAACATTAACATTAAAATTAACATAATTGAATCAAGTTTTCTTAAAATTACATTTATTTTAATTAATGTTCATAATTTTTTTTAAACCTAATTTATCATGTGCAACCATTTTTCAGTGTAGATCATGAGGCTTTAGCTAGGTTTTCACAGGAGGGTAGTGGGCCAGAATAATACTTTTTTTTGTTGAGCCCTGCCAAAGAACAAAATTCTCAGACTCCATATTTGAAAGCCATACTGGTAAATGAACCCTGCTTCAAGTCTTGACACGCATACAACTTATCCTTAGGTTGCCACTACGGAATGCACGACTCTAGAGCAAAAATGCATTACTGCTTCACCTGGGAAGGTTGACGTAAGTGTTCTGGTTTCATTACATTCACATCTATGTATGGATAACAATGCAAACTACTAAAGGAGGTTCAACTCCGCTTAAAAGTTGTTTGATTGATTTGCTGTATGATTATATGATTTGGACACTTGTTACTTTGTTACGCTTCCCTGGAGTAAAGGGTAGTGCAAATATGCTCTAGAATCTAGTTAGTGACAAAATCCTCTTAGTATCTATCAGGGTTTTCCAGAAAACCAGGTTAGAGCTAAAAGGGTTAATAATGAACTACAGATACCCATTAAGCCCAATATCAGAGAAACCAAGACGACAAATTCCATTAAAGAAAACACCCTCATCCCCACCTTGCAAGCCTGTGCTTGCATATATTCACATATCATCTGAATAAATGATGCAAATCCAGTAGGTTAAAATGGAGTCTAATAATTAGATATTGTCGGTATATATGATGTAGAGATTATATCAGGAATATAAAAAAACAGCAGAGATGGAGATGAAAAAGTGATGATCGTACACTTAATGTTTCATGTTTTAATATGTCAGTAATTGGTTTTGCAAGAACTATGCACTTTTTCCATACCAAAATTCTTAACACCCTTATGCTATGCTATTCAGTTTTTGGTCATTAATTATATTCTCAATTGTGATTCTCATAAGATACAGGTCAAAAAATGGTCCCTAGTGGTACCCTTTTTAATGTCCAGTTTTGCAACTAAATGGTACATAATAGGAAGTACACCAGAAGTACATATCGGTATCAAATGTATACATACCTGTATAGGCCTGTCGCGATAAACGATAAATCGATTAATCGCACGGTAAATAAAATGAGCTCGATCATTTTTTTAGGCCGCGATAATTCACATTTGCATGCTTGTTTGTTTTCCTTGTCTCTCTCTCTCTACCAAAGAGACTGGATGACCGCTCCGTGCAACGAGTGACAAGGAGTGAACCCTCGTCAGTCATTTGTCAGTCGCATGATCTGTGTGGGGAGGGGGGACTCCTGACGTAGCCTATCACAGTAGGAGTACTGAGGAGGATGAGCGCCGCGTGAGAAGTGTAGCAGGAGAAAACACTAGTTAAGACGAGAGTTGGAGAAAAAGATGGATTTACTAGAGGCTGTTTACACTTGTCATTAACATGCGTTTTTATCGATCGGATCACAATGTTTTACGTCTTTTCTGACTTTTCTGACACAAGGTGAACAGTGCTATTTTTAGCCTTTCATTGATAAACTAAAGCGGGTGATCTCCGCAGTTTCATTTTGCAAGCGTGTGAAAGTTGCGCGATCTTATTTCATCAATTTCGCTGAAAATTCAGAGAAAGCTCTAACATATACATGTAGAAAATACTGTGCAGCATGTTTACTTGCTAAACAAGCAGTGGATATAATATTAGTTTGCGTCCATATAAACTCATAATTACTCCCGCTGGCGTTCAAATGACAGCAGAGAGACTCGCCCACCGTCTCGACAGACCACCCCTCACAGTATTCAGCACAGAAGTGGTCGAAAGTGGACAAAAGAGACGGATTTAAATACCAGGTGTAAATGTGATATGTCTCTCTCGTCCACTTGTGATCTGATCAAAAACACATCTTAATACCAAGTGTAAACAGCCAAGTTTCAAAACCAAACGCTACAGCTGCAGTGTGGGAGTACTTTGGATTTAAACCTAATGACCGAGGTGAACCACTAAACCTGAACGAGCCGTTATGTCGCATTTGTGGTAAAAACGTAGCACTTAAAAGTGGCAACACGACAAACATGCATATGCACCTAAAACGCAATCATCCTGTTATTTTGTTCATTTCTTGTGGTTATTTAAAATGTCTTCCAGTTCCAGTATTACTTATTGTTTAGAAATAAAAGTTTCTAGATCTTTGAAAAGGTGTATCTGCATTATTATAATGGTCCCGGAGCAGCAATGTTATCGTCTATCGCGATAAATTCTGAGGCAATTTATCGCCTAGCAAAATTTGTTATCGCGACAGGCCTATACCTGTATACATAACATTTTTAAAAGGTACTGCCCCAGTAACAGCTTGGGACCATTTTTTGACCCTTTTTCTTATCATCCTATAAATAGGTTTCACTTTCTTGTTGGGGTGAATATACCCAGACCATGAAAGATTTTGTGAAAAAAAGTAAACAAAATGTAGATCATCTCTGAATTTAGATTGAAGTTTGAAAAAAATCTCAATTTCTGCTATTTTTTAAGAAAGAATTTTGGGGGCAAAGTTGTGATAATGTGCACAATAGGCTAAACCTCATAACACCCTTGTTAAAGGATCAATGACATGACATGCATAATTTTGTGTCTGGGGCATTATGTACTATAAAAATAACTGATATATATTTAACTCTTTCACCGCCATTGACGAGATATCTCGTTAATTAAGAGAAAACACTTCCCCGCCAATGACGAGATTTTCCGTCTTTCCGCAATACCACTATTATCCACCAGGTGGCGCCCTTCCGCAACTTTTTAAACCCGGAAGTATTGCCCTATGGCAAGCGGCTGCATGTCCGTGTCTGTTTTAAAGATCGCTCTGAATGGGATCTCTATGAAAAGTCCGTCACAAAAATGGAATTATCTCTGCTTTTTGCTCAAAATGTGGTGTTTTTGCAGAAACCTACCCATATTCAAAAGCTGATTACAAAAGAACCGCTGAAGGTAGGATGAAACGGTTTTTTTGTTTGAAAGCAGAGGGTCTGTTCTTTCATTTGGTACATTGTATGTTTATATAATTAAAGAAGAACATTTTCTGGAAGGCATTAAACGCTGGCGCTGGCTGGCAACTTTTTAAAAAAACGCTGGCGGTGAAAGAGTTAATGACATGAGCCACTTTATTGTAAACCTATTTAGAATAAATACATTTTGAATATTTCGGAATAGTAAATACTAATTTTTGTTTTGGTATTTTAAACTTGTAAAATAGCTGGTGAGGCAACCGTCCTTACAAATTAGCAGATAGATTTAGATTTTAAAAACATTTAAAAATAGTGTTTCAATTATAAAAATGTTGAATTTAGATACTTTGGCATTATTTATGTTTGAAAACTTTCATATAAACAAATTTCACAAATATCAGCAGTTGTTGGGATGTTAGGATAATTAAAAAACTTTTGCCCAACAATTTGGATTTCTCAAATGTAAAAATATTACAACCGCAATCATGGGCCTTTTATTAAGAAGTTAGAAAGTATAAAAAGTAAATATGATATCACATCATCCAGTGAACCCTTTGTGATCTTTAAGGCTCAACAAATATTTTGTCGATTTCTCTTGAATACTGAAAAATAGTTACTTTAATGTAATCAGTAGGTTGGTACACTTTCTATGTCAGGTGGTACAACCAACGTAAAACTAGAAAGAAAAAAATACCAACACATTCTATTTATAATTGATTTTGTTCCTGGCTCAAAAATATGCATCACGTCCATTTTTAAAATATTTTTTTAGATAAGTTTTTAGGAGCTTGTTTTGTCATTGACCCTTATAATGTACTAGATAAATACACTTAAAGAAAGCATGTAACCATGCAGTTATAGACTCAAAGGAAGCTCAGAGCTAACCCCAGATGCAAACATCACCAAATGAATACAGTACACAGGTTTGAGTTTTAAAAGGGGCAAATCTGAGATTCCTTTTGTCCAAATAGGTTACCCAAATATTGACATATAGATATGAGTACAACTTAAATGTTAAACGGCATATACAGTGGAGCATGAACTAAAAGATAAAGCAACTGGGACTCCACATGGAGTCCAAACTTACCAAAAGAATAATCCAGAAAATAGCCATGTTAAGCATGCAAAAAAATGCAACAAAAAAGGAAATATAAAACAACACTAAAATGCAACTCAAACACAGTTAAACGTGGCTAGGGCTGTCACTATCATGCATTTTGAAAATCGAGTTATCTAAAGTTTTTAACGATTACTCAAGTAAATAGAGTAATTTTTTAAAACAAATATAGGGCTTAAAACGGGGCTGTACGGTGCAACATTTATGTCTTACATGATAATAGTAAATCAGTCAGTGAATTGATTGATGATGAATTAATCATTTGAATGAATTAATTTAGCACTGTAGCACCTACGTGATATGGAGCTTTGCGTGTGTGCGAGAAAGATACGGAAACAGCGCGTGCCTATTGTGTGGTCATGCTGGAGGGGATTATAGCGCGCATTGTCTTGGGTACAGAAATTGGAAAAATCACGGGTTTACATTTCCTTTTTTTAACCGTAGGGGTGCCCCGATGTATCTCTCAATAAATTACGGTGAAATGTCCCTACATCCAAAAGCCATGGGGCGCTCTTGTGCAGAAACACAATATGCGATGAAGACGAAAAACCATACACACGCAGCAATGACATGCAGCTTTAGGAAATTGCTTGAGAATATATTTATATTGCTGTTCTTCAAACCTTTTCAGGTATTTTCATGATAATAAAGAATATGTATAATGATTATAGTTTACGACTATAAACGACTCAAACTAACAGTGATTTCAGATCGATAAGGACTTATTGAACAAAAGCTGTAGTACATGAACTAACTGTGAATAATACTGGCTGTGCGATTCACAATAGTTATCGGCCACTAGGGGTGTAACGATTAATCGTGTTTCCCATTAAAAATGCCTGTCTGAATTCGATTCTGAATCGCAAGGCTGCGATTCTGTGTTTCATGCACAGCTTGTGTGTGTACTACGGCATTTGGTCAGTAGGAAGACCTTATCAATCTAAAATCATTATGAGTCGGAGTCGTTCTTTATTATCCTCAAAATTCCTGAATCAGTTTGAAGAACTGAGATATAAATAATCCTGTAAAATCATTTCCTGTAATAGCGTTTTTAATGCTACTTTTTCTGTGGCACAAAGGGAGTTTTTGCATGAGAGCAAAGCTTTGGAATAATTCATTAAAATTCATTCATTAAAAAACGCGCATTTGCACGGTTAATCGTTACACCCCTATTGTCCACGTATTATTAGTGTATATCGGCATTAAATTCGGAAGGATGCGCTTACTTGACTTCATGCAGATGTTTATCAATGCGCAGGGTGATTGAGGCCGTACTTAACTAACCAAACCGCTCATGCACCCAGTTTATTTGGTTCAGTCCTGATTCGCTGTTTCCAATGACAAGTGTTAAAACACTGTTAACATTAGGGCTGGGTATCGATTCAGATTTTCCAGATCGATTCGATTTCGATTCGCAAGCTACCAAATCGAATCGATTTCGATTCTCGATTCAATTTTCGATTCTGGTTCTCAGACCGGTTTTTATACTCTATTCAACTCAATGAATATAGATTTAATACAAATACTATATTAATAAAAAGAACAGTGAACAGCAGGTTACAAGTAGGTAATTAATAAAATCGACGAAAGCAACTGAAACCGCCATTTTAAGCACTGAATGAATGAATGCTCCTTGGTAACATGCGCCAGACAAAAAAAGAGGGTGACATCTAGTGAAGAAGACTAGTAATTCGATTAATGTTAATCTTTCGTTCAATGTTTGCAGAAATAAATATGAAAGAAAAAAATTGATTCTGCTCTTTGAGAATCGATTCTGAATCGACCACGTTTTAAAAAACGATTAATCGAAAGATCGATTTTTTTGCCCAGCCCTAGTTAACATTCTTTGTCGTTTGTTCCACCAAACCGTGCTTCCGCTATTTTAACGAGTACTCAACACGGTAAAAATAACCTGAGTATTTATTTTTAAATTGGGCATTCTAAAAAAAAAGTAATAGTGACAGCCCTAAACATGACACAGCATCACATCATTGCAGAAAGCAGTTAAACATCTTCAACACAAAGCAGAAGGCAATGCAGCATCTGAAATATACAACACTTCAAAAAAGACACAAATGGTTGGTGGTTATTACAGAGGAACTGAAATGACAAATGAACACAAAATACACACTTGACTCATGGAATGCATCTCTCAAAATTACATTTTATAGCACATACGGCTCCAGCACAATTACCACTTGGGCACCAAATGATGATGTAACTTTATATTTGCATTTATACATTTGGTAAACACTTTTTCTAGAACGATGTGCATTGATGGTTTACAATTTCTGTGTTCCCTAGGAATTGAACCTATGACCATTGCACTGCAGATGCAGTGCTTCACCATTTGTACAACAGGATCATGTAACTGTCTACTTTGAGACAACTTCACCTGTCTTTGTTTATGGGTCTTACTCCTATTTGCAACTTTATTAATAAATATTTTCATTATAAATTTAATTCAGTGCCAATATTCTATCACCAACTGGTTACCAAAAACTACCGAATAGCAAATCAATAAAGCTTTGCAGTGAAACAAAACTAGAAATGAAGTATACATCAACTAAACATGCCATGTTTGGGAATGCCGTCTTAAAACAAGTAAAGGTAACACGCCTACATTCCTAAAGTAATATGGGCTGCTAAACTGATGTAATTTCCTGCTGGGGGAATGCTGAGGGCATGATAGACAAACACCAATAAAGAAGAGAAGATAGCAGTAACTGTCCTAAAAAAAAATACTGTTTTAAACTGAGAATGACCGCTATTTGTGGTGTTGGGTAAACCTAAATATAGCCACATGTTCCTGGAAAAAACACATAAATGGGGAAGCCCCTCTCATGGGTCAGCACCTCATGTTCAATGACTTAATAAAACAAACACTTTAAAAATAAAAAGTAGACTGCATGTTACAACACAGTGGTTTTACGATGGAAATTATGATCTTGGAATTAAAACCCTACGACCGTGAGCATTAACCTTTACATAATTCTAATGGTCCAATGGGAACCATGTTAACCCATAAACAGTGTGGTTTAAATGCTGTAAAGATGTTCAAAATTATGGCAGTGACGACAAAGTATTACAGCAAGGACTGTGGTATTAGAAGGGGTATAATGGTGTTCAGACGGGAGACTAAACCCACTGAAATACATAACAAAAATCTTTTTTACTATTAATTTCAATACTACAACATGTCTCACACCACACCATTTCACTTGAAATCAGCATAGGGGATTTACAAAGCGCCTACGTTTGCCATGTAGAGCAATACAGCAAACAGATACAGTCGCAGAATATACAATCAGTGTTTCAAGTTTGCTTTACATGTCAGATGTATCCATGCAACTTCAGCATTAAATTGGGGAAAATCAAACTTCTTATGACACTTTTCCATGAATTTCATTACTGAGCCCCTTTCAACAATCCTTACTTTTCCAGCAACACTCAGTAATGCACATTAGATAATGCGATTCGGGTCACGGCACCAGATTTAAATCAGAATAGTTGTGTTATTCCATTGTGCTTTCAAACTGTTAGCCACCATTACACTACAAATGATTTTATACTATCCAGAAGTTTGATTTGATAAAGAAGATTTTCATGGACTCCCTAGACAAACATTTAGGGCTTATCCTAGTACCAGACTAAAATGCATGTTAAAGCTGCCATAATTTAAAAACATCATGTCATGTTGTCTTAAGATGCACACCAGTATCGTTTTTTTTTTTTGTAAAAACTACTTGTATAACTAGCCTAGTCCTAGCTTAACCTAAACCTTGTCCGGGAAACTGCCCTATAGTCCATTACTGGACTAGGTTGGCCAAAATACTTTTGGTGGTTTAAGCAATTTTTCGCTCTTATTAAAATATGCACACTCCTCAGTAGGTACCATATATGCCACAGATATGCTACATGATTCAGAAGCAGAAATCATTCTGATTGGTCTAGACAACAAGGATCATGAGTTCAATTACCAGGGAACACACAAAGTGATAAAATGCACACATTAAGTCGCTTTGGATAAAAGCATCTACCAAATACATAAATGTGGGTCAGCAACCCTTTCATTTTTTTTTTGGTGAAGAAACATTTTATGCAGAAATATCTTATTGCATCTTCAATATATTATAGAGAATTTATACATTTATATCAAGTAAATCAACCTCTTAACATGTCGTCAGAAGGTGTGTTGTAATTTGACCAAAACTTAAAAACTTACGTTGTTGTTGCGCGTCTCGACAGCTGGGAATTTTCTGACGATAAATTTCACAGCCGACTCCAGGTTTTTGTCAATCAGGTACGAGGGCTTTGCCTTGGGATCTCCACATGCCTAGAACGAACAGGGATAAACATCACTGCTAAACATGCAAGAGCTTTAACAGACCCACAGTGAACAGGTGCAAAAAACAACCATATATTTCACTCATCATGAAATGAAGAATCAAACCGTATGAGACAGATCATAGGATGAACAGTGAGGTAAAGTGTAGGGATTCGTTGCAGTTAGAAAATGCAGAGGAAGAGACAAAATTTAAAACATAAAAGAGACTGATAGAGAAAGGAGGACAGAAGACATGAATGCTATAGTTATGGAAATAAGGAATATTATAATAGGGGTTTAGATTTTACTTAACTGATTTCTATTCAGCAAGATGAATGATTTAATTCGAACACAATCGAAATCAAAAATGGCAGCACACTGGCGCAACGTCAGTATGCAAGACGATCATTGGTTCTAGGGTGGCATGATCGTCTTATGCCATTTTTGAATGTCATATCGATCACTTATCACTTCAAAAGACATTTATTTACAAATAGTATATGATTGAAAATATAAACTTTAGCATTAGTCAATAGTAACGTGCATAACAGTCGATGAAACAGATGGTAACTCAATAACAGAAAATCTGGGTGTGAGTGAACAATTTAAGGCCAATGAGAATTGTAGACTGTAAGCACACAACATGACTTTTTGGGCTGTGTGACGCAGCAATCGTAAAAAAGAATACACAGACGCACAAGAATACTCTACAGTTCACTATTCCCAACCCTAATGAAAAGACAGATAAAGAAGGAAAACGAGAATTAAGAAAGCTCTTCAAAAGGGACAATGTGCTGTGTTTGAGAACAGTTAGTGGATCATGGACAGAAAGAGAGAGCTGGAGAGAAAGACAGAGATGATGAATTTGGTGGACAGTGCGTCTGATTGGCTGGCTGTTCTGTAAGGCTCTGTTTATTCCTGGTATTAAAGTACGTTTTGGTCGATCGGATAACAAATGGACCTTCATCCCTGGTTTTTTAATCAGTCCCTTTTGTCGCTTCGGTCCTGATTTCTTCGAGGGAATGGTCTATGGGCGAGCCGTTATAACACGATTGAGTTTAAATTGATGCACACTAATGTACCGCTGCTTGTGTGGCTAGTAAACATGCTGCACAATGTTTTATACATGCATATTTAAGGGCTTTTTCAGATATTTAAGAGCAATTGGTCAAATAAGCTCGCACAACTTTTACACGATTGCAAAATTAAACAAAACTGAAAGGGCTGGAGATCAGCCGCTTCAGTTTTATGAATGACATCCTAAAGGCCGCGCCAAACACTGTGGGTTTACGTTAGAAGTCAAGACGGATGGAAAAACATTGTGTTTGGTATATCACTTATTAGATCAATGGGAAAGAGTAGGTGGTCTTTTGAACACGAGCGTCTACACCATAAACTGTAAAAAAAAAAGTTGAACGACGCCCGTTCGCACTCTTCCAATTATGTAAAGTAAAGCCGCCAGTGTCCCGATATGGCACCGACATCTTGGGTCTTGAGCCTGCGCGGTAGCAATTTCGGGACCAGTCCTGCGCAGTAGTGAGTAGGAAGTAAACTCACAAAATCAAGGGCCTGCCCTCGCAGAATGCGCATATCACAGCTGTCAATCATGACGTCACTTCACCGTTTTTATAGCATTAAATAACTAAAAACAAACTTATTTTAAAAAACAAACACTTGAATTTACATCAGCGTGATAGAAACTACAGTAAATGACAGAAACCAAGCTAATTGAAGTGTAATAAATTGTTTAGTTGGTCTCAAGTCCCATTGAATAACAAAAGGGGTGGGGGGGTGGATTGATGACCTATACTAGGACCAGTCACTGGGGGGCGATCGAGACGTTTTGGCTTCACTTTTTTATGGTGCATTTAAAAAAACTTGCGGCAAAAACTTGCTATTCGTGCGTAGTTGGACGCTTGAACATTTGATTTTACTCGCTTCATTTGCGTGTGAAATTCTAGTAATTCGAGACATTCACGCGGACATTCACGTCATGGGAGGGGCTTCTGCGACTCCGCTCGCTTCCTGTAATCAGGTCACTACTACAGCATGGTCCTGACTGGTTAACGCGGCACGGAAATCCACCGAAGTTCAGATTTTTCAACTCGTGCGTTTCACGCGGCAACGCTCAATTCGCACAGAACGCGCTATTCACGCTGCAGGATGCCTAATCGCGTCTTTGCATTGACTTAACATGTAAATCACTTGCGCTTGCCGCCTCTACCACGTCTGGTGTGAAACCTGCATTAGGGCTTGTGCGGCACGCTTGGTCTACACCACAAAAGCAATCCGGTCGAATGTGTTCGACTATCTCTAAATGCTCTCTAAGCTCAAAATGTTTCACTTTTAATACCTATATTTAGCGTCATCCACTTGTGATCCGATTGACCAAAATGCATCTTAAAACCAGGTGTATACAACCTTCAAGATGTGAGTGTCTTACAGAACAATGTTAAAACATTTCAGTGGATGTGCAGCTGAGGCAGGGCAGTGTGTATGGTCACATGAAACATTAAATGATGCTTAACATGCACCTACAACTAACTCAGCATTGAACCTTAAGACCATTCCAGTGTGCACAACAACACACACAGAGGCTCTGGGTGCTGAAAGATTTTACACAAAGCTCTTTAGGTCGTTCCCAAAAAAAGGCACCGTACGGGTAGCAGACAGGAGTTACACGGAGGTCCTGGATATAATGCAAACCGGCACTTAAAATTCAGTTTCATTTTGCACGAAGTCGTCAAACTGCTCAGAGTAACCCATTGACAATCATTTACAATAGCGAATTAACTCCCATGCCCACTGATAATGAATTACACAGCCAATCACAGAGAAGTAAATAAATCCATGTGGAATCTAAACTATGCCTCGAAAATCCCAGAGACTGCTGTCGATTTTGTTTCTCTTTGTTTAATGCATTACCCCACATCCAAGCAACTTTTGTTGAACTGGTACTGTGCAGTTCAAAACAACTTGCAAATAAAGATGATGGTGTAAATAAAAAAACAAGAAAGAAGATAATGGAAAATGTAACAAAAATAAGCTTCATGCATTAATAACAATAATATGAAGTACCGCAACAGTATGTAAGCAATTTTTATATAGGGCTGGGCAATATATCAACCATTTACAGAATATTTGCTGGCGATATACAATTACGCAACATGGCGAAAATTGCAATGTTGTAAAAGTGTTTTATTTGCCTATTAAACTTAGCTTAGCCATCTTACCTTATTAGTATTAAAATGTTAGGACAAAGATATCACCCAGCCCTAGTTACAGACTTAATTCCCCATTTGTATGGCTAGCAAGTTAAAGATCGTAAAACATCGAAACTCACTCTGCAAATTTCCAACAAAAAAGATATAACAAAATGAAACAAAAAGTCTTGCTGGTGCTACAGTTTGGGAAGGGCCTTTTTTGTGAGTTGCGCACAGAAAGTTCATGGGTCATGAAACTGGTAAAAGAGCGAAGGGGGAAGGAGGGGGGACTGAGATTTTAGGAAGGTGAAAAGCTGTGCAAACCTTCCAAACTTGTCCTTGCTGGGGGAAGCATTGTAACAGAAAGAGAGAAGATTACACATAAACACAGGTTCCAATCTCTACCATGCATGTTCACTTCAAAACAAATTAGCTTTGGGAACTAAATGTAAGACATTTTGGTTAGTGTGTTGGTTGGATCCGAAGGAGATATATGTAGGGGTGAGCTGGGTCACACAGTGCACAGAATCAGTCGTTCCCAGAGCTAAAACTGATACCATGCAGAATTCACTCTTCCAGGAGCAGGAACAATTCACAATTCAAATCCATGTTTAAGAAAAGACCAGGAAGTTTGTGATTAGTCAAAGAAACATAATCCATGCAAGTAAAAGGGAACCAAGGCCAACATGTTCACAAAATGACAAAAAACAGAAATGAACTCATAAAAGAATGACGAACGGAAACACACACTGCAAAACTAGAGCGAGCAAACAAACAAAAATTTCATTATTATCTGTTCAAATGCATCAAATCATCTCATGCACACGACCAAAAGATCACAGGATGGATTACTGCAGACCGTTGCTGATTTCAAACTAAATTTTACTGTACTTCTCATTACAATCACTCTAAACAAACTGTTAATGGTTCATTGTTAAGCTGTTAGTTAGTACCACAAAAGCATAATCCAGTGTGGTTAATGGTTTAAGTGAAAGATAATGCAAATGCACAACACAATGTTAATGTTGCTGCCTCAAAAATGTTAGGAACCAGTGCAAACCTGTTACACCAAATTCTGTGACCATCGAATTATCTTACTACTATGGAAACATAATTGGATGGTCATATAATTTCGTGTTACACCTGCAACCACCACTAAGAAGTGACATAAAAGATGGTCAGAATAATACTCTCATCAACTCTTTAATGGAATAGTTTAATACAAAAAGAAAATTCTGTCATACTTTACAACCTGAACACAAAAGAGATATTTGTAAGCAAGCAGAAAACAGGCGCACCATTGACCATCATAGTAGGAAAAACAAATACTATGAAAGTCAATGGTGCTCAAAAACACTTTGGTTATGAACATTGCTTCAAATAAATTTAAACAGGTATCTAACAACTTGAGGGTAAATAAATAATGATAGAATTTTCATTTTTGGGTGAACTATCCCTTTACTGAGCGGCACACAATTACCTCTTTTCCAACCGGATGGCAACATGTCGGCACCAAAGCTAAAGCGAAAGTTCATTCAGACCTGCCACTCACTCAGTACCGGCTCACGTTTCCACCATAAATGGAACTGAACACACCACGTCACCAATGACCAGAATCGCTCTGTGCTACATTATCATACTGTTACGTGTTTTATTACGTTGCGTTATTTGGTTAAGCATTATATTATATTAATTTGCCCCTTAAGTGTATTAAGGGTACGGGTATTTTGGGAAATTCTTTGATTTTACATTTGAAAAATGCTAAAGATGCCTAAAGTACAAATCTTATTAGGGATAGAGGTCGAGCGATATGGCTTTTTCTCTGGCCGATGCCGATATTTAGAAATCAGGGCATCCGATGGTCGATATGTTTGGCCGATTTTCTATATGTACATAATAATCAAAATGTTCTCATCATTAGCAGATATTTTAAATGTAAAAATGTCACTATTTAACTCAAAGTATTTAAAAAAATTATGACTGGTCTTTCTGAAGAGTTTTACAACCTCCTCTGCACCATGCATTTATCAGACACAGATATTACCTGACACTCTGCTGTCATCAGTTTTTTACCATGGCTTCTATTGCTTTGTAGGATAAAATCCTTATTTGGTAGACCTGATAAATTATTTATTCATCATAAAGTTAACATAGTAAATGACAATGTTTTTTAGTTGAGACTGTTATTTAGGGCAAATCTTTCTAAACACATTTACATTCTCATTTCTGAGGCGCTAAAGTGACTGATTGTGCTGACAGTGACGTCTTGTGAGTTTAGTGTTGGGACAGATCTGTTGTTTCAACCGTTCATTTAAACGAATCCGTTCAAAGGAGTCAGTTCGCGAATCGGACGCGTGGTGTTCTAATCCAGGCTGAGCAGCGCAAAACTGTAAACAAAGTGTTAATGTAACAACACGAAAAACATTTCCTCGGTGGATATGATTTGGTCTTCCGACCTTTCGCCATCGAGTAAGTTTTGTTTTGAGTAATAAAAGCAGGGAGACAGTTTAAAGACATTAAAGCGTGTGCACGCGGCCCTGCTCTCTCTGTCACGCAAACAAAGATCATCATCACTCATTAATCACATGAAATGAGCCTAATCTTTGCACGGACAGTGCACCGCGAGACATAAGCCCGTCGCGTTGTTGTACTGGCTGCTTAATTCGCACGATCCCGCCATCGTTTACTAAAGCTGTTTGTGAACAAGGCATGGCTGCACACACACGGGACGGGAGCGATCTGCTTGCAGCAAGAGGCAGCGTCACGAGTTCTACAACAACGCTTAGGTGCCCGCAGATGCGCCTGCCTATTAATTGGCCTAATTTTGCAGCAAAATCAGCCAAAGCAGATTTTTTTTTAATATGCCAAAAATCGGCCAATTAATCGGCCTGCCGATAAATCGGTCGACCTCTAAATGACACCATTCCAATCGCATTCTGCACTGTAAAAAAATGCCGCATTCTTTTGTCAAATAAATTATTTTAACTTATTTTAATAATAATAAGCTTTGCCTATTGATGTAAGGACCAGCTTGAGACCAGCAAGATTTCAGGGCCGATTCTGAACCAGGATCACGGCATGGAGCCAGAGCTTTCTTTAGGTTTGAGCTCTGGTGGCAGCCAATAAAAGTGGTAAATGTGTTTGATTATTTGAACCCTGTACCAACCAAACTACTCCTGGAAGTGAAGTACTTTGAAGAATATCCAAATTTACTTTATCTCAGTCTGGATTTGATCACGTTTTTTTCCAACAATTCTGAGAATGTTTTAACATCAAATATAATTTTATTTCCTATCTTCATGGCATAACTGTTATGCTGTAATGTTCTCTATAGAGCACCAGCTCTCTTAGGATTTTATGTCAAGCTAAACACACTGTGAGATAAGAATGCTTCCTGTTCATCCAAGGGAAGGGCTCTGCTGTCATTTCCTGTGGCACAATTTTGCTGCCAACCTATGGGTAGCAACAATCTCCAAAAAAAAAACCATTTAACAAACACAACATGTGCTTAAAACAAAGCCACAAGTCTAGGCTTAAACTGGATATGAATAAGCAGGAGAGGAGCTACAAAGAATCCTTAATGTTGTAACACGAACAGTCTGACAGTAATCAACATAAAGCAGCAAAAACAATAACAAATGTAATATTTTGTATTAGATTTTCCCTGTACGTATACACGCACATCTGACAGGGCTCAATGCAATGCCTGCCAGTTGCTAGGCAACAAGACTACCAAAAGCATGCAGTCCAATATCTAGTCCTGTGGAAGCGCAATCTCTACTAAATCTATCGAATTAGCTCCCAAATATTTAATATAAAATAAAGATTTACACTCAGCTGGTTCAGTCAAGTTTACCATGTTCTACAATGTTATATTCTGAATGAATAATATGGTCCATGGGAGTACACAAGAATGAGAGAATGTGACTAATATTGGGGATATATTGCCAAGCTGACCTTTTAAGGGTTGTGAGTGAGGTCAGACATACAGAAGAGCGAAAACAGTGGGCATGGAAAGATGGACGACACTCCAGAGACTCCCTAAGCTCTAAACGGGTATCACACACACTAGGGCTGTCACTTTTGAGAAAAATCAAATTCGAACGGATTTCGAATATCATGCAATGTATCCGAATATATTCGAATATCTAGGCGCCGCCCCCCCCCACGCGCATCAAAAAAAAACCACCGTAATGGAGATTCAATCACAAAATTATTAACAGTGACAGTCATAAACAGGGTTGTCTGGATTACTTTTTTACTTAATGTTTGAAACAGCAGGTTATCAACTTATGAATAACAAACTAATATATATAAAAAATGATTCAGAGCAGTTACAAACAATAACGTGACAACTTAAATAGCAGCAGGAGTATATAGGCAGACCCAAACGGAATTCGCGCCCGCAGATTTCGGCAGAAAACTCCGCGGAATTCCGCGGATTTAATGCCCGTCACTGACAAGCACACATATCCCGCGCTTGAGCGTGTTTGTGACCAGAACTGTCATTGACAACAAGCACACATACAAAGCCTATCCCGCGCGTTTGTGAGCCGTCATTCACAAGTACATTAACCCTGCGCGTGCTGTTTGTTTGCCCGTTTTCAATGATAGAGAGCACAAACCCTTTGATACTTGAGATGAAATTAAACTTACGCTTTAAGCAGATCTCACTTGTCGTCAACGTGACGCCCAACAGTCAGCACATGATCATTTCAATTCCGTTTACAAGACAAATTGTGTTTTTGTTTAATATAAACTTTACATTGCGTTGTAAAAAATATGAAATTATCTTCATACATGCTAATTTCATAATGCGAACGTATTAATACAAGCTTTTTATTCTGCTATAATATTTAACACTATAAACAATATGTCATTTTATATACAAACTGTAATTCTATCTTGACATGCACATGAGGTTCATTTTGGTCCCATTTGATTCCCTCTCTTGCGCACAGTTGTCATCGTCGGTCTCACTCTCTGCCTCCTTCCTATTACGAGGTGTTACTGTAAAAAATGCGCTACACATGGCATTTAAAAAACCGGATGGTTTATTTATAGTTCGAATACGGATATTTCACGTCATGTTCGAATGCATATTCGAATATCGGATAAAAAGTGACAGCCCTAACACACACTGATGATACCAATTCACATCACACATCTGAGCGACTTCACAGCCAAAGGGGAAAAACGTGAACAGCAACTGTCCTCAACTAGCCCACTTTCTGCTGTGATCTGTACTGCTTTCATTTCGCTGTGCCAAGCCTCTCAAAGGCCTAAGAAACGGTTTTATTGGACGGCCGCTTTATTGGGAAAAGAATCTCAGAAAATACAGATGGACAAAATGTACTTTTTTAGGACCATTGTCAGAACCATTAGGCACATTTCGTCCCCACATTCTTACATTATGCATCTGGAAAATGTTACTTTTGAGTTTGTTTTTAAATTATTAGGAAATGGTGCCAATATTTTTGATTTACTTGTTATGTTATGTTTTATTTAAAAAATTAAATAAAAGTTTTGCATACTTTTAATTTGTTGTCAATATGCTAAATTATATATACTCACAGTCCACCATCCTGATTTTCAATGACTGAATCCTCCAGGAAAAAAAAACTTATCTATAACAGTGGACCACTCTTTTCGAGATCCAAATTGCAATTTTTACAATTTTTCTAAGACACTAATTACTACATTCCTGTTTTCACTATATTGAAAATAAATATTATAAATAGTCTGCAATTAAAGGGATAGTTCACCCAAAAATGAAAATTATATTTTGTCATCCTCATCTAAACCTGTATGAATTTATTTTCTGATGAACGAAAAAAAAAAGATATTTAGATACATTTTGGTAAGCACACTAGCTGATGGTATCCATTGACTTCCATAGTAGGAAAAACAAATATGATGGAATTCAATGGGTACCATGAACTGTGTGATGATCACCATCATTTTTGGAAATATCTTCTTCATCATTTATTAAAATAAATCCATAATATTTATTTTTCCTACTATGGAAGTCTGATGAACACAAAAGAAGATATTAAGAAAAATGACAGCAAACAGCTGATGGTATCCATTGACTTCCATAGTAGGAAAAACAAATACGATGGAATTCAATGGGTACCATGAACTGTGTGATGATCACCATCATTTATCAAATATCTTCTTCATAATTTATTCAAATAAATCCATAATATTTGTTTTTCCTAATATGGAAGTCAACAAACAAATCAGCTGTGTGTTTACCATCATTTATCAAAATATCTTTTTTATGTTCATCATAAAAAAAATCATACATGTTTAAAACAACATGAGGATGAGTAAATGATAGAATTTTCATATTTGTGTGAACTACTCCGTTTAAGTTTTTCATTTTTTAAATAAATTAACCTATAAAAAGATTTTATGCATTATTTTAATGGGAATTGCCAGGTAATAGATGAATTGTTAAGAAATTATAATAATTTTAATGGTACTGAAATAGGATCTACTGGCTTTACAAATAAATACAACTGCTTATTTCCTATTATATGCTTTTAGCAACACGATAATAAACATTGTTCTCCAGATCACAACAAACAATTCTGCACCACTGTCAAAGTACCAACAGGGCCACATATTGACATCTGTATGTCATCTAAAACTGAATAGGTTCACAACAGAGACCAAACACACTGGACATGTAAACAAACTATAATCCATCCAACATCAATTGAGAACCTCAAATCAAAATCAGACTGAAATATTTTTTTAGACAGCTAGCAACTACACAAAACCAGATTTTTACAGGAACCCAAGACTTCATACGTGTGCTGTCTGGACTGGATTATCCTCATCTACAGCTGGGTTATTAACAGTGCTTTAAAAGCCACTATTAGATTCAAGTCTGGAGTGTTTAGTCCCGGGATCCACCTTAATTGTGGCTTCGTGCACTTAACCCTTAAAATTGAAACAGTTCGCAGTTCGGTATGTAGATGTATATCGTGTTATCTGCTCCACATAAAGGGGTGGGGATAAGACATTAAGCATCCTCGTGATCACCATTAACATTTGAATAATAGTACAACTAGAGCCACCCGTCTGGTACAGACGATTCACTACCCTACGCTAAATATCCACCAAGTAAGCCAGATTTGCACTATGCTAGCTAATCATGAGATTCAAAGGTGGTTATCTCTCATAGACGCGCGAGCGCACGCACTCAAGAACACGAACCGTGTGTGTCTCTCAATCAGGGCCTGGCCTGGTTCAACCGTGTGTGTATCGGTGTGTGTGTGTGTCCAGTTATTACAATGCTTTGTAACACACATGCATGAAGCGCGTCTTCTCACCTTCTTGATGTTGTAGATGCGCGTGAGCATCCCGATGCCACGGTCGTTTAGGATCGTCAGTTTCTCCGCCAGCTTCTGCTGGCTCGGCTGCAGCGCGCCGCGAGACATGGCTCAAACGACCGTTAAAACGAACTAATTCACAACCGAACGGGTTCCCCGAGTAGTGTTAAAGGGTAAAGTGGCGAAACGCGTTGGTTTTAGTGTTAAAATGGTCCCATATTACGGGCTTCGGGCACGTCGTCGGGGATGTTTTTTCTAGGTGTTGCCCTGACGGCCAGAACGAGGCTGCTTCCGGCAACGACGTCACTGCATCATGTGACCGGAGCCCTCCGCAGGACCGCGCCCCCTCGTGCTGCTGCGGAGTGTTTTTTTATTTGTTTAATTAATTTTGAAATAATTATATTATTATCATTTATTATCTACTAATTATTTTATTATTGTGATTTAATTAAAGACAAACGTAGACGTGTCCGTGTGTCTGATGAAGAGTTTCGAGGCGTTTAAACCAGGTAAGTGATGTCTTTTATGTGTTTTTTATTTTATTTATTTACGTTATTCAATAAAGAAATAAAACTAGGAAGAAAAAAAGCCAATGTACTGCCAAACAGGTAACTTAAAAGACTCCACATTACAATATTTTATTGCAGTCACATAATAAGTTATAAGTAAACAAGACACGCGTGGCTTATCAAAATATCGAGCAATTTTTTAAACGAAAAATATAACAAATATAAAACAGTATAAAATAAAAAAAACTGTTGAAGAACTGATATGAGATCAAAATACTAAATATTTACTAAATAATATAGAGATCAAGTGTGTTTTGCTTTACTATTTTTTCAAAGTTAGTTACTCAATATATTTAATTTTTATCTTAAATAAAAGAAATGGTAGGTATTGAAATTACAGGTACAAATCCGTGTTAAACAACGTCACTTTTGAACGTAATTCACACATGCAGTTACATTTCCGTTCCTGTGGGTGGCGGTGTTCTTCTGATTTTCCCAGGTAATTATTCTGCGGTGCGCTAATGAATCTTCTCAACTTTCAAGTATCAAGGTCAGATACTTGTAGATGAGCATTACTGGTGAGGCAACAAGCTATCTGACCAGAGAAACAAAAAACAAAAAAATCAGAGCCTTTACATTTCTGCGTTGGACATCCCTTCCGCCAATGTAATGCAGTCTCTTGCACAAGAAATAAAATCATTTTCCAAAAATAATTTGCGCAAACAATGCACCAGAGTGACGACTTTGAGCGGCAGGCGGATTATTGAAACATGGAAAGGATCAATTGTACAGGTGGTTGAGGATACAGTTCAGCCTGCAACAGCATGCGGATATGTTCCAGATAATAGCTGGGATCTTCAGGTTGGATATATTAAACCGTATCTGTTATTTGGTGAGTAGGATCTTTTCCCAAAAATATTAAAGCAATGTTGTTGAGCTCCATAAAATGACACAACATGTACATAACTGTAGGCTACATAATAATTATGTAAATAAAATTGTAAAATTGTATGATACCATTCATGCATAATTGTAATAAATTTACGTAATACAGTATAATGCATATGTATTTAAGACCCTCTAGAGTAAAATTTGACTTTAAAAACATACATTCACTTTGTGCAATATATTTTGTGCAAGTATATGGAAATAAATGTACAATTTATTTCACAGGTTCACAAGATGCTGCTCATGACTTTGGTACTTTGATGAAATTTAAGGTAATGCACATCTTAACTGTTTATTTTATCACACCAAATTGTTTTATTTCATCACCAAAGTGTATTAATATAACTTTTAAGCTTTTTGTTGGTTTCAGGTCACACATATATTAAATGTTGCATATGGTGTGGAAAATGCCTTTCCGGATATGTTCATCTATAAGACACTGAGCATACTGGATCTACCTGACACTGATATCATATCGTATATCCAGGAGTGTGCACAGTTTATAGACCAGGCTAAAGCTGAGGTACACTTTATATTTTGTTTCATTGTGTATTACTTTCATTAAATTTCTTGTTTGCACACAAATGTTTGCATTTCGCATAACGGAGCATGAAGGTTGTACACTTCACACCTGTCTGTCAGCATTATAGAAGGATAATTCATTCAACCAATGTAATTTCCTGAGTGTTGGATCTGTGCAGTCACCCGATGGTTAACAGTCTTAATCTAGGTAACCATGCAGTGTGCTGAATAATGCATGCTGAGTTTTCGCAATGCATTATTTAGCAAGTTGTAGAAAGATCATATCACTAACAGGCCATTGTTTGTCATACAACCTCTTTACTAAATAGTGTCGCCAGTCACCCTTAACGTGACACTGACTCATGATTCAAATTCACTAAGGTTTAAGATTACAGTGGCTATACGGGAAATAAGTTTCCATTGCTTTGTAAAAAGAACATACCGCCTCCTGTCACCTAATTTCCTATACGCAAAATAACAATAGCTTTGTTAATGAAATAATGGTCTTCCCGACCATTATACCTCTTGTGGAAAGTGGTTCTCTCATCCGTAACCTGCGATTTTGTAATTTCGTGCTATTAGCATAAGAACAATTACATGCATCATAATTATGTAATGATGTGAAATGAAATGCCTCCATATAAGGGGAAGTAACTTCTGTTTACAGTTTATGATCCAATGATTCAACGCTTGGTTTTTCTCTCCCCAGAAAGGAGTTGTGCTGGTCCACTGCAATTCAGGAGTTTCACGTTCTGTGTCAGTTGTCATTGGATATCTGATGTTAAGGGAAAAGCAGGCATTTGGTGATGCGCTTGCTCTGGTGAAGTCAGCTCGCTCGGCCTCATGTCCAAACCCAGGTTTCATGGAACAGCTGAAAAACTTCAGACCACAAGGCGCTACACAAGCGAATGGTTTGAAACATGATTGAACATAAGTCTATTGCTCAATGTTAAATCCACCGGTTCTTCCATGGCAGTCTTATGTATGACTTTGAAATGTTCTTCAGGCAGTACTAGATCAGGGTTGGGTAAAATTCATAATTTAGGAGTCATCCCCTTTCAATTCATAAGTTGGAATTGAATTAACCACGCCACACAATGACATCAAGTGAGATTTAATAAATTGCAATTCAAGTTTATTTAACACAACTTTAGAAATAAGTGCTATGCATTCTGGGAAATTAACGATGGTCCATAAAACATTGATTTTTATTATCATCTAATGTTTCTGGATATACCCACAAATATACATTTGTTGTGTGTATGGGTAAATCATACTAAAACTAATAAATATATAATGTAAATGTAATAATAAAGTAGGCCTACACATGTAAAAATACACCTATGAATATATTTGATAGTAATTTCATTTTAGATTTATTTCCTACATTTTGTTTTAAATTACATTCTGTGTTCTGCTTGCATTCAAGAATTCAGCAACTGAGTAAGTAGCTTATATAAAGTTGATAAGAAAAGATAAGAAGTGTCTCTCTCATCGTAGTAGTTTCATTTCAATTCATAATAAAGTTGTGTATTAAAATGCAGCTTTTAAGATACATTCCGTTAAGTTAATCTTTCCATTCCACCTTAGCAGATGTGCTGTTGTCTTATTTATAAATGTTTATCTTTAAAGTGAGACACTATCTTTTTTCTCGATAGTGACACCTTGTGGTCACAGCTCACATTGAGCATTTATATCAGACTTGATTAATTTCATTTTAATAATAAAGAAAAACAGCCTGTCCTTTATCATTTTATCATTTGTCAACTTCCATTGTTACCAATTAAAATGTGTTATCTATATTTGTGCAAAATAGTAACTTAATACTACTAGTATCAATCAATATCAATCAGAGAGGCTAAATAGGTGTTCCTAAAATGTAGTTTTCTTTTGTTTTGTTTTTGTTCTTAAAAGAAATAGCAATATGATATTTTATTACATTTTTGTCTACTTTTATTTTTCATTTTGTTCTGAAACCAATTCTTTGTTAAAATGCTTATAGAGATTGATGGTTAACTATTCTTTGGAAGCATGTGAAAAAATAGGTCATTGAAATTTGGCTCCCCTTGTGATGTCAGAAGGGGATAATACCGCCCCTTACTCTGCACTATCCAACAACGACACTGCCATTTAGTGCAGAGATCAACTCATTTGCATTTTAAAGGACACACCCAAAACGGTACATTTTTGCTCACACCTACAAAGTGGCAATTTTAACATGTTATAATAAATTATTTATATGGTATTTTCAGCTAAAACTTCACATATATACCCTGGAGATATTTACAGATATTTATTTTACTTTATCTTAAAAATGTCTTGTGAAATGTCCCCTTTAAGACATAAAAGGCATATGGAAATTGCTTTTAACTGTAACAAAAACAAACATCTAAAAATCAGCTTTTTCTTAAAATATCTTGTAATAGATTTGTAGACTTCTTTGATTTGTATGTATGAATGCGTGAAATGGCTATTAATAAATAATATAAGAGCATAACTTGCATGTTTGTCTTATTACTCTACAAACTATATGTTTTGGTAATGTGCGTGTGCTTTTAATGGATTTATCCAGTGTTCAAATAACATTTGTCCCATAAAGGACCTCACATATAGGCCGTTTTCTCATTGAAGGCTGCATCCTTCGGAGGTCGCATTTGTAGGCTGCATACGTCATAAAGACGGTCTTATTTCAGAATATTAACAATAATAAAAATTATTATTATACTTAATTAATCTTAAATTGTTGTAAAATGCGTATGACTTGCGAATGTTATGCTCATTTAACTGAAATACACCAGGCGTGATGACGTATGCAGCCTTCGGAGGATGCAGCCTTTCGTTTGAGAAACGGCCATAAACTTCAGTAATGATGATTGAAATGTTACAGCGCCATCTGTGTTAGATATTTGAATTACACATTAGGCGCTGGAATAGGGTCCGCACATCAGTCGATGGCGCTGGGCAGGACTGCCCAAACTGGGAAATTATGGGACAACGGGATGATTCATCTGGAAAACAGGAAACCCCATGTTGTTGATACACTCCCTGGGATTTACATTTCCACATGGGCACGCTCTCATCCACGTTCTCCAGGAGAAACATTGTGCACGTTGTGACCGTGAAGCCCATAGAGTCCGCAGACTGCAGATTGAACTCGGACCCGGTCGAAAGCCAAACCCAGGTCATTAAAAATGCAGTTCAGAAGGTCAGCCGGGATGTTCAGAGGGCGTCTGTCATCACCGACGAAGGCAAGTGATGATAGTTTTATTGTTTTTTTCAACTCTCTCCCGGGCGAGGGGAAGTTTAATGGTTTTTGAGCGCAGCTCCAGAATCAAACTTTTAATGCGGGTAAAATGATGTCAGACTTCCGATTATATCTTACTTTCATTTGCAAAATATAATTTATAATTAGAATATAAAATATAATTAGAATGTTAATATAGTAGGCTATGAGATCAGTGTAAAATTGCAAAAATATTAATGTTATTTAATAAAAATACTAACCATTTAGCTTTTGTCACGCATTTGAAATATCTGCCACATTTTTTTTATTTTAAACTTTACCCAAGGTCAACATAAAGTAAGTCATATTGTGTTAGATAACTGTGCCAGTGTCTCCAAAACTTGGTAGGGCACTTTAGTTTTTACTATAGTAAATTGTAGTATTTTTTTTTGTTTTTGTGAACTTTTTACCATAGTAAATGCTACAGTTTTTTTCAACTTACCATAGGAAATACTACAGAATCCTGTATATTAGCCTAAGTGTAGCAATTGCTATAAAATTCTACAGTACTACATTTTACCTTCAGTGTTGGGGCTAGTTACTCAAAAAAGTAATATATTACGTGTTACATATTACTCTCAAAAATAGTAATGCCTTACTTTACTTTATTACTCCCTGGAGAAAGTAACTAGTTATATTACGAGTTATATTAATAGTTACATTTTTTTCTGGACAAGAATGTTTATTTGGGCAAGGCACGGCCAAGAAAATATCCAAACACAAAACTCCCAAATCAATAAAAAGTTAACATTTTATTAGATTAAATTTGACAACAATTTACTCATTCAAAATACAGAGATGACAACAGGTTGCAATTCATTTTAGATGGACACCTTTAAATGGACAGCTGATGAAAGAATGACGGTTCACAATTAATTATTTCCTGATAAAGACTTCCAAGAGTTCTGTATTCTTAGCAGGGGATACCATGATGTTAGTGCACATTATTTACCCACCCACTATACACAGCAATGCACAGCAAATTCATCCAACACCCAAACATATAAATATATCAATTGAACACCGCAAAGTAATAAATACACAATCAATTCAATAAATATCATTAATATCACTCAAGCTAAAGACACAGCATTCGTCAATTACAGTAAAATTGATATACAAAATTGGCATTACCTTACATTCATCAAGGTCTCCACGGCAAGAAAACCCACCGTAAATACACCACCTTTTAATACAACATAAAAATTACTGCTGGCTTCCTTACCCGCTACTGGACGCGGGGCACAGCGTTCGGAGAAACATTAAAGAGTGTGCACTTCACCGTCAAGTTATTTTCCTTCCGTTGAACGTAAAAAAATATGACTGAATCTCCACCCGTCGAAACTAGCTTTCTGTTGCTGGGAACCTTCGTCTGAAAAAGAGCTTGCCGTTGTTTACTCTTCCATGTTCCCGATCTGTCTTTGAGTGTGCCGCTCTGTGCTGCTGGCTGCCGGGTGTCGACCAATCGGTGATGGTAAATGATACCTCGTGCCAAACTTAGACCAATCACTGTTCCATTCACGCCCTCCTCCCTTCCCTTTTTTTCTCTGTGTTCTGTGCCTTGTGTGATGAAGGTGCTACTGGCGAATGTAACGCAAGTAACTAGCTCGGGAAAACTGTAATAATATTACCATTTTCAAACGGGTAATGCCTTACACTACTAGTTACCGAAAAGAGTAATATTATTACAGGAACGTGTTACTTTGTAACGCGTTACACCCAACACTGTTTACCATAGTTTACTATAGAGAATGCCCCAGCAAACACAGAACGTTCTCCTAACGTTAGTTTTTGGTTATTTTTTGGGAACCAAATAATAACATTCTGGTAGCGTTATTTTTTTGCAATCATAAAATAACGTTAAACTAACCTAAAAATAGTGTTCCATTTCTGTAAAGAAAACATTCCTGTCTAACCAAAAACAAGCTTTGGAAAATAACGTTATGGGAACCAAAAACTAACGTTAGGAGAACGTTTTGAGAACCAAAAACTAACGTTTAGCTGGGTGTGAAGAAGCTAGTGTACTTAGTTTCATTTTCGATAGTAATTTTAAAAATGGCCTAAATTGATTTAATTAAAGGAAAATTTCACACAATATTCAGCTTACTCAGATGTAACTTAATTGTTAATTATTTGAAAGTTTAATAATATTTATGAGAAACGCACACACTATTTTAGACACTCCCATCTGTCCAAAGCCCTGTCCACAAACATGCACACCCACGTAGACAGTTGAGAACATAGGGATCAGGTGAGAAAGTTTACCTCAGTACCAGTGTTGGGGAAAGTTTCTTTTAAAAGTAATGCATTACAATATTAAGTTACTCCCCCAAAACAAATTGCATTACTTAGTTACTTTTCATGGAAAGCAGTTACTTTTAAATTACTTTTGCGTTACTTTTTCTTACTTGGCCAAGCCTTGATCTCTTTCAGGCCTTGCAGGTGTTTGTTATGACTGAGAAGTTCTGCATACAGAAATTGCAAATTTCCATCTCAAAAATGTCAAGCTCTGGCCTGCCATCTCCGTTTCTGACTTAAACTATTCCAGCTCAGGCGCACACGCATAGAGTGCACAATTCTACGATACTACACTTAGTTTAATTCAATAATTATTTAATTATTAATTACACAGAAAAATAACTTGCATTACTTTTAAAAAAAATTGACTCAAATATTAATGTCTACATTTATAAGTAATGCGTTACTTACTCATTACTTCAGAAACGTAATAATATTACGTAATGCACGTTACTTGTAATGCGTTACAAGAAAGAAATGTCAAATTAAACCGAGCTAGGGTCCACTACCACATGGACCTTCTTATATGTACTTGGAACAAATGATTAGCACAGCTTTCGAATCGCTCTCGCGTTGCTTTGATGTCATTTGCTGATCAGTCTGCGCAGCACTGCGTGAAGTTGAAGCGCCTCAAAGCGTTTTGTGTTGGCTGGAGTCGACCAACAATTTGAATGAGAAAGTATTTGTCACAGAAATAAGAGTGATATTTCAGCACATGTTTTATTTCAGGTACACTAATAGTAATGTTCATGTGCACCCTTTCTTATTAGAGACACTAGGGTGGTCCTTAAATGGGTCAAACATTTTTTTTTTTAAATGTTCAACTCTCACCCTCTAAATGTGTTAGGATATCAATAAAAACATACTGTGCAAAATTTTTGAATTGTTCCTACAATATCTAGAGGTTGCTCAAAGCCTTTGAATATTTCCGAAATCACATATTTTTGCAAAAACTGTACCATTTAAAAATGCACCACACACATAAAACTTGCTTCTTGGAGGGTAACTTTGTTCCAGTTATTTCAGTCTCTTCTGATCCGAGTAACCATATAGCGGACTTGCTTCGGCCATTGTCTCAGTGCATATTGTCTATTGTGCTTCATTCACATTGAAGCTTTCTGCTTTGAAAGACATATCACAACTAAAACAGGAGTTTTAATTGCATGGAGCATGGTCAAATAAGTCCGTTGCTGCAATAAGTGTATATTATTATTAAACAATTATACATGCTAGCACAAAGTATCACATAAGACGTGAATGTGTTAACTTTCAAAGGTCTTGAGCAACCTCTAAATATGAATTAATATTGAAAACATATATATATTTATTCATTCAAACATATTGGTGGGGTGAGAGCGTGAACTTTTAAAAGTTGAAAAATAAGGACCACCCTAAGCGACACTTATTCGTTTGTAGTGAAGAGGCCGTATATGTACCCAGTGTCTACGTTCCACAGATTTTCTACTGAATTTAATGGTTTCTATTCTAATGGGAATGGTATTGGTTTTAATAGAAACTATTCTGACAATCTATTGGTTCTATTGTTAAATGGTGGACAGAAACCAATAGCATCATTAATACTAGAATAATATTAGAATAGCCAAAAACAAAACGTCTGTTATATGAACATTGGTGTCTTTGATCATATTGTTTCTGTAAAAGCAATCATCTATTGTGTTACATTTATATTTACATATAAACAAACTAAAACTATGCATTTGGGAAACATCTTTATCACAGTGCATTACAGTGTATCATTTTGTTTTATCAGTATGTGTGTTCCCTTGGTTCAAACCAGGTTCAAACACATGACTTTTTGTGCTTAATATAGTGACAGGTTTTGTTAAGAATACTCCTTATGTACAGTAATGTCTCTTGTGGCTTGTTAATTTATTGTGTTGACATGGTTATGTTTAGATTTGGGAATAAACAAAAGGGAAACATTTAATTTTAATTGGCCAACTGGGCATGGTTTCCAGTCGATGTGGAAAATGTATAGGCAAACCATGCAAGATCTTAAAAAGAAAGTTATAATGTATTATTAATATGGACATTGATGCTACTCTACTCTACTCTACAGGTTAAACATACGTGCTGTATTTGCCACATGGCCTACTCATGCAAAGCACCGCAAAGCGAATGAATATTCAAGACTGTCAAGAATGACATGTCACGGTCAGTGTTTTTGTCATGGCAACCCTTGTACAGTATTAGACAGAGCGTCACTGGAGGTTTTGTTTTCTTTAGAGAATGCATTATAATGATTTGAGTCTTACTGTTTTATTTCAAGCCTCTTGGATGTAAAGGGGTTGAGTGGGCAGAACAAAGCCAGTGGAATTCATTACGATGCCTCTCTGTCGATTGGGAGGCCTAATTTGCCCGCCGCTGTTGTGGTTGCCAACTGTGCTGGATGGCTGTGAGGAAAGCAATTAAAGATTTTGTCCTATAGCCAAATGAAGAGCAATTAAGAGGAATGAATTCAGCCTCTTTATAACACAATCATACTGAAGAGCTGTTAGTGGTTAGATTAGCATAAGTGTTGGCGGGGTGATTTATTTTCTAGTGTTTTTTCAGCCTTTCACCTCAAGTAACTTGTACAGTTTGTCAAAGTCTACCAGATCTTTGTGTTCAATGCCACTTGTCTTTTCATAACACTGATTTCTCATTTATGTTATGCAGACTACTGTTTTCAGTTCGTAAGAAGCCATGTGCTAGCCAAAACAAGTTTCCCCTCTGCAGTATTGTGGGAAGGATTGAGGTCGAGTTACGGCAGTGGTTGCGTTAATTGATGTACTGATCTATATTTAAAGTCTATCATTAAGTCGTATGAGGTCCTGCCGTAATGACTCGCTTTCACCATATGAAAACCACTGCTTACGGAAATGAAGAAGTTATGAAGTAATGAAGAAGGTTTCCAAATGTCTTCGGTACATCTGAGACCCAAAGCTGGGTATCGGTTTTAGATTCATTGCTGTGGACCAGGCACAAGACACTATTCCAGCAAACACCGTTAACCTATTGGAAAGTTTATTGACAATTTATTAACTTAAGTTATTATACTAAATTAAGCAAATTACATCAAAAAATAAAGATGCATGTATTCTTGGATTATTATACTCCACAATTACCTAAATATTAAATGAGGTTATTAGTGATTTTCATGTTTCTTAGGATCAAATAAAAAACAAAAATTGGCACATTGCTGGGTTTGCCTGATGAAGACCCTTAGGTCAAAACGTTTGTTTTTTAATAAATAATTTTGGGAGCAACATTGGCAGAGTGCCAATTTGTGTTTGTTAAAGGTTTACTCCACTTTCTTAGGAAAAATCCTGATAATTTACTCACCCTCATGTCATCCAAAATGTTAATCTTTCTTTGCTCAGTTGAGAAGAAATTAAGTTTTTTGAGGAAAACATTCCATTATTTTCTCAATTTAATAGACTTTATTGGACCTCAACAGTTTACAGTTTCAATACAATTTAAATTTGCCGTTTCAACGCAGCATCATAGGTCTCTAAACAATCCCAAACTAGGCATAAGGGTCTTATCAAGCAAAACGATTGTCATTTTCGGCAAGAAAAAAAAATGACGCTTGTTTTGCTTGATAAGACCCTTATGCCTCGTTTGGCATCGTTTAGAGCCCTTTGAAGATGCGTTGAAACTGCAATTTTAAACTGCGCAATTAAACTGTTGGGGTCCAATAAAGTCTAATGAATTGAGAAAAATCCTGGAATGTTTTCCTTACAAAACTTAATTTCTTCTCGACTGAACAAAGAAAGATATTATCATTTTGGATCACATGGGGGTAAGTAAATTATTTTTTAAGAAAGTGGAGTAAACTTTTAGGTTTCTATGGTTGATCATACCAGTGGCGGCTCGTGACTGCTCATCCGAGGGGTGCAAATTCAATATAAGTGTTCGGAGTGTCATGTGTGTTGCTTGCGTTTTCAAAATAAGTGTTTGTTGCGTCATGTGAAACATGTGCATCATGTGTTTTGTCAAAAAAAGGGCCTGCTGCATACGCGTCAAATACACGGAAGACACTCCCTTAACAGTAAACTCTGATTACGCATGAGATTATGTGAGTATCTGGCAAATGCAAGCGTCTCTTACGCGTCTGCAGCAGGCACCTATTTTGTCAAGACACGTGATGCACACAGGTTCACTCAACGTGCAGAACACATATTTTGAAATTACAAACCACACACATGTCGGGCTACATACATGCTGTGACGAACTTCGCATCGAGCGTGCTCACAAAAAGAAGTCACCGGCCACCACTGGATCATTCCTACACCCGCCCACAATTATTTTTGGATGTGCACTAGGCTTGCAGCGATAGTCGGTGAAACGGTGATTACCGGTGCTTCAGCCTCTAACCGGTTAGATCACTTGCCCACCGCGACACCGTCTTTCATCGTCATTTTGATATTTTTGTGTAATTAAATCATTTCGTTTAGTTAGAGAGAGCAAACACTTACAGCTGAATGTGTCTGCTGCCTGAATTCAGCGGAGCTGAACGCGCGTCACGTCACAGAGCAGCCGCAGGTGTCAGATTTCATTTATTTCTGTCAGTATGTACGAGACGAGCCGACCGACCAGACGATGCCAGAAGCCGCGTGCTTACTCGTTTTTTTGTTATGATATACATATATGATGTTTAATATAAGCAAGATCGTTTTGTTGTTGGGTTTTTCATCAAGAAAAATAATAAACCCATCATTCAAGCAGTGCATTTTGGAGAAGTAGCCGGTTGCTCTGCTTGGGACTGGCGGGTTCTGTGAGAATTACCTGCGCACATTGACTCAAGCACTTAATTACCAGCTGTTGCACTCGCATTGCACGTAAATTCATACACGATTTAACGCAGCATACGCAAGCACTGCATTTAAACAGTTGCGTAATTCAGAAGTGAAAGTAAAATGCGCACGTCTGCATGCGCATTTATAAGCCCCTCCCACCTGGTGATTTTTGTTGACGCACTGATTAACCGGTGGGAAAATTCTGTCACCGCGGCAACCCTAATGTGCACATATTGTTTAAAGTTCCTTGGGATCAAACCCATGACATTTTCTGCTGCTAATGCAATGCTCTACCTTCCAAATTGAAGAAACAATAACATACTTTTTACTTATTTTTTATTTATTGTTGACCAACATATTTTTTACTTTAAAAGTTTGAAAAAAAACATGAAATGGCATGCAGTTTTGGGATTCAGTGGGTTAAGTGACATTAAAATGATGTAGAAAAAATCGGAACTCTTTCGACCGAAGAATAGGACTGTTGGTTTAATATGAAAGCAAAGCCTGGGTCACGTACATAGTTGCTGTTAAATAAAAGACCTTGACTGTCCAGGGCAGCTCTATTAGACCAATTTGCATGTTCATCATGCTTAATAAATATGCACATTATTTTTAGAAACAAACTGGACTGTGTTAAATGAAAAACATCATCCACTTGCTTTATAGTAATGAATAATAAGTGTTCTTAGACAGTAGATGACTATGTTGTGTAGCCTTTCAGGGATGTACAAAAGGATGCTGCCCTAGACTAGTCTTTTGTGTGATGTCTCTTGCTCTTTAAATTGAGTTAACATTATCAAATGAATGACCTACTCATGATTTTATGGTTCTGAGTGAAGGTTCTGCCCTCAGGCCAGCTCTGGGCTTTAGGCCAGGTCAGGTTTGTCTTCTCTTGAATTGACATCAGATGAGAGCTAAGCGATACTGGCCAAAATTCACATCTCGGTAATTATGGGATGGCTTATGCAATGTTTTCTGCTGAGTGGAACACATTTTTAAATGCAAATAAAAGCCTATTGGAAGATCTCACAATCAATAACACAGCTTATGATGAAAATAAAATTAAAAGACATTTCTCCTTGTTTCAAAATATACAGCTGCACAACATGCTGAAAAGCTTACATCTGATTTTATTGGACATTACCCAGAGAGGGTAATATCAGACCATATAAGTTAGATGGTATTGTCTGATGTCATCTCATATCCTGCTGTGAAAAATACAGATATATTAGCAAAGCTTAATACATTTAAGTATTGTGTATTAATAACATTGAATTGAGTTAATTTAACCCTTAAATTTTCCTTTCAACATTTGTATGAAGTTCAGTGTAATACGTTCCACGTTGATTTTGTCACAATCTCCGGTCCTATCCATCGAAGCGCTCTTTCCCCGGACTATTAAAACTACAATTCACACATACCTTGGCACTCCAGCTCACACCTGTTTAGCATTATCCACCCTATATAAAGCACCAGGACTTTATAGTCTTTGCGAAGTATTGTTTGCCTCACAGGAGTCGCAGCCTTACCGAGCGTTTATACTGTGTACATAAGCCTAATGCTTGTTTTTGATCCTTGCTTGTTTATCTGACTTATCCTGCCTGCCGTTATTCCAATATACCTTCGCAATATAAAGTTTGCTGCCTGTCTATGTTTGTGAGTTTGGTTTGCTTGTGCCTTAACTGCCTACATCTGTTGAATATTTAATATTGAATATCTGTTTAATAAATCTACTGCACGTTGATCCATCAAGCTCTGAGCTTTCATTACAGAATTAACTTGAAGTAATTTGTATTATCAGTTGCTCTGTCTAACTAACTACTTCACTTAGTTTAAGTTAATAGAGTTAATCTTGAGTTTAAGGTTTTAATTATGACCCATGTTGTGAAAATCCAACTAAAGACATTTTTTGATTTCCCGTTTTTTATAATCACCCTACAAAATGTAACGAACATTCTGTAAAATATAAGATTTCTAAAGTACAGATCCAAAACACAACATTTACTGATTACTTGATTGTTTAAAAATAAAGTAGTGCTGTGCAAAGATTAATCGCGATTAATAGCATACAAAATAAAAGTGCATTTTTGCATAATATGTGTGTGTGTACTGTGTGTAATTTTTATGTACACTGTAAAAAATTATTTGCTGCCTTAAAGTCATTTCAACTTACTATTATTTATCTTGACTGGAGATGAGTTGTTATAAATACAGATAAGTTGTTATAACTTATAAAATGAAGTTGACTTGTTTCAACTATATTTTATAAGTTGTAGCAATTCATCTCTTGTCAAGATAAATAAAAACTGTTTTTTTACAGTGCACATATAAACATTTCAGAACATTTTCAGATAGAATATATATAAAAATATAAATAAATATATTTACACACGTACATTTTTCTCAAATTCATGAATGAATACATGCATAACAATTACACACAGTACACACACATATATTATGCAAAAAAATTTACTTTTATTATGTATGCTATTAAACGCGATTAATCTTTGCCCAGCACTAGTATTAAAACAACATTTGGGTTTACAGTGTATCATATTTTCCAATACAGGTGTTGCAAAGCAGATTTACAAAAACATTTTAGTACAAGAAAATTATTACCAAGTTGGTTTATTGTCACCAGAGGGCTCCCTTTAACCATGAAATTCCTGGGGGAAGACTGAAAGCCTGTTTACTCTATCAGCTTTGTAAAGCACCATGCATCACTTAAAAAGCATCAATAGTCATTGAGTTAAAGTTAATGTGGATAGCCAGTTTAATTTAAACCATAAAATGTAACCTTATAAATTAAATGTTTAATTTTTGCAGTATTCATGGCACTAAACTGCAATAGTGGGTTTGTTAGACATAACAGCATTTACCCAGCACATGCCTTCCAAAACTCTGCCCTCCAAAATAAGGTGATTTTTGCAAATCCAAACTTATATAAAAAGACATAAACTTAAGACTTTTTTCTGATTTTCTGTTTCTCAGGACACCATTTTGAGACATTTTATGTGTGTATTAAAAGATATGAGTGTAGGTGTTTACATGCATGCCGTAGTCGAGCTTTAAACCTTAAATCATTTAATGACTGAGCTAATCTACCCTAAAATATATTTGTCTGTCATAGACCTTCACTATCAGACAGGCCACCCTTCACTTCAAAGTGTATAGTCTATCATTGGTCTAAGATAACAGTGTGATTGTTAGTCACGAATGGATATAGCATATTACATTTAACCTTATTAAATCAGAAGAGGAACATCTATTCACCTTAAGCAGATCCTTCATATATATTTCATTAAGCTTGCCTTTCTACACTTTCCTCCCTCTTTCTCGGCAGCCTTTGCTCAAATGCTAAAAAATTAAAGACTTCTAATGCAGCTTTTAAAAATTGTGAATAGATTTAAGTCGAGGACTGAAAACAAAATATAAAGACAGGAATATAAAGCTAAAGCTGAAGACCAATCAGTAACACAAAATCTGGCTATCTATAATGGTGATGCGTTCTTTCAAAAGGATATAATTTGGCTCATTGTAGTGTGTAAATCTGGATTTACTACTTCAATGAACCACTAAGGTAAAATGGAAAGCTTTGTGAATTAATAACTGCCAATTGATATTTTATGTATCTCAGTTAAGGCAAGAAAAGCATTGTCTTTTGAGTGCCACATGTGTGTGTTGGCTCCATAGTTTTATCGCAGATGTGTGTGCATGATTCAAGCATTTTGTCATGACAATTTACTGCCAGCCATTAAAAATAGTTATGTAATGGTTATGCAATGCTTAATTTTTATGTAATTCAGCAACACTCAGTCCAGGTGGCACATTTATTTTGTCTTTTAAAACACTTGGATGAAATGGATATACTTATACTCCAAATACTGTTAGTAGCTGCATCCCAATTCGAAGGGTGGATTCGAAGGCGAGGACTCGGGCTTCAAAGAACGCAGTCTCCAAAGTGCACAAATCGGTTTGAATATGTTCCTGTGTAGCTCATGGTAGAGCATTGTGTTAGCAATGCAAAAGGTCATGAGTAAAACTGATAAAAATACATTGTATACCTTCTAATGCACTTGTAAGTCGCTTTATATAAATGCGTCTGTCAAATGCATAAATGTAAATGAGATGGTGTAGCCTATGGACAATTTATAGTTGCGTCACCGGCGGTTCCCATCCACTGCACCCATCAGAAGAGATGTTTCTATCTTTATAACAATTTTATTTCGTTTTAGAAATTATGACTTTGGCTGTGTCCCAAATAGCTCCCTATACCCTTATATACTATAGCATTTGAGGGGACAGCCATTTTGTAATGGTGTCCGAAATTATAGTGGACATTATGGAGTAGGCTTATTCAATCCCATAATTCACCACAATAATGAGTCTACAATTTAGTGATGCACAATTAGTCGAAAAACTAATCAGGATTACAAATACAGGTGAGACAGTGACATAATCGCCAAAAGTCTTAACTGCAGCTGTCCATTTGTGCTCATTTCTGTGCGTTTTGGCAGTATGTTTTTGGCATCAAATACAGTGGTAAATCAGAGATTTTAAAATTGATAAATTGACGTGTACTTTGGCCAGTTGCTTTAGATTTATTAATAACAACTCCCATAATAACTTATTTATTTTATATTATTTTATATTGTTTAGAATTTCCCATGCAGCTGCTTCACGAAAATTATAAAACATTTAACAACTTCAAAGTAAAAATTAACTGTCAATAATAATTGCAATTATTATATCTTATTACACGGCTCTCTGGAATGCTTGATTCTGATTGGTCAGTTGAGACATTTGCAGGTTCGTTCTTTTCAAATAATAACCGCTCCAAAGTAATAACGCATAGCCGGTACTACTTGTACGAGTAAAATCGCTCCGCGCCAATAAAGATCAATAAAGATTACTGTTTGGCGCCATCTTGTGACAAACACTGGACAACCACGACAAGACACAGACAGCTTACTGAGACTGAACCTGTCAAAATAGAGCATGACAGCTACGAAGCCAACACACAAAAAAAATACAGAATGGGCATTAAAACTTCTCAAAGACTGGCTAAAAGAGAAAAAATGGAGACAGACAAGTATGAAGCAGAGGATCTTAATAAGGTAATACGATCATTTTATGCATCTGTGCAAAGTTTCGCGGAAGGATAAAAATATTAATTTAAAACAAATATGCCAATAAAATGTTTCAAATTCATATTCATGTCCGTTTTTTTTCTTATGTGACAAGTAGCCGTGTAATAAGCGGGATAATGTAGAGGCAGCCGGTAGTTATCGGGAAATAAGCCCCTTCAGTGTGATACAAGACCCTCCGCTTCGCGTCGGGTCCTGATCAAACTGTCGGGGCTTTTTTCCCGATAACTACCGGCTGCCTCTACATTATCCCTTACAAGTTGAACAACCGGCAATTATGATTTTTGTCATAGTCGTGCAGCCCTAGTAGTACAACTCAACACAAAATGTGGCCCAACAGCACTTCCAAATTCTTGGTGTCCAAATTCTTTCGTTTTCATTCACTCATTCAAGTCGACTATATTAGCAAACTAATAGGGAGTTATTTCGGACACAACCTTTGATGTGATTTAACCCATTTACTCCTAAAACGCCTAAAACCTATGTTATTCTAGTATAAATACCCTTATCTCCTGAGGGTTTTCAGAAAAAATACTAAGAATTGTCAACGTCTACCAAACACTTAATATCTAAGCCTCTGTAGCACTTTAGAAACATGAAATAAAAGTAACCGGCGGTAGATGTAATGTTTTTCATGCAGCATCAGGTGCAAATGGGTTAAACTATTTTGCAATATTTTAAAGGATAATTCCGGTATTTAACACCTTGAGTCTCATTTCTGGTTTGTTTTGGATGAACTACAGTGATGGACACAGAAATTTTGACAATGGGTCGTGTCTTGACTTTTTGACTCGTTTAGAAGCGTCTCTTGACTGCTTCAGAATGGAAGTCAATGACCATGCACAAACATGTCATTAAAACAACACTTAACGTTCATTTTCAATACTGTACTCACCGGGTGGTTTGTGGTGTTCGTTGATGATTAAAAACAAGTTGTGTAGCGAAATACAGTTTCTGTCGTGTTTTATTTGGCATTTTGTAAAATTCCATTGACTTCTCTTGGAAGACTCATTGCTCGCTGATATATCACTCCGCCGCCGGGTAACAGAAAAGGGTCTGTTTACATGTGGTTGTAGTTTTTTCGCTCGGTTTCTCTCAAAAGAAATTTTTCCCAAATTTGATGGCTCAATGACCAGCTTTAGGTTTGAAGTTGAGCTCGATTGTGACTGTCTATACGCTAGACACCAAGCGTACTTGTATGGCAAATTGGTTGTCGCCATCAAGTGGTCGGGAGTGTGCTAACGCTTCAGACTCAAATATAGAGCGGAAGTATATACGCGGTTGTGAGGTATCTGAAAAAATATTTCCACTATAGCAAATAACACGGATTGAAATCATACATTGCGCCAATATATTTGTTTTTAATCATCAACGAACACCAAGAACCACTCGGTGAGTAGCACAGTTTTGAAAATGAACGTTAAGTGTTGTTTTAATGACATGTTTGTGCATGGTCATTGACTTCCATTCTGAAGCAGTCAAGAGACGCTTCTAAACGAGTCAAAAAGTCAAGACACGACCCATTGTCAAAATTTCTGTGTCCATCACTGTAGTTCATCCAAAACAAACCAGAAATGAGACTCAAAGTGTTAAATACCAGAATTATCTTTTAAATAAACCAACCATAGAAATATACAAAATTTAAACCCAACGTACAGTGTTGCAAAAATAATTTTAAACAAAAACATCATTTTTAATACTAAAATAGTTACGAGAATTTTTTTCTGTAAAAAGCACACTTTTAACTAAGGTTATAAATATTTATTTAAAAATATCCAGCCGTTATGCGCACGCAATGAATCTCAGGATAGCCTATGTGACTTGAGCGTCTCTTTTATCATGAACCGCTTCGAGGTGTATGCAGCATGCACATATTTTGACATGACACGCGATGCACATTCCCATGACGCATATTTTGACATGATGAGCTGGCACCGGCCGCCACTGGTGAGGTCGCTGATCAATGAGACCAATGATTGTAATGACAATATATGAGATTTCCAATTAGAGCTCTATTTTTGCACTGGCAGAAGTGAGGTATTACATCCCTAATGTGGCATGTTTTATTCAAAACCTATGACTTCTCTGAAAGATATCTTCAGCAGGAAAGTAGTTTAGCTTCAATTTGCAAGCGGATGCTATTAATCAGACGTTTGACAAGGTTTAGTATATAAGACAATTATATTCCAGTCCAGTTCTATTAACAAAGGGAACCTGGCATTCATCAATCAAGGTTCCTTTAGGGTCTTTTATATTTTACAGCCTTTTTTGGTCTGTATTGTATCTTTGTGTTTACAGTCCTGTTTAGACTGCCCTGTTTCCTAGCTCCGCTGTTTGAAGGCCATTAACACGTACGACAGCAGCGAGACAGATGTACACCTGTGTTAGACCTGCACACACACACAGGTTTGTTTTACTGTGTTAGCGAGGACATATAATAGATGTCTTTTGTTTTCATACCAGGCTTGTGATATCTGTCACTAACCCCTAAACACAACCCTTACACATATCTATTGACATTTCAGTTTATTAAATTAAAACACATCTTGCTGATTTATGAGTCTTTTATATTAAAAAGCCCACTGTAGACCTCATGTAAACATATAGGGGCATTTTCCCAGACATGGTTTAGGTTAATCCAGGACTAGGCCTTATTTATATTTGGTCATTTAAGAAGTTTTTACAAACATACCTTACAAAAAGCCCTACAGGTGTGCATCATGAGACAAAACAATGTCACCGATATATGTTAAAATGAGTCAGGACATGTTTTTTTTTTTATTAAAGTAGCTCAAACAGGCATTTTAGTCTTGGACTAGGATAAGCCCTGTCCCGGAAACCACCCCATAGAGTATAGATATTAAACTTTTTGTAAAGAAAATATAAACTGTACTTGACCATGATGTTAGTGTGTTGTACGGGTTGTCAGGAGGTGGATGTGCAACAGTTTAAAGGAACAGTATGTAAGAAATTAATATCAATTGATCATAAAATGGCCCTGATATGTCAGTAGACATTAAGAAATCATTTTCATTTCAAATACTTATATCAATGACAACAGTGGTCTGGCCAGGATATTGTCATTTAAAAAGTGCAGTTTCAGCCCTCAACTGATGTTTATGTTGTCATTTTGTGTATTGGCCACTAGTTGGGTGATTGCAGTACCAGTTTTAGCCACAAGTTTTGTGATTGCAATACCAGTTTTGGCCACAATCCTACATACTGTTCCTTTAAGTGATGTTTTCTGTGTAAAGTTATTTAAGAGAATTGTTTCTAAACACATATATAAATGCTAGAAACCTATGCTGAAACACATAACAAAGACTAGCTGCGTTTCTATTACAGATTTGTGCAATATTTTCTAAATATACATACATACATCTTCAAATAATGATTATGTGATTTATATCGTGTGACTTGAAAATCCGATTGACCCGTTTCCATTGCAGTTTTGCAAAATACAAATTGCATGAAAAATCACCTCATGCGAGCGTAATTATTTTTTTTTTTTTGCGATATGGCATCTTTGCAATATTGCTATGTTTCCATTGGCCATATTTTCAATTCGCATTGTCAGTTTGTGCAATTTGCAAGGTTAATGGAAAAGCACATTGTGAACCATGTAGTACTGAATTGTGGAGTTTTTCCATATTTCTGTATTCAGGATGATTTGGGCGGGGCTAAAATGGTGGCTGATGGCCCCACTCCTAACACAATCACGAGCATTCATTCAGGTTGTAGCTGTATTTGAATGTTGAGAGAGACGTCAGCTTTCCAGTAAGTGGGCGAGGTTTCAGAGCAGACAGTGGACACGAATCCTGCCTGTTTCTTTCTTTTTTTTGGATACGTTTTTTATTTTCTTGGCAGTTTTTTAACTCATTCCCCACCAGCCATTTTTTGAAAAGTTGCCCGCCAACATTTTTTGTGATTTTTCTTCAAAAAATATGTAAACATACAAATATTATTATGTAAATATTACGATTTTTGATTAATTTGAAACTATCGGCAATAGCATGAGAAAGGCCGATACCGATTGTTTATTAATTAACTGCATAAAGAAATCCATTATATGTAAAAATGAGTGTATGTTGTTAATAAAATAAATGCTGAATAGCAAAAAACACCTTTTAAGGTTGTCATGCTGTCTTATTATATTAGTTTTAGCTTAATTTGTGTCTCTCTTATTATGTTGGTCAGTTAAATGTTAATTAAATCCAATCCATGTTCAGTAAAAATTATTTGATGCAGAAATAAACTAGCTAATAGACCAACTGTATAAAGTGTTTAATATCCGCATCGGCCAGAAGTTGTCTGTTTAAATCGGTATCGGCCCAAAAAAAATCATATCGGTGCATCCCTAACAAATATATCAAATGAAAGAACAGACCCTCTGCTTTCAAACAAACAATAAACAAACAAAGCGGAAAAAAAAACGTTTCATCTATATTTTTTTCTCTGCTTATAAACTCTTAAATATGGGTATTTTTCTGTAAAAATAATTTTTTTCAGCAAAAAGCTGAAATAATTGCATTTTTGTGAAGGAATTTGGTTAGAGATCAGATTCAGAATGATTGTCAAAACATACAGAGAGTTTAAAATTACTAAATAACGTTTTGGCTTCAGTTTTTTCATAAATTGGGTAAATGCCATTTATTGGATAATCGTGGTATTGCAGATTAACACAAAAATTCATCAGGAACACGTTTTTTTAATGCAAATATTTTCTATTAATTTACGAGATAACTCGTAATTTGGTAACATTAGTTAATGTATAAACTAACAATAAACAATACTTTTACAGCATTTATTAATGTTAGTTGTTAAATATTAGCATTTCCTAATACGTTTTCTGTTAACATTAATGCACAATGAACTAACATAAATAGTTATTTTGTTGCTAACTAACATTTCATTGCACTGCAAGTCGCTTTGGATATAACCATCTGCCAAATGCATAAATATAAAGATTAATAAATGCTTAAAAACTACATTGCTCATTGTTTTTTATAAATGATCTTCACCTGAAAGTAAATGGAGAACATTTTTCTGGTGGCATATTTATTGAACGCACTCACAGCAAGAGTAACAAGCATGAATTTTCCATCAAATTCACTGTAGCGTAACTGTCTGTCTGTAGCAGAGAGACTACAATCACCCAGGCCAGGCGGCAGGACCGCAGGAAATTAGCTTGCGGTCCAATTGATGAGTGACTTGTAATGAAAAAGTGCATGGACATTTGTGAGTTCTTCATAGTCCACCATTTCTGAATGTTTTGAATGTTCTCTGTCAAAGAGGATTAGGAGGCACTGAAAGGAGTGAATCTGAAAAAAGGTGTTTGTTGCTTTGTTATTTTGGAAATCCTTTTAAGGGCCATCTTTCAATATAAAGTTATTCAGATCAGTCTGCCTTTTCTCAGCACTTTTGAGATTGAACCTTTTACATTTACACACAGAAAGTCTAACGGTAGCCTTAAAATGAAAGTTCTGTCATTTTTCTCATTCTTCATGTTTTATTCAAACCCATATGTCTTCCTACATTTTAACCTTTATGTTGTTTACAAAGGTAGCGAAACTGTAATCTTTGCAGTCAGGTTTAGTCATTACAGAACTTTTTTATGTTTAGCTCAATGTTGTTCATACTGTATAAATGAAAACAAATGTTTAGCTTTTTTCAGGATGTTCTAAGTAAGAAGCTGTATATAGGTTTTTACTGTACTAAATTAAAGAAGATAATATTATTTGTAGATATTTAGGTAATATGCTATGTGGACGTATATGTTTCTCTGGAAAAAAAAATGCTGTAGCCAGTTATTCTCTTTTTGAAATTGTAATGTCTGGTTCCCTTTCAATACGGTTCACTTCGCATTGCGTCAGTTTGCTGACGCTATGGGGGGAAACTCCTGTTTACTCCGTGATTGAAGCCTATTGGTTAACGTCTGTAGAAAATACAGACCAATGACGTTTGAGCCCGCGCGGGGGCGTGGCACACGTCCCTATATAAGCCGGTGAAATACGTCAAGAGCTCATTACTTTTCTCCTTCAGCGCGAACCTTCTCGCTGCTCCGAAGAAGAAGCCCTTACTCGCCGTCGATCCAAGCACTGCAGCGGACTACAACACACCAGCGTGTTCCCCTGCCGCTTTCCGGTGAGCCTACAAGAGTATCTAAAAGAGCAGAAGCGCGTTGAGATAATGTCGCTTCGGCATTGCGGCTCCTGCCGAGCCCCTTTGCCCGTGGAGGATTTCCACAAAGAGTGCGTCATCTGTCTGGGTCCTGCCCACGCCGAGGCCGTACTCACTGAGGCGGGCTGCGCCCACTGCGAGCTCCTTCCTATCGCGGTGCTGCGCTCCCGCCTCGAGATCTTTAAACGGAAGGCTTCCCGTGCTCTCCCGCCTAAACAGCAGCGGAGCCGTGAAGCTGGAAGACGCCCTGAGACCGAGTCCACGCCGGCTCATCCCCCGCGTGCTCTGTCTCCCCGCCGTCATCCTGTCACCTTCGCCCGTGAGGACTTACGCCCCCTGCCGAGTGCTAGCGGCATGGTTTCCTTTGGGTCCGGTGACAACTTGGAGATGATGTCATCCTCTGAGGAGTTGGAGGATTGGGCGGCTTCGGATGACGACGCCCACGCAGCCGCCGCCGATGAACCTACCGAGTCGCGTCCTCACGACTCTGAGCTCATCCGCATCTTGACGCAAGCTACGGCGGAGCTCAATATCAAGTGGTCGCCGCCGTCAGAGCCTCAACTCAGCCGGTTGGACGAGTGGTTTCTGCAGCCCGGGCGCCGTCAATCATCCCGCCAACGGCAGGCGCCGTTTTTCCCTGAGGTTCACCAGGAGCTCACCAAATCCTGGCGTGCTCCCCACTCCACCCGAGCTCAGAGCGCCGTCTCCCACGTCCTCTCCGTAGTGGACGGCGCCGACGAACACGGCTACTCTAAGATGCCGCCGCTCGAGGAAACTGTCGCCGCCCATCTCTGCCCGTCTTCAGCCGGCGGATGGAGGGCTAAGTTGAACCATCCGTCGAAGCCCTGTCGCCTGACATCGACCCTGGCGTCGAAATCCTACGCCGCCGACGGACACGCTGCATCCGCTCTCCATACGATGGCGGTACTGCAGGTATACCAGGCAAAACTCCTCCGTGACATGGACGAGTCAGGTCCGGACCCGTCGACCTTTCAAAACCTGCGCAGCGCGACTGATCTGGCCCTTCGCGCCACTAAAGTCGCCACTCAGGCTGTAGGAAGAGCCATGGCCAGCCTGGTTGTTCTGGAGAGACATCTGTGGCTGAACTTGACGGAAATCAAGGACACGGACCGGGTTGCCCTTCTTGACTCGCCCGTGTCACCGTCGGGGCTCTTCGGCTCCGCTGTGGAGGGGTTCACCCAGCGCTTCACTGAGGCACAGAAATCGTCGCAGGCTATGCGGCATTTTCTACCGAAACGATCTGCCTCAGCGTCTGAGACCGGCCGCCCAAAACCGCCGCCAACTCAACGCCCTAAGCCAGCACCAGCTCAGCCCCAGCCGAGAGCTGAACCGGAGGTCAAGCGCCAGCGTCCTGCACGACCGGCTGGCCCGCCTCGACGCCGCGGTCCCCGTCCTAGGATTACGCTGGACCCGACGCCGGCACCGCCTCCCTGAAGAGAGTCTGAGGAGGAAAAGAGGCTCTGGTCCCGCTTCGGCCGGCCCGCCCTCGAAAGTTCTGCGTGTTTCAGTCCCCTCGGGCGCTGGACACACCCTCGCTGTAACAGCGAAACACAAATTTTTACCTTTTCACAAAAAGAGCAAATTTCCTCCTCTGTACACACAAACACACACACACGGCTTAACGTCCATAAGCATATCGACGCTCGCCGTCAAATTTCACGTTTGGCAATCCACCCCCGGTATGCCGGGCTGGATTCTAAACGTAATCCAACACGGTTATTCACTTCAATTCGCCCGGAGACCACCCCGGTTTCGCGGCGTTCTCTACACCACTGTCCCAGACGATCGTATACAGATCCTCAGGGAAGAGGTGCGTTCTTTATTACTAAAAGACGCGATAGAGACGGTCCCGGCGGATCAAAGCGAATCAGGCTTTTACAGTCGTTATTTTCTCGTTCCAAAGAAAGACGGCGGCCTCAGACCGATATTGGATCTACGCGTTTTGAATCGCGCTCTTGCCAAACGGCCGTTCAAAATGCTTACAGCCAGACGAATCATGGCGTTAATTCGACCGGGCGATTGGTTCATATCAGTGGATCTGAAAGACGCTTACTTTCACATTCCGATAGCGCCACGTCACAGGCCGTTCCTAAGATTCGCGTTCGACGGGACAGCATACCAGTACAAAGTTCTGCCCTTCGGATTATCTCTGGCACCACGCACATTTACCAAATGTGCGGATGCGGCTCTCGCCCCTCTCAGACAGAGCGGCATCCGCATATTGAATTACCTCGACGATTGGCTTATTCTGGCACAGTCAGAGAGGGAAATTACTGCGCACAAGACCGTTGTACTCCAGCATTTGGAGAATTTGGGGTTCAAAATCAACCTCCAGAAGAGTTTGCTCACCCCCACGCAGCGAATCACGTTCTTAGGCACGACGCTCGACTCATTAAAGATGCGGGCATGGCTTACACAGGAACGCGCGCTCACGGTCAGACGCGAGGCGGCATCGTTCAAAGCGGGTTCACATCTCCCTCTCAAACGATTCCAGAAAATGCTGGGTCTGATGGCAGCAGCATCCCCACTAATACCGTTGGGAATGCTGTTCATGAGGCCGCTTCAGTTTTGGTTGAAAGCGAAGTTCCGCCCCGTGCTTGGTTGTCGGGCCGCTTATTAATCAAAATCACGTACAGCTGCGTGAAAGCGCTTTCGATATGGACATCCCCTCACCTTTTCCTCTCGGGCACGGAGCTCGGCTCCGTGAGCAGGAGGAAAGTGGTGACTACGGATGCGTCTGCGACGGGTTGGGGCGCTCACTGCGACGGCGAGCTCGCCTTCGGTGCGTGGAACAACCAGTTGTCTCAGCTACATATCAACCACCTCGAGATGTGGGCGGTTATCTTAGCGCTACGACACTTTCGACCGAAACTCCAACATCAACACGTTCTAGTGCGGTCGGACAGTATGACGGTGGTTTCGTTCATAAACCACCAAGGAGGGCTGAGATCTCGCTCCCTATCCAGGCTGGCGAAACGGCTTTTATTATGGGCTCACGCGAACGTACGTTCGTTAAAAGCGACTCACGTACCGGGTGTAGCCAATACGGGTGCAGACATTCTCTCGCGCAACGGTCCGCCGCCGGGAGAATGGAGACTGCATCCTCAGACGGTCGAGAGAATATGGACCGTCTTCGGCCGGGCGGAGATCGATCTGTTTGCATCAGACGAGAACGCGCATTGCCCGATCTTCTTCTCGAGACATCACGATGCCCTGTCGCAAGCATGGCCGGCGTGTCTTCTGTATGCTTTTCCTCCGGTGGCCCTGTTACCACAGGTCCTTCAGAGGATAAGAGAGACGAAATGCGCGATAATTCTGGTCGCTCCGTTTTGGCACAATCAACCGTGGCTCCCCGACCTATGGCAGCTGAAAACATCAGCACCATGGCCAGTACCGCTGAGGAAAGACCTCCTATCTCAGGCGAGAGGGACGATATGGCATCCACAGCCGGAGCTATGGAATCTACACGTTTGGTCTCTGAACGGCAACCTTCACGCCTTTCAGGACGAGTGTTAAATACTCTAACTGAAGCTAGGGCCCCATCTACCAGGCGCCTTTACACTCAAAAGTGGTCTATTTTTTCTGATTGGTGCACGACGAAAGACTTAAACCCAAACACCTGTGAAGTGGAGCATATTCTCTCCTTTCTGCAGGAAATGCTGGACAGCGGTCGCGCGCCCTCGACGCTTAAAGTGTATGTGGCGGCGATAACGGCGAATCACGCCCTTATCGCCGGTCGCACCGTGGGAAAACATGATCTAATCATTAAATTCCTCAGAGGCGCTCGCAGACTACACCCACCGCGACCTAACACGGTCCCGTCTTGGGATCTGTCCACGGTCCTGAAAGCGCTGCGCGGTCCCCCTTTCGAGCCCCTCGAGCAGGCTGACCTGCGCGCTCTCTCGTTTAAAACCGCTCTCCTCCTGGCGTTGGCATCGGTTAAACGAGTGGGCGATTTACACGCGTTTTCAATTGACCCGTCGTGTCTGGAATTCGGTCCTAACGATAGCAAAGTGATCCTTAGACCGAGAGCGGGATACATTCCTAAAGTTTTGACCACGCCATTTAGAGTTCAGGTGGTTTCACTTCTCGCCCTTCCAACGGCGGACGGCGAACAAACCCCGAACACGCTCTGCCCCGTCAGAGCGTTAAGAATATACACGGACCGTTCTGCCTCATACCGCAAGTCAGATCAGCTGTTCGTAAGCTTCGCACAACATTCCTTAGGTATGCCGCTCACTAAACAGAGGCTATCTAAATGGATCGTCGAAGCCATTGCTTTGGCTTACGCCTCCCTGAATGAACATTGTCCAGTTGGTTTAAAAGCTCACTCCACGAGGGGTATGGCTTCATCTTGGGCTTGGTCTACGGGGATTTCTATCGTTGACATTTGTAACGCGGCCGGCTGGTCCTCGCCGTCTACGTTTGTCAGATTTTATAGCCTGGATGTCCCTGCCTTACAAGCACAGGTCTTATCGGCTTAATGATTCACGCGATTGCGTTTCTGTATGCCTTCACGGTGCGTTGCTAGCTCACCGTCATGGCTACCTATTAATAAATCATGCACAGCTCGCAGCGCGCTCAGGGAACCCGCCGTCTCGTGCTCTATTGTATATGCATCATGGTGCGTTTAGAAACTTCACTGTATGCGTATTACTGTCTCATATATGGTGCTTACACTTGCGCTCGCTAGAGCTATGTATATGCTGGGTTAGGGCCACATGCAGTGTCTCTCCGGTAAGGGCACCTCAGTCCGTTGTGTATGCACGGCGGGATGGGATTACGTTCCCCCATAGCGTCAGCAAACTGACGCAATGCGAAGTGAACCGTATTGAAAGGGAACGCTTAGGTTACTCACGTAACCCCGGTTCCCTGAAATAACGGGAACGAAGCATTGCGTCGCTGGCCGTGCTACAAACGTCTACGCAGCGAGTGTTATTCGGCTGCGCGCTTCAGTCGAATAATAATGAGCTCTTGACGTATTTCACCGGCTTATATAGGGACGTGTGCCACGCCCCCGCGCGGGCTCAAACGTCATTGGTCTGTATTTTCTACAGACGTTAACCAATAGGCTTCAATCACGGAGTAAACAGGAGTTTCCCCCCATAGCGTCAGCAAACTGACGCAATGCTTCGTTCCCGTTATTTCAGGGAACCGGGGTTACGTGAGTAACCTAAGCGTTTTGTTTTGGTCTGTGTGATCCTGCCCACTGCCAATTTAACCAATAGTGTTTTTTGACAGCTTGGTTGCCAGTTATCACTATTGTTTAAATGGATAGTTCGGCCAAAAATGAAAAAGCCACCCGAGTTACATTCCTATCCTTTTGCATACAAACACATATTCAGATTTGAGTAATGAATATTCAATGTATATTCAAGTCCAAATAATTTGCATCCATCCTTCAAAAAAGTAATCCACATGGCTCTGGGCGATAAATAAAGGTCTTTTAAGGATAATCGATGTGATTTTTAAGAGAAATATTCTAGGGGTGGGCCGATCTACTTTTTCCATTACCGATCCGATTTTGATTCCTAAATTCTGAGTATCGACCGATACCGATCCAGATTCCGATACAATTCCAGTATTTTTCTTGATCCATTTAAAATTGTGTGTGTGTACACACATAAATATATATACGGTTATTGTGTTTGTGTGTATTGTGTGTGTATGACGCGTTTTATTCACCGCTATTCCAGTGTATTAACTCCGCGAGCACCAGACCAACCAGAGTTTTTGTGACCTTAAATATCTTCATATATGCAATTGTTTTTCACATAAAGCTGTTGAATATATTAGGAAGACTTTGAATATAGTGTGTACAAATGTTTATGGTGCTTAAATGGTGTTTATGGTTATAAAAGTCTGACTTTTCTATAGCATGATAGTAACAACAACGAGTATCGAATTTGGATCGGCCCCATTATTCCGATATCCTATCCAGCAAAAAAGGTCTGGATCGACCTGATATCCCACCCCTAAAATATTCATATTTGAAAATTTACAAATGGAAATGATGTATGACAAATACGGATCGTTGTTTTGCTTTCTGCTCTGTGCCTCCGTGGCAAAAACGCACTATTCGCACGTAGTTGGACACTTGAAAATTTGAGTTCACTCGCTTCATTCGTGCATAAAAGCCACGCGTGAAACTCTAGTCATTCAAGAAATTAATGTGGAAATTCGGGTCATGGGGGGGGACTCCGCCACCTCAGCAAGGTCCTGATTGGTTAACACGTTGTGGAAATCCGGCGAAGTTCAGATTTTTCAACTTGTAGACAAGACCAACATTATAATAATTCTTCCCGCTTTGGACTCACAGCCTGTAAGTTACCTCCTGTTAGCAACCGAATCTTTCAAACATGGTAAGGAGCGTCACATAATAATGGCTCTTTGAATGAAAACGCAATGACCCATAAATGCGACCTCAGGTGGATGCACCCTTTGAAATGAGTCGCAGTTTGAGTTATAAAAGTCCACATGACACAATATACAAGTCCAAAGCGACTTACAAATGAGGTAACAATAGAAGGAATTAAAACAACAGAAGAACAGCAATACATAAGTGCACTAGAACTAGTCTCATCAAGTCTAACACAGTATACATAGCCAGGGATTAGTTGTTTTTTATGACAGAGAAGATAAAAATAAAAATATAAATAAAAAGACAAGTAAGTGAGGTGCTGGTGGAAGAGATGGGTTTTAAGTCCCATTTTTAGACGACTACAGAGTCAGCAGATCTTTTTGCCATTTCTTCATACACCGAAAGTGAATGGTGACTCAGTTTTTAACATTCTACTTGGAATGTCATACAAATTCGGAAAAGCGTTTTCTTGTTGCTTTTAATAGTCATAGAGCTACAGTAGAGTAGGTCGAGACGAATGAGGGGATCTTCTGTCACTCCACTACACACGGACACTTCATAATTACTCACTTAAACGCTTTTACCCCCTAACCATAGCAATCCACTGTTGTTCGCTCTATTACATAAAACCCATTGCGTCTTTTCGAGCCTTGAATGGATTTTCATGGGATTTTCACAGAGTATTTCGAGTGTCTGTTCATCTTCTTCTCCATGGTAACAAGAAACATGTTCTCACAAGTCTGGTTGAACTGCCATGAGCAAATCAAATTTCCTGTTAATGGTCTGCAAATCCTAGACACCCTCTCTTCTTTCCACATTTCAAGTGTGAATTATTGTCAGAGAAATCACAGTCGTAATGTATCACACGCAAATACAGGCCTTCTGTGTCTTGTAGAAAAACGTAAGCAATTATAGTTATTAATATGTTTACGGTATGATTTCATTACCCAGCCTGTTTGAATGGTTGTTTACTACTTAACTAATGCTACAGTCATACATCGCAGCTGATTGTAAACAAAACAAGATTTCAGGCACCATGCCTTACCAAGTCTCTAGTTTTTTTATGATTCATGAATACTTTGAGTCTATTAAGCCTTTTGCATTGTGGGATACAGCTTTGCGTGCTATGTCCTCTGTCATAAATGGCAAATCTTGGCAAAAGCATAGTAGTTGTTCATCCAAATCTACATATAGAAAAATAGCATAATGTCCAATATATTAGGGCTGGGCAAAAAAAATTTAGTTTTCGATTAATCGTTTTTTAAAACGTGGTCGATTAAAAATCGATTCTCAAAGAGCATAATCGATTTTTTTTCCATATTTATTTCCACAAACATTGAACGGAGGTATGGAAGCATTTTAGATTTCGCAAGCAAGACGTGTTGTGGCTTTTAATTTCTTTTTATTAATTACCCACTTGTAAACTGATGCTCACTGTTCTTTTTTATTAATATAGTATTTGTATTAAATCTATATTCATGTAGTTGAATCGAGAATCGAGTATAAAAACCTACCCGAGAATCGGAATCAAAAATTTAATCGTGAATCGAATCGTTTTGATAGCTTGTGAATCGAAATCGAATTGATCTGAAACATCTGAATCGATACCCAGCCCTACAATATATACTGCAAAAATATTAAGATTGTATGTCAGAATGATATAATTCAACGTATTCGACCCATACAAGCATTTTGGTCATTTGTCCATTCCCCATAATACGACCCACAGAAGTGATCATTTACTAAATTAGCACCTAGGTTAAACTTACTGTAATATTTGGAGTATGAAAATATATTTTTGTGTATTGTTTTGCAATAATGACATGTTTAATCGTGTTTTTAGACATGTTTTTTACGCAAATAACATAACCATTTATTTATTATGTAATATGAAACACAGCACACAAAACTGTCACAAAAGTAATTAATTTCGCGATACATATGTAATCTCTCGCACAAGATCTCGTCACACCCCTACCATAAATGTTTATGAAATGAAATGTGTTTTAATTTGACGTGTAACGCAAACAACATTGAAACTTAAGTCTTAATAAGCTGCTGGCCACTAGAGGGTGCTTATCCCTAAAACACAACTGCACGTCATAATAAGGTGCTCGCACAAACGACCATTATTTTTGGAGGACAATCTCATATACTAATATTAACAGACCTGCAGTTTTTCTTGCATTAGGATTCTGGGCATGAAATGTCACACCACTGACCTCAGCTGCAATGTCTCGCTCAGACGCAGTTGTTTCTGCTGATGAGAAGTGAAATTTTAATCGAGTTGATCATGGTCACACCTGCCGCTCGCTGTGTTGCCCGCCACATATATCACTTATACCACACACAAACACATGGCTTCTTGAGAAAGGCCTCTGTTTTCGCACACAGATCCTTCACTCTTCTGATTCGTGCATCATCCTCCGCCGAGTACAAATCTTTTGTGACAACATTTGACATTGTGGATGAATAGCTTTACAGGGAATTTCTTTAGAATAGATCTCTATGGCAACTAGTAAACCCAATTTCACTGACACTGAATCATAAATTAGGCTGTAATTGTCGTGTCCACCCGACTGATCTTCCTCACCGTATTTAGTCACACATGCTGCCACATTCTCATGCTTGTCTCGATCATCTCTCTGTCTAGGACTCACCGTTCTTATTTATCAACAAATGACAAGTGAAACGTGCATATTAAGTTAACCTTCTTAAATGTTCAATGGCAACCATATCAAACTAAATGATTTAGTTTTGTTTTTCATTCATTTTTTAGGTTGGCTGTGTTTTTAAACATGTTACATTACCACATTTTGTGTTTATTTGCGACCAAAATCAAATGATGTTACGAAAAATAATGTTGAGCTCTGCTCTGATTGGCTGTTTCTCAGAGCAGCTCCTCAGTAGCTCTGTGTGTATGTAAACAGATCTTATGTTTGAGTCTGTATCAGATGAAGATATGGAATTTGAGGAATAATCATTGTTTGGAGATTGAAAGAACATCTCTCACTGCTCTTGACTAAATCACTTTTCTACCTTCAAAGTTTTTAATAACATAAAAACCTTATTAAAACAAAAGGACAACACTAATGTGACACATAGCTATCATGATATAAAATGACTCATATCATATTTTAAGATATTGGTCAAATCGCCTACACCTAGATTGATGTATTTAAAGTTAATAGCTTATACAGATGTAAAATAGCCTGGGGGCTAATTTTGGCATATTTACATTGCTGAAAAGCTATTTTGTCCATTAATATGCATTGTCTCTTTTAACCAACTTAATAAATAAATAAACATAGCTTTATAGACTATTTTTTGTCTATATTTTTATAGTAGTATATTTTCATGGTATATAATATAATAGTATATAATATATTTAAAAGTTTCTATAAACATTGGATTTGTGCATCCAATATTTTATAATTTGAAAGTGCATATGAATCTTACCACACAAACACTCTTGAAAAAGATTTTTGGTGCTGATGCCAGAGGGAGAAAAAAGAGAAATATTAGCAGCTGAGAATTTAGACTAAGTTTAATTAAATTAATTTCTCCTATCTGTAGCTTCAGGTACACTGAATGTTCAAAAATAACTATCAGAGAGATTAATGAAGTCCACATCTAAATGCCAATGGAGGGTAGTAATTAGTATGACAATAATATATTTTCATTTTAATAGAACGTCATATTTCTCCTGTGGCATTGAGTTAATGAGCAGAAGTCTCATATTGCAGGAATGTTAAATACTCACTGATCATGGCTTAATTTATTGCCTTTAATTTTAACTTCTTACACAGTGTAAATTATGATAGGCTAAACAATATTTCATTAAAGGTACTTTAATGGAAAACTGAACAGAACTGTAAACATTTATGAAGGCATTATTAATAAAACAATAAAACATTTAACGACTAGTCACTTAAGTTTAGGCTTGTGATAAGTTACTTTACCATAAAAACAAGTTGAAATTTAAAAAGAAACTCTGCTGGCAGGTCTAAAACCGCATCATATTTTTTAAAATATATAAGTAGTGGAGCACAGTTTTCTGTAAAATAAGAGTTTTTTTTATTAATTTACTACAAATTATGTGGGTAGATGACTCGTACGAAGTGAATCATATAAAAGTTTACAAGTATTAGAAAAAAAATAATCCAATGGTGAAAGCATATCGTACAAAATGTGCAGATGTGGTCATACAAATTTGACACCTCATAAAATATTTTATAATAATTTCATAACTGATTAGTGTGTGTATTGTTGTATGAGGGCTAAAGCTTGGAGTATATTTTTTTATGTACATGTACGGTCAAATGCACAGCCTTGCAAAGTACTGTATAGTTTATTTGTACAACCCCAAATCAGAAAAAGTTGGGACACTGTATAAATTGTGAGTAAAAAAGGAATGGAATAATTTACTAATTTCATAAACTTATATTGTATTTACAATAAATTTTGGACAAATTTTGGGCTCATTTTGGATTTCATGAGAGCTACACATTCCAAAAAAAGGTAGCAATAAAAATTTAAATGTACATATAGGGAACAGCTTAAGGACTAATTTGCAACTTATTAGGTCAGTTGGCATCATGATTGGGTATAAAAAAGCCTGTCAGAGTGGCAGAGTCTCAGAAGTCAAGATGGGCAGAGAATCATCAATTTCCCCAATGCTGCACCGAAAAATAGTTTTCTGAGTTTCTCAGAGAAAAATTGCAAAGAGTTTGAAGTTATCATCATCTACAGTGCATAATATCATCCAAAGATGAGAATCTGGAACAATGTCTGTGCGTAAGGGTCAAGGCTGGAAAACCATACTTGATGCCCGTGATCTTCGGGCTCTTAGACGGCACTGCATCACATACAGGAATGCTACTTTAATGGAAATCACAACATGGACTCTAAAATACTTCCTGAAAACATTGTCGGTGAATACAATCCACCATGCCATTCGCCGTTGCCGGCTAAAACTCTATAGGTCAAACAAGAAGCCATATCTAAACATGACCCAAAAGCGCAGGCGTTTTCTCTGGGCCAAGGCTCATTTAAAAAGGTCTTTGGCAAAGTGGAAAACTGTTCTGTGGTCAGACGAATCAAAATTTGAAGTTCTTTTTGGAAAATTGGGACGCTATTTCATCCGGACTAAAGAGGACAAGGACATCCCAAGTTGTTATAAGCGCTCATTTCAGAAACCTGCATCTCTGATGGTTTGGGGTTGCATGAGTGCGTGTGGCATGGGCAGCTTACACATCTGGAAAGGCACCATCAATGCTGAAAGGTTTATCCAAGTTTTAGAGCAACATATGCCCTCATGCCAACCTCGTCTCTTTCAGGGAAGACCTTGCATTTTCCAACATGACAATGCCAGACCACATACTGCATCAATTACAACGTCAAGACTGCATAGAAGAAGGATCTGAGTACTGAAATGGCCAGCCTGCAGTCCAGATCTGTCACCCACAGAAAACATTCAGCGGATCATAAAGAGGAAGATGAAGACCTAAGACAGTTGAGCAACTAGAAGCCTGTTTTAGACAAGAATGGGACAACATTCCTATTCCTAAACATTGGTCCTCCTCCAGCTGTTCCTTATATGTAAATTTTCTGGCCTTTATTGCTACCGGTCCCAACTTTTTTTGGAATGTGTAGCTCTCATGAAATCCAAAATGAGCCAATATTTGGCATGAAATTTCAAAATGTCTCACTTTCTACATTTGATATGTTATCCACTTTCTATTGTGAATAAAATATACGTTTATGAGATTTGTAAATTATTCCATTCTTTTTTTACTCACAATTTCTACAGTGTTCCAACTTTTTGTGATTGGGGGTTGTATGTGTACACAGATGTTTGACGCATACACATTGCAACAAAATGCAGTGCTTTTACTGGGCTACATACTACATTCTACTGTGCGTGCATGCGCGAAGGTAGCAAAAATCCTGCGGAGTGCATACTAAACGGACCCTTGCATATGTGTAAAAATTTAACTATACTTCTAGCTTATTTCTTTCCCAGCCATTGATAAGTTCTCTTGCAAATTAAGAGAAAACACTTCCCTGCGAATGATGAGGTTTTACGGCAATCCATATTTTCGCTGTTGTCCACTAGGTGGTGCTCTTACCCAACTTATAAAACACTGAAGCATCCACTGATCCAAAAACTGTAAAATCAGTCTGTGTATGTTTTGATCATCGCTCTAAATCTGATCTCTAGGAAAAGTAATTTACAAAAATGCAATTATCTCAGCCTTTTGCTCAAAATTTTTTTTTTTAAACCTACTCATACTTGAGAGGTGATAAAAAAAGAAATGAAGATAGGATAAAGCATATGGAAAGCAGACGGTCATTTGATATTGCATGTTTATACATTTAAAGAACAAAATATTTTGGAAGGCATTAAACTGTTGTGAAAATCATATCAAAATGCTGGTGCTGGCTGGCAACTTTTTTTTAAATGCTGGCTGGAAAAGAGTTAAGTGGTCAAGTTTTTTTTTTTTTTTTTTTAAAGATGATTGGTTGTGGTCAGACAATTAATTAACTTAAATCAGTAACAGTGATGGAAAACTATTTTTTTAAATAAAATATTATGTAAAAGAGGTTAATTATTATTTTAATATTTAAAAAATAGATTTTTAGCATTTCATTTGTGATAAAGGAACACTAAATTTAATATCACTTGAATTGTTACTATTATAGTATTATTTGAAGTGTGTTTGTGAATGCGTGCAAAAATCTTACTCTTATATGAGAATAATCTAGAACATGATGGTTCTCCCTGCAGGTGACTCTGTGCACTCCATGACTGTTTTCCCGCCAGGCTCTCGGGCCCTCAGGCACAGGTGGGGCTCAGTGAGGGGCCGAACCCGGGGACTGGCTGGAAGGAATGTTCCTGTGGTCAAAGATCCTAGAATTAGGTAGGAGTCCCCTGTTGTGACCAACTGCCACACGACATAAATTGTTTGTGTGTTCCCTTATTACTTCACACACAAAGTTGCATGCCAACCCAACAGAGCTTTTTGTGGGAAGACACACCATGTGTTACTTTTGGATTTGCAATGCTATGGAATACACACAAAGCAATTTCTGCATCACTAGTGATGGCAAACAAAACCACTATCTGGACATTTGGGAGTGGACCTGTTTGTCTGAGTTTGGAAGGGTCCCAAAAGAAGAAAATCACTAAAGACATCCATTTCATATCTCAGTTATTTCTCTTAGATGTCAGCAAGATTAAATGGAGAGCAAATGGAAAGTCTTCTGCCTTTCCCAGTAGGGATGCCCCAAAAGGAAAATTCTTTGGCCGAAGCCGAATCAAATGAAAAACTCAGCCGAAGGCAGAATACCGATCATTTGATTTATTTTTTATTTACCTAATATTTTAACAATTTTCTTACCGTTGCTCAAGTTACATTTTCAGAATGTCCTTTTTACTAAATTTATTTCACATTATTTTTAAATATTTCACCAGTCATTATAGGGCATTTTACAACTGGTCACTTTTCTGATCAGATAGCTATAGATAGACTTGTTAAAACTGTTCCAGTTACATTCAACCACACAAGTGAGTCTTGGCTAAATGTATATTAGTCCGATCTTCTTTTCCTGTGCAAAATTAATGGGTACATAAATCACTCAAGATATGTATATAATTTTTAAAATGTCTCAAAAATGGTCTTAAAGGAATAGTCTACTCATTTTCAATATTAAAATATGTTATTACCTTAACTAAGAAGAGTTGATACATCCCTCTATCATCTGTGTGCGTGCATGTAAGCGCTGGAGCGCGCTGCGACACTTCGATAGCATTTAGCTTAGCCCCATTCATTCAATGGTATCACTCAGAGATAAAGTTAGAAGTGACCAAACACATCAACATTTTTCCTATTTAAGACGAGTAGTTATACGAGCAAGTTTGGTGGTACAAAATAAAACGTAGCGCTTTTCTAAGCGGATTTAAAAGAGAAACTATATTGTATGGCGGAACAGCACTTTTGGGAGTACTTCGACTCGGTGCAGTAACACTCTCCCTCTCCCATTATGAGAGGGAGAAGGGGAACGGATTTTTCAGGCGAGTTGAAGTACTCCCAAAAGTTACTTTTAAAAGTAATGCATTACAATATGATGTTACTCCCCAAAAAGTAACTAATTGCGTTACTTAGTTACTTTTTTATGGAAAGTAATGCTTACTTAATTCAACTAAAAAAGTAACTTGCATTACATTTTTGAAAAATTGATTCAAATATTAATGTGTAAATTTAAAAAGGTAATGCGTTACTTTACTCGTTACTTCAAAACAGTAATATTATTACATATTATAAAACGGCAGTTCTGGTTCTTCATTCTGATTGGTTGAAACGCGTTCTAAGCCATGATAAAATACACCGGTAACCTCACGGTTCAGACCACATTACATAAGTATCACTGCGCCACTGTTGCTGCGTACGGATTTATGAAAATAAACACCAGTGTCTTTAATCATATTTTTAATTTGTCTACAATTGCACAATTAATGGCGATATCCAGATAACTGTCAATAAATATTGTTGAGTCATCTCGACGATAAAGAGAAAACGTTGTCTGAAGAGTTTATAACTCAAGTTCATACGTCCGCTATTATCCACTGGGTGGCGATCTTACCCAACTTAAACACTGACGCATTCACTCAACACTGAAAACACAGCATGTAAGTTTTGATGGCTTTGAATCTGATCTCTTGCTACCGCATAAGTTCTTCACAAAAATGGAATTATCTCCGCTTTTAGCTAAAAAAAATTGAGAGGTAATAAGAGAACAAATGAAGGTAGGATGAAACGTTTTTTTTTTTTTTTTGAAAGCGGACGGTCTGTTCTTTCATTTGATATTTTATGTTTATTTAAAGAAGATATTTTTTCTGCAAGGCATTAAACTAAAACTCGGTGGCAACTTAAAAAAAACGCTGACGGGGAAAGAGTTCAGCATGCTTCCAAGCATATTTGATCATCACTTCAACAGTTGCACAATATCAATGTTAATGTATAAATTAGATGAATGGTGAATTATAAAATAAACACCACAGTCTTAAATCATATTTTCATTGTGTCTTTGCTGCATTTGTGTTGGTTGGGAACTGCGCTCTGTTTCAGTCACACTTGATTCTGGGGAACTACTTTGTTTGGTGGAAGAGTAATATTTGTACTAATATAATTACAACTTATTTGTGTTTTATTTTATAAAATCCCTCTAACGTTATGCATATGAAGTAACCGTTTTATAAACGCAATAAACCCCCTCGAAGCAGTGGGGTTACAGTGCATTTTATAACAGCTAAGGGGGTTTTAGGCACTCCGCTTCGCGTTGTGCCTAACAACGCCCCTTAGCTGTTATAAAATGCACTGGTAACCCACTGCTTATCGGGGTTTATTGCTTTAATGCACGTTACTTGTAATGCATTACCCCCAACACTGCTGCTTACGCTCTCCATCATTTTATGACATGAGATGAAGAGCTAAAGCCTCTCGTTCTCCATGCTTGTGCATTCAGCAGACAAATAAGTTACCCAGGATTGCCGCCGCCGTGTCTTTCTCAAATGCTGCATGGTGTTCAGGATGTTTTGATTTCAAAGGATTAATGAAATTTGTAGTGCTTTGTGTTTTTGTGTCTTTCTCAGACACTTAAAAATGCTTTTACCAACATGTTTACTGCTTTTTCGCATATCTCACTCTGTGCTGGTAACTATTTGATCGTGTCATCAATGACCTCATTGTTCGTTAAAATTTATTCAGCCTTTTCACTTGTTCGGCTGAACACCGAAAATTTGTTTTTTGCTATTTTCGTCCAAATAATTTTGGTTGCCGAACATTTAGTGCATCCCTATTTCCTAGAAATCTCACAAAGTCTCCATTAGAGTTTAGAAAAGATTTCAACAGTGTCACAAATTTAAGATCAGATTAGCCAAGTCTGCAATCAAAAGTCAATGGGTCTCATTCACTAAGCATGCGTACGCACAAATTTGTTTATATATATTTTATAATAATTATATAATTTATATATATTTTTCCTTGTTCATGATTATTGCGCACTTGTGGTCTAAGTTGTTCTTACGTTTTTTTGCATACATTTAAAATTTATTTTAGTATGAAAGTTTTTGTTGAATAATGATTTGTAAGTTTTTTTTTTACGAACAAATTTGTGCGTACGCATGCTTAGTGATGAAACCCAGTATTATTAAAGATTTCGATGAACTCTATAATTTCCAGTTCTATAAACTTTCCAGTTTCTTTGTCCTACTGTATACCTTCAATCTACATGAAATGCTCCATCGTAATGCATTTTAACACTTTGTTTCTATTTTATTTCTCATTTTTTAGAAAAACACCTCAGACTAAGTTGCTACTAAAATGCTAAAAAGTCAAACAAATCTTGAGCAATGCAAGTGCAAAAAATTTCCCTCTGGTAGTGCTTGAATCCTGGAGAACAACCTTTTTTATGTTGCAGTTGTGTTTAGTACTGCCAGTTGTGCAGAAATGATTTCACCTTTAACATTATGCAGATAGTTACTGAATGTCATGTTACATAGAACTGTAATTACGTCTAGAGACTAGAGGTTTTATGGATTGTGGGCGACTGTGTAAATAGCTATGTGTATAGCGGCACAACTTCTCCGTGAAATATTTCAGGTCGCCATAGCAACTCAGAAGACCTCTTCACACCTGACTGAAACGCAGAATGATGACAGTCATCAACATTTTGTTAGTGTCTGGGAATAAGGGTTTAAAAAGCATTTGATTATCCTTAAGGGAACGTGGGAAAGCTTTGAGACTTGGGATATATTTGGAGCAAATGCTGGCCTTAACTGGCTTCAGCTCTGTTTTAATTGAAATTTGCTGCATTCATATGACCTGCACAAATACGCACTGCCTCTTGTTTTTGCTCATCTGTGTCTGATACAGGAGTCAGTCAGTATGATGCAGCATCAGGACCAGTTTACAGTAATGTGGTGGTCATTTTGGCACTGTCCTGACACGAGTGTGAATGGCTCTGTTAGTGTGTTTCCATCTGCCTATAAAGAAAATCTTTGTGTGAGTCATTGCCATGAATTATATTACCATTGCAAATGTGAGAGCTTACAAATCTCAATAAAAGGTGATGCTAAGATCTCCAGTTTTCAGAAATTAAAGATGTAAACAGCCTAAGAAATGGCAATCTGCTCCCACACATGTTATTTAATTGTCTATTAGGGAAATGGCTTTGAGTAATGACACACCATTACAGTTAGTGATGTTCTGGTCTTTACCAGAATTCCTTGTTTTATGTTTAGTCTGTAAAAAAAGGATTCTGGGAGAAAGGAGGGGTAACGTGTATGTTTTTCCTCTTTGTTGCTGTTCTGGATTAATTCAAACTGATTTGTTACCGACAGAATTACATTACGACCGGGTTAATTAAAGTCAGTACAGGCTAAATTGGCTGAGCTGCGCTTCGGTGGCCTCAGAACTGACCGATCCCCTGTGTACTGGATAAGCTCACAACACGCTACTGCTAAGATATGACAGATTGAGAGATTGTGAAAGACAATCCTAAATTACCCATGTTGCACCGAGTCACTTCACAATGCTGACCTAATGGCCTACTAGGAGTGACATCATACACTTGGGTGACATCATTAGTTTAAGATGCACTTAGATCACACTCTTGGAATTACGAGGCATGCCCTGGTGTTTCAATGTTGTTTCTGTTTTTTAGATTCTGTCAGTTGTCAGTTCACTTTGACAGGGTCCTGACATCCCAGTTTACTTGTCTTGTGTCTGTGTGGAGAGTCACGTGACTTGACCTTTGTTGTGTTATGTGTGTCCTATGTGTCACCGTCAGGAGTCTGTCTTGTTGCGCCCTGTTTGTTATTATTTCATTTTTGCCTCGAGGGAGTTTTTGTTACACAATAAAAGTCTTTTTGGTTAGAGCTGGTTCAGTCCTCCCCATTCCTGACAGGTGTAGCGTGTAAATTTTACAAATTTAATATGCTTAAGCTTAGCTTTAAAATTCACATACAACTGTAGGTAAGAAAGCCATTCGTATTTTGGTTTCTCCGTGAAAAATCAATTTCATTTTAAAGCGTCCTTCAGCAAATCGGCTTATGTGTGGTTGCTATGACAATGACTGCCATGACTTTACATGCTTGCTGAAGCTCACCATTGTCAAAGTTGAGGAAACCGAATAAAAAAGGTATAAGTTAGGGCAAATGTTGAAATTAATATTTTCATAAAGGGCACCTATTATGGCATTTTTACAAGATGTAATATAAGTTACAGGTGTGCCCCCAAAATGTGAAGTTTCAAAATACCCCACAGATCATTTATTATAGCCTGTCCAAAATGCCCTATGTGGGTAGGAGAAAAATTGACTGTTTTTATGTCTATACCTATATATGCAAATGAGCTACAACTCCTCACTTCCTTAAAGACAGTGTGCGCTTTTCAGCAAAATATTTTTACAGTGCATGTATAAAAACATTTAATCAGATTGCAACATTTAGGGCCCTATCTTGCACCCAGCGCAATTGACTTTGTCAGTGACGCATGTATCATTCGTATTTTGCACCGGCGCACAGCGGGTTTTTCCCTCCACAAACGCACGTCGGCAAACTAGGGAATGAACTTGCGCTCCCTGGGCGGTTCAGCGCAAAAAAGGAGGCGTGTTCCAGCGCAAACCATCCCTGATGCTATTTTCCAGTTTCAAAAAACAATTGCGCCACAGACCCAAAAAAACTAGTCTAAAGTCAGTGGCGCGTTGCGCGTGGTTCATTATGCTATTTTAAGGGCGCATGCTTGACCATAATGTATAGCGTGCACAACGCACACACACTTTGCTTATGTAATCTACACAGATGCAACAGTTATTTTTGCAAATCATAAATTGATACAATAAAAAATATTAACACATGAGATAAGGGAAATCATTGTGGTGAGCATTGTGGTGATAGTTTTTATTTTTTTTGTGTGGCTGCGTTAAAAAATTCTCATGCAAATAACGATTAAAATATTTTCATAAGTTTGTTGTGTGGCTGTATTACATTTATTTTATGTAAATAATAATTAAAATGTTTTCATAAGAAACCTTAATGTATATGAACTTGATTTGTAAGAGTACTTTGGGGAGTGGACTGCTTGCATTTCTTGGGTCCGATCTCAAAGCTCTCAAACACTTTCAGCGGTGAGGGTGGACGCAGCGATGTCCTCTGCTGGCGTCAGGTCCTGTGTAGAGGCAGATCCACCTCCCGTTACACACCGTGCCCGATTTATGCTGGCAAGCTTGTGATTCCCCCGTCTCCTGACATCATTGTAGAGCTTTGCGCAACGTCCTGGGGATGCCAGCTGATGAGACAATTGTGGCTATTTCCTCCCACGCCTGTTTAACCTACGCTGATTTGGGCGGGTTTCTCCCATCCCCATACAAAACAGCTTCTCTGTCTTTGACTGCTCTAACAAGAACGTCGGTCTCCTCGGCTGTGAACCGCTCCTGGTGTGCGCCTGGTAAATCCGTCATAATAATAGCAACCCGCCATGGAACTTGCGCCCTTGCGTTTAAAGGGAATGTTGGATAGCGTTCTGATTGGTTTATTTGACGTTACGCCCAAACCACACCTATGAATAATGAACCTACTTCAGACCAACCCCTTATTGATTTGCGCCTGGCGCAAGAGTTATTTCTCACGCCCGGGAAAATAGCAACAGCGCCCAAGATCCGCCTACAAAGTCACTTGCGTTTTCCGCTTCACACTTGCGTTTCAGATTGTTAAAATAGGGCCCTTAGGGTACATGTAAAACTGTACGGTCGTAAACTGCAATCGTATTGAATTCAGTCGGATTGACAATTTTTTTTTGCATGTAAACATATTGTTAGACATAAACAGTTTAATTGGACGCACATTGGTTGTTGCGGTTACGTGTCCGGTTCCGGTCCTGTTTGTTTAATGGTCTGACTATATCTAAACTGAACCCTTGAACAAATACCTCATCGAAAATAACAAATATTTTGGTTTCCTAAAGACGAGGGGAGACGGCTATCGTGGATCACTGCTTGTGAAGGGGCGTTTGGCAGCCGGTTTGTAGTTAACATTGTATACATTATAGTACACATTTTACACAGTACCGTTACCTCAATGTTTTTTATATACGCTTTAGCTTTAAAATATGAACTATGGTAATCTGCTTGTTATTTTGCTTGTTATCAGAAATAAACTACTCTTAAATTCTATTGTTATACATTATTTGCAGAGTTTACCGAAAGTTATGTTTGTTCCACGAAAGCCGTTTGTTTATGTTGTCACTGCTGAAACCGTCTATCATAAACATAGCTACTCTAAGCACAACTACAGTACAAAATATGCATACAATCTTTAATCAGGGTTTCCGCGGAGTCATAAAAAGTCATAAAACGTCTTAAATTTAATAATGAAAATTTAAGGCCATAAAAAGTCATAAAAACATCCAGATTTTCCATACAAGGTCATAAATTACATTTAGCCACGTCTTAAATTTATATACTCGTTCATTCATTGTTGCCTTTCCCCACAAAAATGCGCTGGCGGCGGCCTTCACTCGTTTTGCCTGTTGTAGTTCTGTCTGAGGAATCTGGGTGGGATAATCACAGCGTTCCAGGACTACAAGGTCCATGCGTCAGTGCAGCAAACAGACTTGTCGGAAGTACTTCAGAAACCCGCGGTCTCGCGCGAGCCGCAACCTCTCGAGGGTCAGCTTAGTTTAACTGAAATCTCCGGGTCTATCACAATGGGAAAGTGTACATTAAACCAGCTATGTCTCGAAGACGGTGCGTTTAGTAGTTGGCTCAAGCTCGTAGCAAACAATCGGTATCAAGCCTATTGCACACTGTGTAAGAAGGCGCTGGAGCTGTCTAGTTTAGGCATAAAATAAGTTTTTTTGGTGTTCTGTCCCTGGATATGTCCCCGTTTCAGCACGTCCAAAACAACAAGCAAATACACTGAAAACCCGATCAACATGTAGTGTTTGTTGCACCAGACCGAAGCAATCATGTAATGATTATCTTCACCAGCAGAGGGGGCCGCGAGCTACTGATTACTTGCGCACGCCACTGATTTCGCGATGAAGAATTTACTACGAGACACATGAGAGAGAGTCATTATCATCAATCAAGTCATCATAAGATATGAAAACAGTTAAAGTTATCGGGGGTTAAGGTACTAACTACGCATGTTAAATTAAAGTAATAAACCAATGAAGTGAACTGAATTAGTACCTTAGAAGTCATTTTTGATGAGGTATGTCTCTTGTATAAAAAAAGGAAAACAATTAGATTTAGGCTACAGAAATTACAATTAATTGAATTAGAAACACTGCAAAAAATGACCTTCTTATTAGTATTTTTCCTCTTGTTTTCAATACAAATATCAAAAAATTCTTAAAGGAACAGTATGTAAGAAATTTATATAAATTAATCATTAAATGGCCCTGAAATGTCACTAGACATTAAGAAATCCTTTTCATTTCAAATACTTATATCACTGACAACAGCAGTCCGGCCAGGATATTGTCATTTAAAAAGTGGAGTTGCAGCCCTCAACTGATGTTTATGTTGTCGTTTGGTATATTGGCCACCAGCTGTGTGATTGCAGCACCAGTTTCAGCCACACGTTTTGTGATTGCAATACCAGTTTTGGCCACAATCCTACATACTGTTCCTTTAAGTCAAGATGCATTTTCTTGATGGGCAAAATAAGGTAAATTTTTAGACAAAAATATTAAATTTGTGCTTAAAGCAGGGAAAAAGATTTTTGCATGTTTTAAGCAAAAAAATTTTTTTTGTCTTAAAGCTAGATTTTTCACAGGGGATTTTGCTTATAAAGAAAATGCATCTTTATTTAAGAATTTTTAGATATTTGTACTGAAAACAAGACAAAAATACTATTAAGTAAGAAGTAAGTCATTTTTTGAAGTGAACCCACAACAATAAAAAGAAGAAAACTTTCAAAAACGTTTTGTCCTCATTTTTTTATTTATAGATAACAACAAATTAGATTTTAATGATATTTTGACCATTTAACTAGGAAATATCCCTGGTTTTCATTTAAAAAATCTGGTCACCTTAGCATAAAAGCCTTACGTTCGCATGCAAAGTCAGAAAAGCATAAAGTTGCTGTAAAAGGTCTGCAGCGGGTGCAGGCGATCAGTCAGTTTTGTTCGGCTCCGTCACTACCCGGTCCAAGTACAGCACGGGATTCCGATTGTCTCGTATCCAGTGCCACACACAATTGTTAAGTGTTGTTCCTGTGTTCTTGATGCTTAAGAAAAGGGAGCCTTCAATTTGTTATTCTTAAGAAAGTGGAACCTTTACTAATAAAACTTATTACTAGTTTCAATGAAAGTAAAAAAAAACACTTTTGAAAGGAATTTTTATGTTATTTTTCATGATTCGTCTAGGTCATAAATTTAAATCATAATGGTCATAAAAAGGTCTTAAAAAGTCTTAAATTTGACTGACTAAACCCCGCAGAAACCCTGCTTTAATTCATCTTTAATAATATGTTTGAATGACAGTGAAAGGCGTCGGTTGTCCTAGGGCGGATATCACTTTTGGCAACCACAGTATATATTTTCTCTCATTTGGATGAATCTGGATAATCTGGAGTCTTGGTACTTGGCTCAGTTTTTAATAATGTACACTATATAACCCCATGCTGTCAGATTTGTACTCCTATGGATTTCTGACATAACAGAGAGCCGATGACACATACAGCTGGCTTCTAATGATATCATCAAAAAGCCTTTTAGTGTACCCGTTTCATAATACGGGCGGCAGTGAGTGACAGCAGTTTAATGCATCATTTGGAAGAGGAGCTCTATCAATAACTAATGAGACGGAGGTGGAGTCTTTCGGCCCGTCTCTTGTTAAATGTGACATAGCGCAGATAATATTTGACTCATTGGAGTGACACACAAAAAACGACCGACAATAAGACAGAGTTCATCTGTGTATCATTTCATCCATCACCCTATCGCACATTCACCATGAACAATAATGGAAACAATACCTTTATACCTGCTTGCCATACATACTGCAGACAGATGCATGGGCTTGTTTGCAACTGTTATCATAACCTTTAATCCTGCCTCGGTGCATTCAAATGAATTCATTCAGTACGTATTCGGTCCTCAGAGGCGCATTGTGCATCTGTTGCCTTTAATTTGTTTAGTGTTGACATTTATCTATACCAGCAGCCGAATTAATGCGTCCGTTCCTACAGCCCTCGTGACCCGCCGTCTGATTTGTCATTTGCATGCTCCTGTGAGATTCTGCCGCATGCCCCCACAATCGTGACATTCACGGTATTTGCTTTTTACTTTTTGCTGTCTCCATGTGAGGTATCCATGGTGACAGTCATTGGCCTCTGTATCAGGCGGTCAGAATAAAGATGTATCTGCTTATTTGGTTTTTGAAAGTAAACCGGTAAAGTTTCAGTGTGCTTACTGTAATAGTGGTTAAAATGGGATTTTTATAAAAAAAAGTGCATTGTTTATTTACTGTAATGGCCTACATATAGATTAAGATAAAGTAACACTCAAAGTGAGTGTGATGGTAATGAAACAATCCACCCCCAAATTCTTCTCTAAGTCAGTTTTCAGTTTTAAGCTGTCAAGGATAAGAGCCAGTGTTGTCAAAAGTTATTCAAATTAAACAATAGCAGCTTATGTATTAAAGAGCATACGTCAGCTGGGGATAGATATTAAGCTTTTGGCTCTTAAAACTCCATTTAATTAAAAGGGCCGTCTAAAATGACAAACCCACTCGGTTATAACAATAACCTGCTTGATGATGATTGTTCTCTGATGTCAAAGCCGTGTGTCCGTGAATTGGAGCAGTCAAGGTTAAAAACAAATGTTTATACTTGACAAATCATGAAATTTAAAGAAAAAATATTTTTGCAAGAAAATGATGCCTGACTATCCTTTAAAGTAATTTTCCAAATTCTCATTATTTTAATGCATCTGGATGTTTTGGGGTTTCTGTAATTCCTATTCCCAGTGATTATTCTCATTCTTGTGAGAATAATACTGTATTTTTACTGTTAAAAATTCTGTAATGCGATGTTTTTATTAACTACCATACATTAAAAGTAGGGATGCACCAAAATACTTTTATTACTGAAACAATATGGCCGAAATGTTGTGATGACCCAAACAGAAACGTGCTTGTCTGAAGTAACTTGTCTGCGGTGTGGACTTTTTTTAACCACAAAAAGGCGCTAAAGTAAGCAGCTTTCTGTACGCACAGACGCACATGCGAATGTTGAATGTGTCCGGTCCAGCTCCAGTCAGACGTGATCATCATTATTCCCTTCAAAGATCAGAACTCTTGATGTGTAAACGTTAGAGAGAGTTGCGCTAACGTGTCTCATACTGTAATCCATTAACATACATTTGGCGAATAAAGCAATGAAAAACAACGTAATGTTTTTATGTGGGGCTGTTTGGAATTCGCCCTCGGTCTCTGTGTGAATGCGCGTTTAAGTGCACTCAGTAGTGCACACACGGAGAGACGCGTTTCAAAAAGCAAGCAAACATTAAATCTTTCTGTTATTGACAGGGCACATACAAACAAAATGATCTCCACAGTATTATTTTTCTAATAAAAACATAGGTTTATGTTTGTATAGATTAGAGTCAACCAGTCTGTGCTTATCTTAAAGAGACAGTAACCTCAATTAACCTACTTAAGTCTGTGTCATTAATGTTTATCAAACAACCCGAGACAAAAGGAAAATCACTTCTGTAGCTCTAAAAAATATAAATTATGAAGAAGGTTTTAGAATTACAAGAATTACACTGAAGACAGTGTTATGATTCATTTAATTCGATTTCTGTACCTAATGGCAATTTCAGACCTTACTTAATGTCCAACTTAGTTTTTTTTTTTACAAATGTTTGCAATTTCTTTATTTGTTATTAGATTTTTCCCACCCCTTTTTTGCTGATCCGAAAAATAATCCTATTTGTGTCTCAAAAACTGTAATGTGATCCGAACCGTGAGTTTTGTGATCTGTCACACACCCCTAGTAAAGTTAGTACATAGTGATAGCCATAAATGCAATGGTACTAATGATTGGCATAATAATTTATTTCGGGTTTCGGTTTTCAGCCCTGGTTTCGTCTTTTTCGGTTTCGGCCAAGAATTTTCATTTCGGTGTTCCCTAATTAAAATGCAGTACAGTAAATACTATCATAGTGTATATAAATATTAAAGGAATATTCCATTTTCTTAAAAGAAAAATCCAGATAATTTACTCACCAGCATGTCATCCAAAATGTTGATGTCTTTCTTTGTTCAGTCGAGAAGAAATTATGTTTTTTGAGGAAAACATTGCAGGATTTTTCTCATTTTAATGGACTTTAATAGAGGCCAACAATTAACACTTAACTCAACACGTAACTTTTTTTTTCAACGGAGTTTCAAAAGACTATAAACGAGGCATAAGGGTCTTATCTAGCAAAACGATTGTCATTTTTGACAATAAGAATAACAAATATACACTTTTAAAGCACAAATTCTCGTTTAAATCTGGTCGTGATGCGCCAACGTGACCCCACGCAATGCGTCATGACGTCAAGAGGTCACAGAGGACAAACGCGCCCATTGGAACTCCGCCCCAATGTTTACAAGTGTTGAGAACGAGGACCATTTCTACGTTGTTGTATGTCAACTGATACTAATTAATGTCTTTGTGTCAGTTTATGGTTTACAATGGTCTGCAAATGTGCGTTTTATATATGTAACACGTGACCTCCCTACGTCACTACGCATTTACGTTAGGTCGCGCTGGACCGGATCTAGACGAGAAGTTGTGCTTTAAAAGTGTATATTTGTTATTTTTATTGTCAAAAATGACAATCGTTTGGCTAGATAAGACCCTTATGCCTCGTTTGGGATCGTTTATAGTCTTTTGAAACTCGGTTGAAAAAAACTGTTAAGTGTTGAGTTAAGTGTTAATTGTTGGGCTCTATTAAAGTCCATTAAAATGAGAAAAATCCTGCAATGTTTTCCTCAAAAAACATAATTTCTTCTCGACTGAACAAAGAAAGATATCAACATTTTGGATGACATGGTGGTGAGTAAATTATCTGGATTTTTCTTTTAAGAAAATGGAATATTCCTTTAATAGATGCTTAATAGAGCATTGTGCAATGCAAAGGTCGTGGGTTTGATTCCTAGGGAACACAAATAATGATCAAATCTATTGTATACCTTGAATAAGTCACTTTTGGATAGATAGATAGGTAAATGCATAAAAGTGTTTTTCATCAATAAAATATCACAAATTCCATCATATTGGTTCTAACATATTCTTCATTTTCTTTTGAATTTTTTATATATATTTTTTTTTAAATCCTTGGGCCAGAGTAAAGCATGTCATTGTGTAACATGAACCCAAGGGTTTACTCTCTTGGATTTTAATGGTGCAGCTATTAGCACACTTGAATGACGGCGGTTTACACGTGACCTGTTTCCACCCCCGTATCACATGTGTGCTTCTGTCAAGAGTACAAAGCCCTGAATAAAAGAGCACTGATAAGATGAACTTGTGGCTGCACAGTTAGGTTTAGTGGCTCTGTCCTTGACTGTCAGCTAGTGAACTGCTTAGGCAGAAGTTTATGGGGCTGCTTACAAAACAGCGTTTTCTAATGTTGGAAATTTTGCATGTGTTTTGGTCATTTATTTGCACAAGCACTTTGTTTTTGGTGTTTTGCAAACGCAAATTTTTGTAAGCATTTGTAAGCAAGTACTTCACAACCATAACAACAATAGTGGTCTATAGCAGTGCTTCCTAATCCTGGTCCTAGAGGACCCCCCCCCCAGAAAGTTTTAGATGTCTCCTTATTTAAAACACCTGATTCAACTTATCAGCCTCCTTCCAAAATGGTAAACATGTCTTCCTAACAAGCTGATGAGTTAAATCAGGTGTGTTAAAGGAACACGCCTACATTTTGGGAATTTAGCTTATTCACCGTATCCCCCAGAGTTAAATAAATCCATACATACCTTTTTCATCTCCGTGTGTGCTGTAACTCTGTCTGACGCAGCCCCCGCTAGCTTAGCTTAGCACAAAGACTGGAAGTGAATGGCCTCAGCTAGCATACTGCTTCCAATAAGTGATAAAATGTATGTGTTGTGATTTGTATAGTCACACCGTGTACAAATAACAAGGTCATTTGAGACACAGCCATCTTTTAGCAGTACATACTGGGAACTATATTCTCAGAAGGCAAAGCACTGCTACTTGGGCGGAGTGATTTGCTCACAGCATCCGAGAAGCCCGTGGTGAGGAGCAGAGAGTTCGGTCAGAGTTGTGCAAATCACTCCACCCAAGTAGCAGCGCTTCGCCTTCTGAGAATATAGTTCCCAGTATGTATACTGTTAAAAGATAGCTGTGTCTCATATCACCTTGTTATTTGTACACGATGTGACTTTACAAATCACAACACATAAATAGGAAAATGTTTGCATTATTTTCTCACTTATTGGGAACAGTATGCTAGCTGGAGCCATTCACTTCCAGTCTTTGTGCTAAGCTAAGCTAGCGGGGGCTGCATCAGACAGAGTTACAGCACACACAGAGATAAAAAAGGTATAAATGGACTTATCTAACTCTGGGGGTTATGGTGAATAAGCTAAATTCCCATAACGTGGCGTGTTCCTTTAAATAAGGAGGCATTTAAAACATTCTGGGAGGGGGTCCTTGAGTACCAGGATTGGGAAACACTGGTCTATAGGACTGCATTTGGGCTACTTAAAGGATTACTCCACTAATTTATTCACCCCATGTCATCCAAAATGTTGATGTCTTTTTTGTCCAGTCGAGAAGAAGTTTTTTGAGGAAAACATTCCATCATTTTTCTCAATTTAATAAAAGACTTTATTGGACCTCAACAGTTTACAGTTTCAATGCAGTTTAAAATTGCAGTTTCAACGCACCTTCAAGAAGATGCACGTTATGACAAATCTTCACGCTTTTTTCCTCACTTTTTAAATCTCTATATGAATGCGTCTGCTTAATGCCTAATTTAAACGTCATGGTAATGTAATGAGAAGTCCAAACATCAATCACTTGATCTCAGATGCGTGTCTCTGTCATATTAATTTAATGTCATATTTGTTAACGCATCCAATACTTCTTTCATGTTACTCCGGTCGGTGGCCATCACTAGCGTCCTCCAGTGACAGCAAAACTTTCCAAATAAAAAATGCAAAGCTAAACGGAACTTTACCGATAATAAATATGATCATGGATTTCTTTTCTAGCTCTTTTACTTCAGTGACAAACGGCTCTAAATGGTCTTATATGGAGCTGGTTTGGGCGTGTTTTATGCAAATTACCAACTTCGTGCATGCGGCCGCTCATCTAGAACACTCCAAATTCACAAATGTAAGAACAAATGAAGAGTTTCGTTGCAAAACGAGATAACTCCGTTTTTTTAATTTTTCAGAAATCTCGTTTTTTTGGTTGTGCATTCCAATTAATATCAATTCAACTGCAGTTGGTTTGTTTTGATTTAAACCTTCATAACTTAAAAAAATACAGCTAAGTAGCACCATAAAACAAAATAATAACAGCATGATAACATAATAATAAACATGTTTTGACAAAAATGTTAAAAACGGAGTTATCTCGTTTTGCAACGAAACTCTTGAAATATAAGTACAAACTCATGTATGTACGCATGTGTTGTGAATTAGGGGCTGTCCACACGGAGACGCGTATCACTGTATACGTATAAATTTGTTATCGTATTGGCGTTTCATCCACACGGATCCGGCGTTTTGGGAGACTGAATCTGCTATTTTTTGAAACCGGGTCCTAAAGTGGATAAATCTGAAACCGACACCCTTGCGGTTTCGTCTGTACAGCCAATCCGTATATTTTGTGAAGCGAAAACGTCATCACATCACGTGTCGGAAGCGTCACACGTAACAGCAACAACAATAACGGCGGATTACGTGATTGTGTTCGTGCTACAGAAGCTACTAAAGCCTACTAGCTTTATTACAGCAAAATCTATTGCTTCAATGCAATTGTGGTGACCAACAAGCGATAATGGACAACACCATACGTTGGTTATGCGCATGCTCAAAGTCTTCTTCTCCGTGTATAGTGTATATCTGTGGCAGAATTACAGCGCCCCATACTGGTCCGGCATATATACTACACCGCTTTCAGTCGGTTTCAGTGGTTTGGTGTTTACGGATTATTTTTTTAGAGCAAGGAAAAAAAATGATCGGATAGGGAATGCACCGGCTTCGTGTGGATATAGCCTTAGGCGGAAACTTTTTGTGAGAAGTTTAAGTGTGTGTATAAATATGAAAAACATTTGCAATCTTTAGTGAATGAGACCCACTGTCCGTAATGTTAACTGATATGGAGCATTCTATATGGAGCAAGACTAAAATCACTGAGAAGCGCTGATAAAAATTGCTTTACCCCACCTCTCGATGTAAAGCAAATCCCGAAATTGTGCAAAATTTGCATTTCAATTGCTAAAATTTGTGTTATGTGCCATTCATAAAACTTTTCATCTAAGATGCTACCTTAGAAGGCAGTGGAGAGAAAGGCAACATGATAAGTTTTGGAACAGAGCCATTGTGTTTAATGGAGTGATATGAAGTGCTTTCAAGTGTTTGACTTCGTTATTTGCTGTGATGCGGGAGGTGGTTCTTGGCGTTTATCACAACTTGAACACTCTTACATGCATCATAGCATACTGTATGATTCCAGACCTCGTCTGAACAATCTGCACTCAGTAGCCGACGAGCACAAAAGCCTCTCGCTTCCCTGATGTGCTTTAAATCAAACAGCGCCGGCTTATTCTTGCACAGAAGCAGTTTTGTCGAATATCTCCTGCTTGCTCTTTTGTCATCGATAATCACCCTAATCACATGGGCAATCATAAAGGATAAGTGGACTGCAACCCAGTACAGTTGTTATGTGTTGTGTTTGTCGTTGCTCTGTCTCTCTTCTGCCATTCTGTCTGCATGTCTGTCTCTGAGGCCTTCGAGCCATTCTTTTACAGCTGTAATCATTCCCTTCAAAGCCGTTTGTATGGCACTGTTTGTTTCCATGGCAACGTCATTCATCAATCACCGTTTTAGTGCCGAAAGCGAGTATGAATAATGTTTTATTTACACAGCCCGTGTAAGCGTACTGTCCCATTTTGTGTTTCCATTTATTGAAATAGTTTTATGTGAAACAAATGGGCCAAATCATCTCCTCATTACGCACTCCCCACTCTGTCAACAAACGCACGCTAATACTAAACAAAAACAGAGATGATGGGTTATTTATTTTTATACTTAATGAAATTTCAGTGAGACGTAAATGTGTGGTTATCTCATTACAGAAAATGACTGAGATGTCAGGTGACACCTTTGTATGGAATAGTAAAGTGGAGTTTTCAGGCGGAAATCGAGTATGGAGATTGAAGAGCGTCTAGATATTAAATAAAAAAAAATTATTAATACTTATAACAAACAATTATTCTGTTAAATCAGACAATTAAGGAGCCCATAGTTACAATGCCTGGACCACAATCAGTCATAAGTAGCACGGTTACTTGAACATGATCTTAACTTAATATCCTAATGATTTTTGACTATATATACATATATATATATATATATATATAGTCAAAAATCATTAGGATATTAAGTTAAGATCATGTTCCATGAAGATATTTTGTAAATGTTCTATTGTAAATGTATCAAAAATGTATTTATCATTGGCAATATGTGTTGCTAAGGACTTTAAATGGACAACTTTAAAGCAGATTTTCTTAATATTTAAATTTTATTGCACCCTTAGATTCTAGATTTGAATCTCAACCAAATATTTTCCTATTCTCACAAAATTGAAATCTTATTTATGCAGCTTTCAGATGATGTATAAATCTCAATTGCCCTTTATGTCTGGTTTTGTGGCCCAAGGTCACAACAGTCTTAAAAATAAATGTGCTTAAAAGATTTTTTTTGGCTCCCTAGAGAACCATTCAGGTAAAGGTTCTTGAAAAAATCATTTATTTCGTATTTTTTATAGTCTGTATAGCCTTTCTCCACTACAAAGAACTTTATGTGCAACAGATGGAACCATACAGAAATAAATTCACGATGGTCGGAAAATGGTCAAAATATGTATCTCAGCTGTCACATCGGGCTGTGTAAACTTTTAGCTTTGCACCTACAAAGTTCATATTATTACTTCAGAGGTATGTATTGGTGCAAAAAGATTTTTAGATTATAAAAATGTATGATTTTAACTCTTTTCCAACCAGCATTTTTTATGATTTTCACAAAAGTTAAATGCCTTCCAGAAAATGTTTTCTTCAAATATATAAACATACAATAATTATAAATATATAAAAATACAAATGAAAGATTATATTAAATGTTTCATCCTACTTTCATTTGTTCTCTTTTTATCACCTCTCAAATATGGGTACAGTAGGTTTCTTAAATTTTTTTTTTTTAAATTGAATTAAAGCTGAAATAATTCTATTTTTGTGGAGGAATTTTGATAGAGATTAAGAGCATAATAACACCACCTGCTGGATAATAGCGGAAATACGGATTGCCGGAAAACAAAAAAATTCATCAGGAACACCTTTTTTTATGCAAATGTTTTCTGTTAATTGATGAGTTAATTTGTTAATTGCGGGGAAAGAGTTAAGAACCCTTGGCTGAATGGTTCTTTGAGAAAGCAAAAATGTTTCTTCTAGGCATCGCTTTTTATATTTAAGTGTGTATAATGTAGGAATCTTCATTTTAGTTCATTTTCCCCATCTACGACCGCAGCTTGTTAACTGAAGATTAACTCTTTCCCCGCCATTGACGAGTTATCTCTTCAATTAAGAGAAAACATTTGCATAAAAAACGTGTTCCCGATTAATTTTTATGTTAATCTGCAATACTGTGATTATCCACTAGATCAGGAGTGGGGAACCCTGGGTCCTGGAGGGCCACTGTCCTGCAGAGTTTAGTTTTAACCCTAATCAAACACACCTGAATTTCATTTCCAAGTGATCCTGAAGACTTTAATTTGATTTATCAGGTGTGTTTAATAAGGGTTGGAACAAAACTCTGCAGAACAGTGGCCCTCCAGGACCAGGGTTCCCCACCCCTGCACTAGATGGATAATCACCCAGTTTATGAAAAAAATTGAAACCAAAACGTTATTTACTAATTTTAAACTCTGTGTATGTTTTGTTAATCATTCTGAATCTGATCTCTAACAAAATTCCTTCACAAAAATGCAATTATTTCAGCTTTTTGCTAAAAATATATTTTTTAAGAAAAATACCCATATTTAAGAGTTTATAAGCAGACAAAAATATAAATAGGATGAAAGTTTTTTTCCCGTTTTATTTGTTTGTTTGTTTGTTTATTGTTTGTTTGAAAGCAGATGGTCTGTTCCTTTATTTGATATATTTGTATGTTTATATATTTTTACACTGAATAAAATGATTCATTCAATTTACTAAATTTTTTTAAGGTAAGTGGTTGCAATCAATTTATTTTAGCTACATTTAAACAAAAGATTTTTTAGTTTTTCTATTTTTTGTTTAAATGTAGCTTAAATAAATTGATCGACCACTTACCTTAAAAAATTGAGTAAATTGAATGAATAATTTTTTTCAGTGTAGAAGAAAATTTTCCTGGAAGGCATTTTGTGAAACTTTTGTGAAAATCACAAAAAATGCTGGTGGACAAATTTTCATAAAAAGGCTGGGTGGGGAATGAGTTCAATTGTAAAAATGGTATGCATGAAATGGTGATTTTAACTCTTTTCCTACCAGCGGTTTAAAAAAAAGTTGCCAGCCAGCGCCAGTATTTTTTATGATTTTCACAAAAGTTTAATGCCTTCCAGAAAATGTTTCTGGCTTCTTCAAAAAATACACAATTTTTAGCAAAAAGCTGAGATAAAATTTTTTTTATAAAGGACTTTTGATAGAGATCAGATTCAGAGCGATTGTTAAAACATACACAGAGTTCCTACTATTTGCCCTAAGGAAATAATTCTGGGTTTTATAAGTTGGGTAGGAGCACCACCTGTCGGATAATAGCGAAAATATGGTTTGTCTGAAAAATTTGTCAATGGCAGGGAAGCGTTTTCTCTTCGGGAAGATTTAAGAACCCTTGGCTGAATAGTTCTTTGAGGAAGCAAAAATGGTTCTTCTAGTCATCACTTTTTATTTTTAAGAGTGTATAATGTAGGGATGTACATTTCAGTTCATTTTCCCCACAGCTTGTTCACCAAACATTACCATTAACTGATACGATTTTAATATTCATTATCCAAATATCCGGCATATTGTCTCTTTTTCATCTACCAATGATATTTCTAAAGCAGGACACATTTCAAAAAGTTTTGAACTTCTTTCTCTGTTGGTGCAAAAAGGGAAATGTTTATGGTCGGGGTCTAGGGCAGCCAATATCAGCGAGTCGACACGCACTGTGCGTTAACAAATAAATCGGTCATAAATTCTTTAGCTATGACTTAAACAAACACTCTCAGAAAAGGATGTGCTGTAAGTTTAACACATTATGTGTAATTTTAACACATTATGTGTCATTTTGTGTTCAAATACAACACAAGTTGTGTTAAAAGTAACACAAAATGTGTCGTTTCAATAATAACACAGAGATGGGTGGATTTTGGGACAACGCATTTATTGTGTTTTCCCAGAATAAACACAAATGTGATGTTTTCAACATTCGTTCTAAGAGTGAAGATAATATACCTGTTATTTATTTTGCTTGTCATCAGAAAAAAAACTACTGAAAGTTATGCTGTTTATGTTGTTACTGCTGAAACCATCTATTCATGTCATATAAATGCTCAATAGGCCGGAGATGATCAGCCCTTGTCCCTAATGAATGAAATCCAGTCACGCCTGGATACCACATAAATCATTTCCTTTTATTTGTAGAAATAAGATTTGGGAATCTAATACAGAATTGCTGCCCCAAATAGGTTTGGTTAAGATGTGTTTGCTGATTTGTTCTCTTTGCAAACCGTTCATGTGCTTTTAAAGCGCGTGCCTACCTAATCAAACCGATTGTACTTTGCAAACATTCATGAAAATTTGAACAGCATGCTGCTCCTTGCAGCTGCTTTGGAATGAGCCGATTACTGCGATTTGAATTAAGGCTGGCGGGCATGAGAAAATGCAGTTGGGGGGCTTTTTTGCTCAGCCACCCAATGCACGTACAGCGATGCACACCGCGGTAAAATCAACTTAAAAAGCAAGCTTCATGATATCATCAAACAGGCACGCCTCTTTGAATCACGGACACAAGCTGGTACGTTGCAGGTGAATTTCGGCTGACGGTGGACAGGATAATGATGCCGTCGAACATGTGAAAAGATAATTCGCTCTCCTGGCATTTACACAGCTGCGATCTAGGAGGAAGAGGAGGGGGGCATCCGCGAGAACCTCCGATCTGCACTCGCTGCAACGGATTTAATCCGAGCGACGATACTTGAGACGCACACAGGTGCCAATTTCTTTCAAGTGGAGGTAATGAAGGTATGTGCGTGCGTATGCGTGCATTCACAGAGGTATAAATACCAACCTAATGCGTGAGATTAAAGATTTCCGTGATGCTCGTGAGGAAACGGCACTGCCTGCATCGTAGATTTATTGGATGAGAAAGGAGAAACAAGAGCAACACGCAAACCGGGAGAGAAACTGGCAAATGTTCAGATTCAGAGAGGGTGATAGATAGATACTCATCAGGCGAAGCGCTGCTTTTCCGCTCAGAGAAGAGAGAGGGAGAGCGAGAGAGAGAGAGAGAGAGAAAGAGAGAGAAAAACATTTGTGTGACGTGAGTGTGTGTATGTGACAGCGTTCTCTCACCGCGCGCTGACACTCACTTCAACAGACTCATGCGCCCTGGAGGCACAAGCAGGACCCTTTGGGAGACGCACACGGCACATCCTGCGAGAGATGCTCTGAAGACCCGGAGCTTGCATGTTTTGAACTGCGTACCTGCATATTCTTCTGCATCTTAGTAACATCCACAAACACGAGCGTACATGCAAACCATGGATTCTCTTGCCAACGACACGGACGGATTGGAGAACTCCTTGAAGTACTCCAAGTGCGATCAGACGGGGAAGATGTGGATGAGGCTTAAAGGAATGTAAGTGATTTGGTTTCTTGTTTCAACAGCTCTTGCATGAGGGGAACAATCAAACATTTGGGGTTTGTTTTGGTGATGTGGGAGCTGTACAGTTGTGATCTCTGTGTGATACGATGTTGTGATCGGCTCTGAGTGGGTGATTCTTGACTCACGGGGCAGGCGGTGTGTGAATGTAATACTAATGAGACTGTTTACACTAATCAGTCGAACACACTTGCTTCAGATGTCAAGTTTGCTTAATGAATTCAAATGAAAACAAATCTTGTAGGGTTTTGGTTCAGCTGTGTTTGGATTGTGCCATTTTAATGTTTATTTCTAGTCTAGTGAAACTTAGCGTTCAACAATCTAACAGTGTTTTATTTATGCTTACATACATCAATTTTTTCTTTATGCGTGCAACAATCTAACAGTGTTTTATTTATGCTAACATACATCAATTTTTTCTTCATGTTAAAATGTTTTAATGTTCAATACATAAAACACTGCAACAGCAAACTCTGTAGAGTTAACGTTGTACCTAAATCTTCACTGGCTAGTTTGTAAGACTTTTAGCCAGTGTTTACTTTTTTAAAGTTATACTTTAAAGCTTTTTATCCTTTTATTTGGACAAAATAGTGGAGAGTTTACAGGAAAGCATTGCCTGGAGATCGCCAAAGGACCTTAGGGATGGGAATCAAACTCTGGTCGCTGTGAGGATGCTGGTGGCGCACCAACTATTAGACATGTCGCGATAATTACTTTATCGCCTTATCGCACGATTAATAACCATGACCTTGTTGAATTGCCATATTATATTGCCACGTGTGTTTGTTTAGATAAATACTATATTTTTTACAATGAATGCACACAATTTGGAAGAATAAATTGGACTGGAATGGGTTTCAAAGCTACAACCTGCAACTGCGACATGAATAAAAATAATCATCACATCACAATTGTTTTACTTCAGATGCTTCTTGATTTCAGAGCACCGCAATGATTGCACATCTCTTTAAAAAACACAAGGTGGAGCTGCAGCCACTGTTAAAACGAGACAGTATCAGATGGCGCCCCTTAACTGACAGTGCAACGCGATACAATAAAACAAATAAAACAGGCCATTAATCATCATATTCGTCAAAGTCCTAAAACAGGCAATTAATCGTCTTAATCGTCAAAATCATAAAACAGGCAATTAATTGTCATAATTGTCAAAGCCCCCCCCCCCAAAAAAAAGGCTATTAATCGTCAAAATCCTAAAACAGGCAATTAATCGTCATAATCGTCAAAGGCCTAAACAGGCAATTAATCGTCATAATCTGCAAAATCCTAAAATAGGCAATTAATTGTCATAATTGTCAAAGTCCCCCCCAAAAAAGGCAATTAATCGTCGTAATCGTCAAAATCCTAAATCAGGCAGTTAATTGTCATAATCGTCAAAGTCCCAAAAACAGGCAATTAATTGCCATAATCGTCAAAATCCTAAAACAGGCAATTACTTGTCATAACCGTCAAAGTCCCAAAACAGGCAATTAATAGTCATAATCGTCAAAGTCCCAAAAACAGGCAATTAATAGTCATAATCAGCAAAGTCCTAAAACAGGCAATTAATCCCCATTACCGTCAAAATCCTAGAACAGGCAATTAATTGTCATAATCGACAAAGTCCCAAAAACAGGCAATTAATTGCCATAATCGTCAAAATCCTAAAACAGGCAATTAATTGTCATAACCGTCAAAGTCCCAAAAACAGGCAATTAATAGTCATAATCAGCAAAGTCCTAAAACAGGCAATTAATCCCCATTACCGTCAAAATCCTAGAACAGGCAATTAATTGTCATAATCGACAAAGTCCCAAAACAGGCAATTAATAGTCATAATCGTCAAGTCCTAAAACAGGCAATTAATCGCCATAATCATCAAAATCCTAAAACAGGCAATTAATTGTCATAATCGTCAAAGTCCCAAAACAGGCAATTAATCGTCATAATTGGCAAAGTCCTAAAACAGGCAATTAATTGTCATAATCGTAAAAATCCTAAAACAGGCAATTAATTGTCATAATCGTAAAAATCCTAAAACAGGCAATTAATTGTCATAATCGTCAAAGTCCCAAAACAGGAAATTAATCGCCACAATTGTCAAAATCCTAAAACAGGCAATTAATCGTCATAATCAGCAAAGTCCTAAAACAGGCAATTAATTGTCATAATCGTAAAATCCTAAAACAGGCAATTAAGTGTCATAATCGTCAAAGTCCCAAAACAGGCAATTAATCGTCATAAGCGGCAAAGTCCTAAAACAGGCAATTAATCGTCATAATCATCAAAGTCCCAACACAGGCAATTAATCGTCATAATCATCAAAGTCCCAAAACAGGCAATTAATCGTCACAATCATCAAAGTCCCAAAACAGGCAATTAATCGTCATAATCATCAAAGTCCCAAAACAGGCAATTAATCGTCAAAATCCTAAAACAGGCAATTAATCGTCAAAGTCCTAAAACAGGCAATTAATCGTCATAATCATCAAAGTCCCAACACAGGCAATTAATCGTCATAATCATCAAAGTCCCAAAACAGGCAATTAATCGTCACAATCATCAAAGTCCCAAAACAGGCAATTAATCGTCATAATCATCAAAGTCCCAAAACAGGCAATTAATCGTCAAAATCCTAAAACAGGCAATTAGTCGTCATAATCATCAAACTCCCAACACAGGCAATAAATCCTCATAATCGACACAATTTATTAGCCAATTAACCGCCAGCCAAATTTCATAATCGTGACAGCCCTAGACATGAATGAGAAATTAACGTAAACGAGTCGTCATTTCGACTTTGTTTAAAACAGGGGCGACGAAAAGAGCAATACATATAAAAAGTAATCTGAAACATAACCATAACAGCCAGTGTTTAGATCTGAGATGTTTTACACTAGCTATTATAAACGTGACTGCTCGTAATGTCGCATACTCGCAGATCTAAAGCAATAAACTGTGTTCAGACATGATTTACACAGAACAATGACTATTCATACTGTTTTAAATTCAAATGCAGCTGAGCCAATGCCTGGCACTATACCTTCTATAATATTATTCATGTTTATTATTTAAAATGTTTATTTTTTCTTACATTCCAATTTTAATGTCTTAATTTTCTTGACAAATAAAAGTTATCCTTAGAAATGGTGTACTTGGATTATTATGCTTTTTTATTGTCGTTGTATAATCAATGACGTAATTGTCTTAAATGCCAATAATATCGATCATCAACATTATTTCTGGGGCAATTAAAGGCGGGATGCATGATCTCTGAAAGCCAATGTTGACATTTGAAATCACCTAAACAAACACACCCCTACCACAATAGAATCTGGGTCCTCTTTTGATAGACCCACCCCACACATATGCAACCCAGGCAATTATGTCGGTTAGTAGACAAGCCCCTTACTGCTGATTAGCTACACGTGTGTTTTGTTACTCGACTCCCATTTCCAAAGTGTTTTTCAAAAATCATGCACCACGACTATAATCGACTTATAAAAAGTAGCTATCATGACAGGCCTACTTACCATTGAGCTAACGGCGCAGACAGCCAGTGTTTTATTTTTAATGTACACTCTATGTGTTAAGTATTTATTTAGTTTAATATTAATTCAGTATTGTAAATAAAATATAAAATAGCCATTTGTTGTTGTTCATAAATTGATGTTAAAACGTAAATCCCACTCAGTGTGATGTTAAAAGCATTGGGGCTAAAGTAAAGGGCAGCCTGGTCAAGTGGAATGACCTACAACCAAAGCAATTTTATGGAAGTCGAAATCACCAAATGGCTTATCCTGCAAGCGGTCCAGCATTTTTCACAAAGCCTCTTTGATGAACTCAGTCTATCCCAACAAACCAATCTCACTCATCCATTCATTCTGAATGAACGCTGTCATGCATGTGAGGTGGACGGTGTCAGAATGCAGGGAGTCTGTTTGGGCTGATTTAAGCCGTAATGCTAAAATGATAAAAATGTGCTTTTGAAATAAACATAATGAAAAGCAAAATGAATGAATAAAATGAATTGGGGAATAATTTGTGCATTTTCGCTGCACTGTCCCGGTTTGTCTGTTTCAAGAGAGCTTTAGATTTCAAACCAACATTTGCAAAACACATCCGAGTCTGATAACAGAAGCTTCATTTGATGACTAATTCACTGCAGCGAGAAAGTGAGATTTTCAGTATTTTTAAGATGTTGGCATTGTGCATACTGGAAAGAGACCCTGCTGTTCTTATCAGTTCTAACAGTAATAAAAAACAGAAATTACAGTGGTACGGAAGAGTGGTGGCTGGTGGCGGGACGCAAATTCAAAATGTGTTCGTAGTGTCGTGTGTGGCTCATCATGTCAAAATATGCATTCAGTGCATCATGTAAACCATGTGCATCGTGTCAAAATACGTGCCTGCTGCACATGCATTGAAAGGGTTTATGATTAAAGGGACGCTCACATTCACAAAATACTTGCAAGACACTCACTTAAGCTCTGATTACACATTAGATTGAGTATCTGGAAACATGAGCGTCCCTTTTATCATAAGCCCCTTCGAAGCGTCTGCAGCAGGCAAGTATTCTGACATGATGTGAGATGCACATGACATGCCAAAAACATATTTTGACATGATAAGCCACACACAATGTTTTGATGATCTTCGCATTGTGCAAAGTCACCGGCCCCCACTGGTATGGAAAACACAAATGAGATCCTTTTTAACTCTTTACCCGCCAGCGTTTTTTAAAAAAAGTTGCCAGCCAACGGCAAAATTTTTCATGATTTTCGCAAAGGTTTAATGCCTGTTCTTCTTTAAATATATAAACAAACAGTATATCAAATGAAAGAACAGATCCTCTGCTTTCAAACAAATTCATCCTACCTTCATTAGTTCTCTTTTTACCACCTCTCAAATATGGGTAGGTTTCTTTAAAAACAAAAAATTTTGATCAAAAAGCTAACTTCTGATAGAGATCAGAGCGATCCTCAAAACATACATGTACATACCTGTTTCCCCCTGCTGTTTGCCCTAGGTCGATACTTCCGGGTCTTATAAGTTGCGGAAGTGTGTGGTGGATAATAGCGGTATTACAGATTGCCGAAAATACTCGTCATTGGCAGGGAAGCGTTTTCTCTTAATTGAAGAGTTAACTCATCAATGAGTAAAAGGATTAGTCCATTTTCTTAAAAAAAATCCAAATAATTTACTCACCACCATGTCTTCCAAAATGTTGATGTCTTTCTTTGTTCATTCGAGAAGAAATTATGTTTTCTGAGGAAAACATTGCAGGATTATTCTTATTTTAATAGACTTTAATAGAGCCCAACACTTAATACTTAACTCAACACTTAACTTTTTTTTCAACGGAGTTTCAAAGGACTCGAACGAGGCATAAGGGTCTTATCCAGCGAAACGATTGTCATTTTTGACAATAAAAATAAAAAATATGCACTTTTAAACCACAACTTTTTGTCTAGGTCCGGTCCAGCGGGACCTCACGTAAATGCGAAGTGACGTAGGGAGGTCACATGTTACATATATGAAACGCACATTTGCGGACCATTTTAAACAATAAACTGACACAAAGACATTAATTAGTATCATTCCACATACAACAACGTAGGAACGGTCCTTTTTCAAGACACTTGTAAACACTGGGGCGGAGTTTCGCGTTCTTCCTCTGTGACCTCTTGACGTCATGACTTATGGTGTGAGGTCGTGCTGACGTATCAGGACTGTACCTAGACGAGAAGTTGTGGTTTAAAAGTGTATATTTTTTATATTTATTGTCAAAAATGACAATCACTTCTCTAGATAAGACCCTTATGCCTCATTTGAGATTGTTTAGAGTCCTTTGAAACTTCGTTGATAAAAACTGTTAACTCTTTCCCTGCCATTGACGAGATATCTCGTCAATTAAGAGAAAACGCTTCCCCGCCAATGACGAGATTTTCCGTCTTTCCGCAATACCGCTATTATCCACCAGGTGGCGCCCTTCCGCAACTTTTTAAACCCGGAAGTATTGCCCTATGGCAAGCGGCTGCATGTCCGTGTCTGTTTTAAAGATCGCTCTGAATCGGATCTCTATGAAAAGTCCGTCATAAAAATGGAATTATCTCTGCTTTTTGCTCAAAATGTGGTGTTTTTGCAGAAACCTACCCATATTCAAAAGCTGATTGCAAAAGAACCACTAAAGGTAGGATGAAACGGTTTTTTTTGTTTGAAAGCAGAGGGTCTGTTCTTTCATTTGGTATATGTTTATATATTTAAAGAAGAACATTTTCTGGAAGGCATTAAACTTTGGTGAAAATCATGAAAAACGCTGGCGCTGGCTGGCAACCTTTTTTAAAAACGCTGGCGGTGAAAGAGTTAAGTGTTGAGTTATGTGTTAAGTGTTGGGCTCCATTAAAATGAGAAAAATCCTGCAATGTTTTCCTAAAAAAAAATAATTTCTTCTCGACTGAACAAAGAAAGACATCAACATTTTGGATGACATGGTGGTGAGTAAATTATCTGGATTTTTTTAAAGAAAATTGACTAATCCTTTAACGAATTAACATGCCACCTGGTGGACAATAGGGGTATTACTGGATTGCTGGAAATACTTGTCATTGGCAGGGAAGTGTTTTCTCTTAATTGACGAGTTAACTCTTAAATGAGGCATAAGGGTCTTATCTATCGAAACGATTGTCATTTTTGACAATAAAAATAAAAAATATGTACTTTTAAACCACAACTTTTTGTCTAGGTCCGGTCCAGCACGACCTCACGTAAATGCGAAGTGACGTAGGGAGGTCACGACATAACTCGTCAATGGTGGGGAAAGAGTTAATATCTCTTATGAAGTGAGGACACAAAACCTGGAACCTTGAAACACAAAACCAGTCATAAGGGTCAACTGAGATATATATATAATATGTGAATAAATAAGCTTTCCATTGATGTATAGTTGTTAGGATAGGGCCACATTTGGCTGAACTATTTCAATATCTGAGGGTGGAAAAAAATCTAATTATTGTGAAAATAACCTTTAAAGTTGTCCAAATAAAGTCCTTATCAACACATAAATTAACAATAAATACTTTTTTTATTGACGGAAAGAAATTGCTAAATATGTGATCTTTACATAATATCCTAATAATTTTTTGGCACAAAAATATTTTTGGGGACAATTTTGACTCATACAATCTATTGTTGGCTATTGCTACAAATATACCCATGCAACTTATGTCTGTTTTTTTGTTCCAGGGTCTTAGCATTTTCTCCTTAAAGACCTCAGTATCTTATTTATCTAAAGTACAAATATCTTCATTAGAATTTAAGACATCGTAACATTGTCACGAATTTAGCTTCAAAAATCAAAATACCAACTTGTACAAAGTCAAAATTATGATTTAAACTCAAATGTTCTTTGTCAGTTTCTTTAGACTAAATCAGTGGTCTTCAACCGTTTTTAGGCTAGGGACCCCTTAATGGATGGAGAGGAGGAGCAGGGACCCCCAGTTCATGTATCAAATTAGGATGGTTAAATATGGTTAATATGGTTATTTTACAAAGAGACTAAAATAATAATTTTTGCCATACTACATACCATTTTAATTGAACTGATAACACTATTTTGGGTGAATTTATATCATTATATTATGGGTACTGTCATTTTTCCATATATTTTTCATTCAAACAATATTTGGAGGACCCCCGGTTATACCACCAAGGACCCCCTGTTGAAGACCCATGGACTAAATTATTTCAGCTATGCTATAAACAATAATTTTATACTGTCAACAACTCTTTCAACTGAGTATTTTATTTCAATAAAGAGATTTTAGGAGAACTATTTGAGCTTATACCAATCCTGTCATCATTTGCTCGGCCTCACATTCTTTTTAAGATCTTTTCCATGTGGAGCACAAAGGAAGAGATGTTAGACAGAATGACTGATAGCATCTGTCTCCATTCACTTGCATTGAAAAAAGACGCAATAAAAGTGTGTGGCCCTGAGACTGTGAGTCACTATTATTTAGCTTTTTGTGTTACTTAAAAGAAAGTTCATGCGTGCTTAGAAATTGAATGCAAGCAAATAATACAAGAGTTTTTATTTAGGTGCAGTATTCCTCAACACAAAACATAAGTGAGAACATTTAGTCTCCAGCTATTATAGAGAAACCTTTGGGTATTTTTTCCAGTTGAATGTGCTTATTAGTGTTGCAAGCTAACATACTTCCATTTTGTGTTTTACAGGCAGAAGTACAAAAGCACGTCTCAGAGGTAAGTCCAAAGTTGGTCTCTATTTGTGTCACTGCAGTTCATTGGACGAATGCATCAGTGAGCATTTCATGCATGACAAGTAATGCGGGCACAATGTCTCTAACCACAATTTTATCACTCCAGCTGGGTCACTAATGGTTACGTTGCCACCTCTATCGTGTGGGGGTTGCGTAGTGGTTAATAATCTGGTGTGCTATTGCAAAGATTGCGGCTAAAAACTTCATTAAATGGGATGGAGAAGGAGTTCTGTATCTGTATATTGTATAACTATCTATATAACTTTAGGCCAATGAGAACAAAGCTCCTCTGAGACCGTCCCTGCAGTAAGAGCGTCTTACCATTTGGCACTGGTCTTACATCTTTAATTGGGTAGAATTGATCATTTTCACATCAGGCATCCCACACAATGACCTGCATTTACTGTCTAATAGTTTCTTGTTATGTTGTATGGATTACAAAAGTGGGGCAGCTCTTGAATTGAGTGCTGAAGAGACTATAAGAGCACTGATATTCCTCAGGCGTTCACCCCCACCCTAAATATTGAACTTGTGCAATTAGCCCAAACCACTAAACATATGGACTCATAATGTGGATAGTTAACATAAGGTCAAGGTTACATTTTCTGTGACATTTAAGATAAACATATCCCATTATCTCTCTATGAGTGCATACTGAATTGCGATTGGTCTTGTCTTTATTGCACTCAAAAAATAGGTATTATACAATGCCATAGAAGAACCATCTTTTCCTGTTTGGTTCCATGAAGAACCTAACACACTGTAAAAAAGTTAAAACAACTTGGTTTTGAATTAGTCAATTCAACCTACTATTTTAAGTTTTGGCTTAAAAAAGTTGACATAACTTATAAAATCAAGTTGAAATAGTTTAACTTAAAATTTTAATTAGTTGAAAAAAATGCTGCATATTTTTAACCTTTCTATTTCAAAAAAGGTAGTGAACATTTTTTTTTTTACTATAAAAATGTAAGAAAGAAATGTTTTTTTTTTAGGAAACTTTGACTAAATGTGACCCATGCTGGCAAAGTGAGTCAGAATGCACACCAGTGGCGGCTCGTGACTGCTCTTCCGAGTGGCGCAAATTCAAAATATGTGTTCAGAGTGTCATGTGAGTCATGTGCATCACATGTTTTGTCAAAATAAGTGCCTGCTGCACACGTGTCAAAACCATTTATGATAAAAGAGACGCTCACATTCACAAAATACACGCAAAACACTCCCTTAACAGTAAACTCTGATTACGCATGAGATTTTGCGAGTATCTGGCAAACGTGAGCGTCTCTTTTATCTTAAACCCTTTAGACGCGTCTGCAGCAGGCACTTATTTTGACAAGACACGTGATGCACATAGGTTCACTCGACGCACAGAACACATATTTTGAAATTACGAACCACACACATGACGGGCTACATACATGTTGTGATGAACTTCGCATCGAGCGCCCTCGAAAAAAGAAGTCATCAAAATAAGTACATCAAGCCCTTCACTGTAAAAAAATTCCGTAGAAATTACAATGTTATTGCAGCTGGGTTGCCGGTAATTTACCGTAGATTTAAATTTATGTTATTTACGGGCAAGAGTTTGTTCAAAGTTAAATTAATTTTGAAATATTAACAAGTCTTTATCTTTACAGAATAAAACTATACAATAACAGCCTCATGCAAAGCATTCTGGGAACCAGAAATCATCATCAACCTTTTTCTGTTTTATGCTATTTTGTTTCCCAGAATGCTTTGCTTGATGCAGTTTTTTTAGTTTTACTCTGTAAAGACAAAGAAATGTTTAATGTTCATTTAACTTTGAACAAAATGTTGCCAGTAAAAAAACATAAATTTAAATCTACGGTAAGTTACCGGCAACCCAGCTGCAATTTCTATGGAATTTTTTTACAGTGTTGTCTTGCGATCCCAATGCTCTAAATAGTCATAAAACATCTAAAATTATCTTGTTTGTTTTCTGAGAGGTGTGCCATCCTAAATGCTTAATCTAATACAAAACTGTGTGTCCATCCACATGTGCATCTGTCATTTTGGTTTCGGTTTTAAAACATGCAGGATTTAGAAAATAAATTGCAGGACTTGCTTGATGTTAAACAAATTATTAAAAGCGATAAAAATCGGGACCTGATTGATGTTTTAAGAGTTAATAAGAGCGTCAACACTTGAAAAGATCTTCCTGGCGCTGACTGACAGATCCGAAGCATGCAAACATATGCTCCAGCCCGATATTTACACATATACACAAAATATATATACAGTATATATATATAAATATAGAGAGAGAGAGAGAGAGAGAGAGAGAGAGAGACAGAGAGAGAGAGAGAGAGAGAGATATTGTCTTTGACTTTGTTTGTGCCAAATCCATTCGTTTTACCAGTGATTTTAATGTATAGATGCAGTGATTTTTTTTTTAACCTTCAAAAATCTTTTTAACTTTAAATCAACTTCAAACAGGTGTAGCACTGTTTTTTTGTCAGATTTCAACAAATCATACATCGTTTTGTTTTAAAAAACCTTTTGTAGGACCTTTATTTTTAAGAGTATAATATTAGTACACACACATTTTGGGTAATATAGTTTAAAATTGTTGTTAATGTTTAAAAAAAAATTTTTTTACTGCTTACAGTGCAAAATTTAATATTCAAATTTTAAAGCTATAATTTTGCTGTCATGCAGTGAATTGTATTTTATACAGTAAATGCAAATTGTGACCCTGTCTGTGAAATCCAGGTTAAAGTCTCATGATCTAATGATGCTTTACATTGATTTAAAATTTTGACTCAGTCAATATTAATTAAAGATATCAAGGTTATATTTTCGCAGAATGTTATGTAGGATGATTTTATGTAGAAAAGTAATTCACAAATAAACGACTTAAGCTGGGTTTTTATGGGCAGGGCCAAATTTCATTGAGAAAATAAGAATTTATACTGAGAATAATAGGGTTAATAAATTAATAATGAGTGCCAAAGCATTCAAGGTACTTACACGGATGTTGTGAATAAATAGCACAAGTGTACAGTATTTGCATTTCTCTCTCTCATGCAAACACACAAAACACTACTGACTTTAAAGGGGCCTGATACCTTCACTGGCTCTCTACACTATATGGAAGCCTCTGTCAAGCTCTTATGCTGTGTAGTCCAATCAGAGCGCAGTGTACCTGAGGTGAAGTGGCCCTCACGCCCCCCAACATTACAGCTTCTGATGCTAAACACTCGCCCGCTGCCCTCAGTAACAGATCCACATTTATATAACGCATGCTGAGAGGTGGTATTCAACAATGGCCTTTCTTCAAAACACAGCCCTTCACTGTCAGTTAGGTGAACCTCAGTGTGTGTGTGTGTGTGTGTGTGTGTGTGCGCGCGTGTGTGTGTGTGAGTGTGTGTGTGCTTTAAACATCTGTGAAGAGGACGCCATTTCTCCATCAGTATTCAGCTCAGGAAACAAGTTGATTGGTGATTCATGTGCCAAAATTGGTTCGAAAGGTGTGATGGGTTTGTGTAATTTATGAAAAATATTGGCTTCTGTAATTGCGTGAATCTGGCGAGGACTGTCACATTTCACATTGCATTCAAAAGAAAAAATAAGAAATTATATTTCGCTTAAAGATGTTGTGTGTAATTTTCTTAAAAGCTGTTAAAACATAAAAAAGAGTGCTTAAAGCAGTTTTAATTTTCTTCTATTTTTTTCTCATCCTGTTAAACACTACTGATCAAAAGTTTTGAAACACTTTATTTCTTTACTTCACTTTTTTCACATTTTACAATGCTAGGTTATTTCAGCGCAAAAAAGGTGTTTCAAATCAAAAATAGTTTCCACACAAAATGCCAGGATGTTTTAACCCATTGTTGGGTCAAATATAAAGATTCTCTGGCTTAACTTATCCAGTGGTTCTCAAATTGGGAGGCGATAGATGGTGCCGGGGTGCAGTTTTATTTTCAGGGTTCCCACGGGTTCTTGAAATCCCTGAAAGTTTGTGAATCTGAGGGAAAAATTCAAGGCCCTGGGAAGTTTTTGAAAATATACATACATAGATACAGGTCATTGAAAGTGCTTGAATCTGTTTTATGCAAGAAAAATCCATATTATTCCCTGTGTAGTGTAGGATGATATCATAAAAATTCTAGATTTTTTAATCACACGTGCTAATCTGTTCGCTTTACATGCTTATATCTTCTATATGCGAATGTTGATTCATACCAAAATGCTTTTTTGCATACATTTTGAAAACATCTCGGGTTACGTATGTATCTGTTGTTCCCTGAGAAGGGAATGAGGCGCTGCGTCTCCCTTGCCATACTTCCTGCATCCCTGTTACGTCGTCTTTGGCAATATTTCAGATAGCGAAATACTTCCTGGTTCCAGCGTCACCCTGTCTTTGTCGTTAAGCCTCACCATTGGTTGAATTTGATATACACATTCAGACGCACTTATCCTTGGAGGCGTCCCAAAAGTGTCCCTGCAGTGACGCAGCACGAGTTCCCTCGACAATGTATCTTAAAAGGTAACACGATGTAACCTTGCTCTCACTTGAAATGTGTCCCCACATTTAGTCCTTGAATTTAAGGGTATTGGACCTGGAAAGTCCTTGAAAGGTCCTTGAATTTGAAGTTAACAAAGGTGTGGATAAGGTGTAAGTTATGTGCAGTTATTAAAATTATGGCTACTAACCAACAACACTACATCATATAATTTAATGTTTTGTTTAATTTAAAGTCTTGTTTGAAACTATTTTATGCCATGAATTTTCTTTTGGGGGGTCTGCAAAGGGATGCACCCAACATGGTTTGGAGGGGCACACACCGAAAAGTTTAAGAACCACTGACTTGATCTGACAGCTGGGTTTGTCCATTTTTAAGTCAAGTGTAATAGCAAACTTTTCAAAACCATGAAATGGCATAAATGTAACTATGAGATAAACATATATATTTTGAAGTAGTCACCCTTTACCTAAACTTTGCAAATCATACTTCTGGCATTTTATCATACTTTTTGATACTCATCTTGGGGACTATTTTAGTACGTTTTGTCAAAATTATGTTTATATAAAAAAAATTTAGATTCAGATTCAAGTTTTTTTTAAATCATAAGAGAAACATTTTAGTCAAGAGTTTAACACTAGGGGCTCTATTTTAACGATCTGAAACGCAAGTGCGAAGCGCAACGCGCAAGTGAGTTTGTGGGCGGATCTTTGGCGCTGTTGCTATTTTCCCGGTGTGAGAAATAACTCTTGCGCCGGGCGCAAATCAATAAGGGGTTGGTCTGAAGTAGGTTCATTATTCATAGGTGTGGTTTGGGCGTAACGTCAAATAAACCAATCAGAACGTCATCCAACATTCCCTTTAAACGCAAGGGCGCAAGTTCCATGGCGGGTTGCTATTATTATGACGGATTTACCAGGCGCACGCCAGGAGCGGTTCACAGCCGAGGAGACCGACGTCCTTGTACGGGGGAATCCCACGCTTGCCAGCATAAATCGGGCACGCCGTGTAACGGGAGGTGGATCTGCCTCAGGACTTGACGCCAGCAGAGGACATCGCTGCGTCCACCCTCACCGCTGAAAGGGTTTGGGGGCTTTGAAATCGGACCCAAGAAACGCAAGCAAGGTCCAACCCCAAAGTACTCTTACAAATCAAGTTCATATACATTAAGGTTTCTTATGAAAACATTTTAACTATTATTTACATAAAATAAACGTAATACAGCCACACAACAAAGTTATGAAAATATTTTAATCGTTATTTGCATGAGAATAAATAAAAACTATCACCAATGCTCACCACTATGATTCCCCTTATCTCGTGTATTAATATTTTTAAGTGTAACAATTTATGATTTGCAAAAATAACTGTTGCATCTGTGTAGATTAGATAAGCAAAGTGTATGCGCGTTGTGCACGCTATACATTATGGTCAAGCATGCGCCCTTAAAATAGCATAATGAACCACGCGCAACGCGCCACTGACTTTAGACTATTTTTTTTTGGTTAGTAGCGCAATTGTTTTTTGAAACTGCAAAATAGCATAAGAGATGGTTTGCGCCGCAACACGCCTCCTTTTTGCGCTGAACCGCCCAGGGAGCGCAAGTTCATTCCCTAGTTTGCTGACGTGCATCTGTGGAGGGAAAAACCCCGCTGTGCGCCGGCGCAAAATACGAATGATACATGCGTCACTGACAAAGTCAATTGCGCTGGGTGCAAGATAGAGCCCTAGAACTGAAAACTAGTGTAAATCAGTACAGTAACTATGATCCACTTTGCACACTGTTTTCAATATGCTGTAACAGATAAAGAACCATTTTAATTAATGACGTTTATCACTAATAGAAAATTATGCTTGGAAGTCTTTGTATACAGATTTATATCCACTAGAGGCCCCCATTAAACTGTCCTAACAGATATTTACAACACTTACTGTATGTGGGCTTATAGTTTTTATAAAATCTTATTGAACATCCAAAAGCCAAATCAGTTTATTGGGTGCCATAGGGTGCCATAAACAGGGATTGATTCATCCACAAATACAGAAACACACATTTTCTTTTCAGACCAGTGTTTTAGATAAAACAGCAGAGATACATCAGGGACATTAACAATGGACCGACCTTTAACATTAGAGCAACAGCTGTTCAGAAAGGTGTTGAGTGTGTATGGGAGTGTTAAGAGCTTGTTCATGAGAGAGGTGACATTTTTTGAACATGCAGGATTTACATCAGCTTTATAAAACAGCGAGTGCTTAACTAATTTATTCTGTTTTGCATGTAGCCGTGTGAGTGCATAAGAGAATTTATAAAATGTATGTTTCCCAAAAAAGTCTGGTTTGATTTTAAATTATTATTGGTATTATCATGATTAGTATTGATTCAGCACACAGTATCTTTTATCGTCATGTCTCACTTTAAAAATCTTTTTATTTTGCTTTTAGTATGAATATGGGAACCTTTAGATCAAGGGGAGGGCCGGTGTCCTGCAGAGTTTAGCTCCGACAGTGTTTCCCAAAACATTAACATAATTGGCATTCACAATTACATTCAATCTCACAGTCTCTAACTTTAATCAGTATGGATCATCAGTTTTGATGACATCATTCTGCACTTCAGCTTTTCATTCAATTTCAGGCTATTGTGTAAACTGAGCGCTATTGGCTATTTTAAAGGAAGATTTCACAAGGATTTTTTAAGATGTGAAATAAATCTTTGGTGTCCCCAGAGTACACATTTGAAGTTCTAGCTCAAAATACTCCATAGATGATTTATTATATCATGTTAAAGTTGCCACTTTGTAGGTGTGAGCAAAAATGTGCCATTTTGGGTGTGTTTTTTAAAATGCAAATGAGCTGATCTCTGGACTAAGTGGCAGTGGCGTGGTTGAATAGTGCAGATTAAGGGGGTGGTATTATCCCCTTCTGACATCACAGGGGGAGCCAAATTTCAATTACCTATTTTTTCACATGCTTGAAGAGAATGGTTTACCAAGACTAAGTTACTGGGTTGATCTTTCTCACGTTTTCTAGGTTGATAGAAACACAGAGTAAACAAGTAGGTGATGTTTGCAATCGCATCTTTTATAAGAATACCACAAAGCTCGTCAAATATGAGGCATTATGTGTTTGTGTGTGCATTTGGACATCGCGTCATACTGACGAAGCACACACACTCGCGTCTGTCTGGAGATAACTTTATTTACAGGTGAGAGTAAACAAGTAGATGTGATGTTTGCAATCGCATCTTTTATAATGATAATACAGTTAACAACGAATTACAATATTTGTTTTCAATTTCACTTACATCAGTTAAAAGCAGATATTCCAAGCATTATGTAGACATGTATCTTTTATTTCTATGACAAGTATTCGTTAAGTTACAGTTAATTTTTCTGACGTGTTTCTGAAAGGACTTTACTGAGGGAGAGAGAACAAAACGCGCATCATGTTTATTTTCTTAATTTTACGAAAAGCACAACATTCTGTTTTTATTGGGAGTGGACAGAAAAAAACTAGACACTTTAATGTTTTAAATGATGTATAAATCATATCTGTATGTCCAAAATCAGCAGAGTTATCTAAGTCTCTTTGCAGAGTGATTGAAAGATAAAGAGTTTGCGGCGCCCGCCGCAGTCGACCCCAGAGTGTTAATAAACCAATCATATAATAAGCTCAGCCACTTCCTATGTGCAATGCTTATCATTATGCAGTATTTATTTTAAGCGTGTTTTTCGTTTAGATTTTAGTGGCCTCTAGCGGTAAGATTGCGAATTGCAACCAATGGCTCAGTCCACTGCTCACTTCTCCCATTTTGAAACGCATAGAGAAGCTACTGTAGCCGACACAGGACAAACATGGCATTGTCTAAGAAAGGGGTGTCAAAACCATTTAGGCTGAAGGCTGATTCTGAAAAAATTTCCCAATTAAAAACGTTATCATTAACCATACAAACAGAAACTGTGTCCCAATTCGAGGGCTGTGACCTTCTAACTGTGCTTTCATACCGCCACCGGCGAGAGCATCAAAGTGGCCGGAAGTCATTCATTTTCAATGAGAGCCGGCGGCGAGTTCCGTCTGGCAGCGGTGCGTCATGTACGCCGTGAGCATCTAGGAGAGTTGAAATCAGCTCAACTTTCTGGTAATACAGTAAGCTATGACGCGGTTCGGCGGCAACCTATCGAAAGGTGGAAAACGTTCGGCGGCAACCAATCGGAAGGCGGAAAACCTCCGCTTGAGAGGATTCCAGATAATGCATTCTAGCGTCAGAGCGTCCACTACACCATTTCTATAGTGTCATTAGTAGGGCAGCCAGAGCTTTTATTGAAGCTCTTGCTGGTGGCGGTATGAAAGCACAGTAAGGTCACAGCCTCCCAAATCCGCAAAAAGAACTGAAATGAGATGTTCTAGGACACAGCAGAGACGTCTCTCATTTTTATCCGCTTAAAAAATCACGTTTTATTTTGTGGCACCATACTTACTTATGTAACTACTCATGTCTTTAAATAGGGAAAACATGGAAGTGTTTGGTGGCTTCTAAATTCATCCCTGTTTGGATCCTAAGGAATGAATAGGTCTAGGCTAATGCTAACACATTCACGACACGTTGTACAACGATTAAGCGCACGCATTCAAAAAAGATGGGTATGTATTAATTTGTCTAATTTGAGGTACGAACATAGTAAAATATTGAAAAAATGTGGTGTTTTCCTTTAAATGTAGTTATGTATATTATATTGCATTTCTGTCAAAAGATCCTCCTAAAATATATGCAGTGCACCTTTAAAACTAGGTGCTAACCTGAGAAAGACAATTTGACATGTGCACAGCAGACCTTCTGGATATCTCTGCTTTGTGTTGTGTGGGCACTGTTGTCAACAAGTACAGTTCTGGTCCTCGACCCACCTCTCCATCAGTGCATTCACTAAAACCCACTGATGATGTCTCCTGGCAACTGACTGTTTCCTGTTTTCTGTCTCTGTATTCATTTCAGGCTCTCAGAAATTGGCAGATGTTAATGAACAGACCACGAAACCCGAGGGCAAAGACGCTCATGGGTCTTTCATTGTGTCACATGCTCTCTGCTTGTTTGGAAAAATGTTGCCTATTAATCCTCTGTTGCTTCCTAAAATGCTAAGAGAGACGACCACGCACATGCCAAGAGTGAGAAGCTGTTTCTGCTTCTTGTCAGATATAAGCCATATTCACTACGTGTTGAGAATGAATTGGATGTTTTATACACTTCCTGTATATTTCCCACATCACTTTCTGACAGCGGTGGGTCGAAGGTCTGTTCGGATTAGCAGGGAAAAATGCTAAATGTAAATAATAAAATCCAGCTACCTTGTGTAGAGTTAGGATTATAAAACAAACTTTTTAAAGAGAGAGCAATTACATTACCAGATGCTTTTATCCAAAGTGACGTACAGTGCATTACAAGGTACAGTATACAACTTAGTATTAAAGGAGGAGAAGACAATGGCCAACAATAATGCAATCTATTATTTTAAAGGGGACATTTCACAAGGTATTATCCCCTTCTGACATCACAGGGGGCATAGCTATTTCTTCACATGTTTGCATGGAGAATGGTTTACCAAAGCTAAGTTACTGGGTTGTTCTTTTACACATTATCTATGTTGAAAGAAGCACTGGGGTCCCAATTATAGCACTTAAACATAGAAAAGTCAGATTTTCATGATATGTCCCCTTTAAAAGAAAACTAGATAAATTATAGACGACATGGAAGATGTGAAAAGTAAAGTAGATGGCAAAATTGTTAATTTATTAACCATTCATCTTTAAAAAGTTCCTATTTATCATTTATGTGGAGATACATTTGGTACTAATATAAACTGTTTGGTACAAATGTGTAGTTTTTGAAGGGGACCATGGCAGACCATTTTTCTGACAGTCTACTTTAGTTTCAACTTTATTTAATATTCATTTATTACTATAAATCCATTGACAGTGATCAGAAGCAGATAGCTTATTTAACCCTAATAAGTCCCTTGAGGTCAATCGTACCCCCAAACTACTTTTCTTTAGTTTAAAAACATGGTTCCCTTAATCTCAGTGGAATAAGATTTTGTGACTCTTCCAGATTATCTGTCAAGATTCATATAAAAAACTGTGCTTGATTCGGTTGTTCTAAAGATGTGTAAATAAAAAAAATACCAAAAGTGGCCCTTTGGGGGTAAAAATGACCCCAATTGAAATGAATGGGAAATGCAAAAAAAAAAAAAAAAAAAAAAAATTTTTTTTATTTGTCAAAAAAATCAATGCATCCAGAGGAAATCTGAAATCTGAAACACAGAAAGGTAGGCCTGGTACTAGAGCACAAATGCAAAAAGACACACAAACACACACAAACAAAGACACACACACACACACACACTTACATTCAGTCAAATTTCTGTGGCATTTTGTAAAAACAGACATTTCAAAATGCATCAAAAACTACAAAAAAGTATACTATTTGAATTAATTTTATTTTTAATGTCCTTTCTAATTTTTATATAAATATAAATTCACAAAATGTATCACTAAAGTACTGATTTTGAGCAGTTGGCCACATCCAGTCAAATGAATGGGTCTCTAGGGGCCTCTGCTGGTCGAAATGATTTATTTCCTGTAATTCTTTTATGTTTTTTTTTTAAACACCAAATAGCCGAATTCAACACATAACATCTAGATCAATATCTAAAACAATTTAAATCAGTTTTAGATCATAATTTATGTGAATTTTTCATAAAAAATTGACATTTTACAGGCAAGCTAATGGTGTAGTTGAGGAATTGAGTGTTAAACAGGTACAAAAGTACTTCATATCTCACAAAACACAGCATTAATGTATAGATTGGAAGTAAACAAAAAAATGATATATTATTTGTATCATTAAAAATGTATATATTTTTTGTAATCACTAGCTCTTTTAATTTCTGGAGTCATTTTTACCCCCAAGGAACTCTAACGTATACAGGAAAATAGGGGCTTATGTGGGTTAAACAAGAAAATGGTTATTGGTATTGGCGGTGAAAATCCTGGGCATCCCACCACCCAAAAGTAATGGCAAAGCACTGATTTATCATTTACTTACAGGTCACTTTACTATTCTACCTCATGTGTTTACTAAAGCCTTCTAATTAAAAATATCCTCAAGTTAGGAAATAGGAATAAACATTTGTATGGGTTAGTGCATTTTTTGTCTTCCAACTAAAAAAATTTGTTTCATAAAACTGAAATGCCAGAGCTTGGAAATTTTGTGCCTTATGTTCGTCCAGAACAATAGGCTTGTAGACCATTTATCTGTGTTTGTATTTAGAGTCGATTCAGTAATCTAAACAATTTCCTAAGAGCAATTAATAGCATTATTTGTCCATGCTTGTATAATTTCCCCACCTTCTGCTTTTCATTATTTTTACCTCTATTACTTTGAATTGTGCATCTCTCTGATGTTGACTGACTCAAATAGGGCCGCCTGACTTTGACTTGATTAGATCGTGGCCTGAAAAGAGGGCAGCTTTCTGACAAATAGTTTTGCCTGAAAATGAAAGTGTAGCAATGCAATTACATTTTTCTTTTACATTCAATCACTGAATGCACTGGGCCATCAATTATTTCAGTAAACAACCAAATCGTTCCTTATTAAGCAGGCTTTTGAGCCATTTTATGTGCATTATAATTGATGTGTATTCATATAAAAATATCATCAATACATCGCTTTATGTGGAGAGCACTCATCAGAAGGCCATTTGCATTCAGTGGTCTGCAATTATTTTATAATCATTTATCAGTCTACAGCTATGAGCAGACCAATACATACTCAGCAGCTCTTTCGATTTCTGCAACATTGAAACACTTTTGTTTGTCTTTATTATAAAAAATAAATCATATATAGTTATATAATTTTAAATGAAGAGCTCAGATGCAAAACCCTGTAAGTGCATCTGTCATGTTTTCCTGTAATTTCGCATTTATTTTATGAGACTCATAATGGATTCTGCCAACCAAACAATATTTATGAATGGTTGGATTAAGCAGATTTGAAGTGAAAGTATTTGATAAACTTGAGTATGTTCGGTTAATATCATTATCTTATTTTTTTGGCCATTTTGCAAAACAATGCCATACAATTCAATACAATAGTATAGTATGTAATGAGAAGACAGGATAGTACAGGGTGGAGATATGGGTATAGGATCGGCAAAGGACCTCGAGCCTGGATTTGAACTCGGGTTGCTGAAAGTATGTCTGCACTATACAGTGACAAGAAAAAGTATGCAAACCTTTTGGAATTTCATAGTTTACTGAATAAATTTGTCATAAAATGTGATTTGATCTTCATCTAAGTCAAGGATATCGACAAACATAATGTGTCTAAAAATAATAACACAAAAAATTAAGATTTTTCATGTCTTTATTGAGAACAACCATGCTTGTGGAAAACGTATGTGAACCCTTGAGTTAATGACCTCAAAAAAGCTAATTGGTTTTAGCACACCTGGAGTTTTGGTAAGATAATACGTTTGGAGGTCTGGACTGCAGCTATTTGATTGATAAAAACCTATTAAACTTTTGGCGTTTGCTCTGCACAAGAAGAACACGCTTATATGAGCCATGCTTGCCAAAAAAAGCTTTAAGAAAAGCTACGATCAAAAATAGTTTCTTTACATAGAGCTGGAAATGGGTTACAAAGTTATTTCAAAGACTTTCACCAGTCTACAGTTAGGCAAACAATCTACAAACAGAGACGCTTTGGGATTGTTGCTACTCTGCCAAGAAGTGTGAACCCAGTCAAAATGACACCAAGAGCCAATGAGGGGAAGATACATTTTAAAGTATATCAAACAGTTCTTCAGGCTAACGTGAGAATGCCTGTACGTCAGATGAAATTGTGTAGAAGGCGGGTGATGCAGCAGGACAACGACCCAAAACACCAGAGCAAGTCCACAACAGAATGGCTTCAGAAAAACTAAATCCGCCAAGTCAGAGCCCAGACCTCAACCTGATAGAGATGCTTTGGATTAACTTGAAAAGGGCCGTACACATGAGACATTCAAAGAATATGACAGAGAAAGCAGTTCTGCCAGGAACAATGGGCTAAAGTTCCTCCTCAACGATGTGCAGGTCTGATCCACAGCTAAAGGAAGTGCCTGGTTGAGGTTATTGCTGCCAATGTGGGGTCAACAAGTTATTCATTCTAAGGGTTCACTTACTTTTTCCAATGCCATTTTGAATGTTGAATAATTGTGTTAAGACATAAAAGATCAAATTTTTTTGTGTAATTATTTTTAGACACATCGGGCCCTATCTTGTACCCAGCGCAAGTGACTTTGTCAGTGACGCATGTATCATTCGTATTTTGCGCCGGCGCACAGCGGGGTTTTTCCCTCCACAGATGCACGTCAGCAAACTAGGGAATGAACTTGCGCTCCCTGGGCGGTTCAGCGCAAAAAGGAGGCGTGTTGCGGCGCAAACCATCTCTTATGCTATTTTGCAGTTTCAAAAAACAATTGCGCTACTAACCAAAAAAAACTAGTCTAAAGTCAGTGGCGCGTTGCGCGTGGTTCATTATGCTATTTTAAGGGCGCATGCTTGACCATAATGTATAGCGTGCACAACACGCATACACTTTGCTTATCTAATCTACACAGATGCAACAGTTATTTTTGCAAATCATAAATTGTTACACTTAAAAATATTAATACACGAGATAAGGGGAATCATAGTGGTGAGCATTGTGGTGATAGTTTTTATTTATTCTCATGCAAATAACGATTAAAATATTTTCATAAGTTTGTTGTGTGGCTGTATTACGTTTATTTTATGTAAATAATAATTTAAATGTTTTCATAAGAAACCTTAATGTATATGAACTTGATTTGTAAGTTTACTTTGGGGTTGGACCTTGCTTGCGTTTCTTGGGTCCGATTTCAAAGCCCCCAAACCCTTTCAGCGGTGAGGGTGGACGCAGCGATGTCCTCTGCTGGCGTCAAGTCCTGAGGCAGATCCACCTCCCGTTACACGGCGTGCCCGATTTATGCTGGCAAGCGTGGGGTTCCCCCGTACAAGGACGTCGGTCTCCTCGGCTGTGAACCGCTCCTGGCGTGCGCCTGGTAAATCCGTCATAGCAACCCGCCATGGAACTTGCGCCCTTGCGTTTAAAGGGAATGTTGGCTAGCGTTCTGATTGGTTTATTTGACGTTACGCCCAAACCACACCTATGAATAATGAACCTACTTCAGACCAACCCCTTATTGATTTGCGCCCGGCGCAAGAGTTATTTCTCACGCCGGGAAAATAGCAACAGCGCCCAAGATCCGCCCACAAACTCACTTGCGCGTTGCGCTTCGCACTTGCGTTTTAGATCGTTAAAATAGAGCCCATCATGTTTGTCAATACCATTGACTTAGATTTTTTTGGGGGGGAGGGGTCATCTTATTTAACTAAATACAGCTTAGTGTAATTTTCGAGAGTTTTATTTTGAGAGACGATAAAAGAAGCAAAACGTTGTCAGCAACTTAATGCAACACATTTTTCAATGACATCTTTATTGCAACACATTTTTCGATGACATCTTTATGATATTTTGGAGCTGAATTTATAAGGCTTTTGACAAGTCTGTCAAGAGGAAGAACACCAGACTCAGGAATGATACAATAGGAATTTCAGTGTCACTAAGCCAACCTTTATAGCTTGGCTGGCATTTCTCTTCTCACCCAGAGAGAGAGAGAGAGAGAGAGAGAGAGAGAGAGAGAATTACTTTACTCAAAAGTATTGATCAGAGTTTGCTCTTTTCTCAGTAAAGTATCTTAAGTACCCATTGGTTGTTGTTGGACCAGTGTGAATTGACCTCAAATTATCATTTAGTATAGTTCACCAAAAAAATAAATATATTCTGTCATTATTAACTGACCCTCATGTTGTTACAAACCTGTATAAATTTCCTTGTTCTGCTGACAAAGGAAAGAAGATATTTGTAATCAAGCAGGAAGCAGCACCATTTACTTCTATAGATGGATTTCAGTCACGTGACCTTTTACGTCATGCCACCATCTTTAGGACCTACCGAGTACCAGTAGGCTATTGACAAGCATTGGCTACCTTGCTACGATTTACGGATTTCTTATCTTTTAGTGTCTATGATTCTTACGGATACAGTAAAGGGCTACGAAAGACAACATGTCGCATCTCGACTGTCATGAAAATAAACGCTACTTTAAAAAAATATGTCTTGGTTAGGGTGTGATGCCTTCTCGATCCCTGATGCGTTCTTCCAGCCGCTATCCGCTGCTACCGAACTACCACTATTTTACACATAAGAAGGCGCGACACAACATGAAACTTTGCTCGAAGTATCACCTGGATCTCTACACATGAACGCGAGCATTGAGAACATTGTTTGTGTACACAGAGTTTACTAAAAAGAAAGGTTTTGTACAACTGACTTTGGCTGTTATGGTGTCCGCTCGTCATCTCTGCCAGACGTAAATAATCGATTTCCAAAGGGGAATGAATGAATCTCATATGAGGCTCCTTTTTCAACTAGAAGGTCAATATTGTTTTTCACTTGCGACAAAACAACGACTTATCCGTGCATTTTTATGGAACTATGCTTTAGGAGCTATCAATCTTTACAATCCTCCCTCCTTACGTCGCAATTGGAGATCGATACATCTTGACTGGGAAGAAGGCGGCGAGCGGACGCCAAATCATCCAAAGTCAGTTGTTCAAAACCTTCTTTTTAGTTAACTCTCTGTTCACAAACAATGTTCTCAATGCTCGAGTTCACGTGTAGTAGACATAGGCGATACATCGAGCAAAATATCATGTTGTGTTGAGCCTTCTTAGTGTTGTTAAAATAGCGATTTTGATGCTCACAGCATATTGAAGGCATAGCTTCTAGTTCTTTTGCGACCACTTCAAGTCCTCAAAATGGCTGAAGACAAGTGAGTGACGTCAGCTGATATCCATGTATAGTAGGATAAAACACCCTGAAAGTAAAAGGTGCCCAAAAACTGTTTGGTTACACACATTCTTACTTCCTTGAATTCTCCCTGGAACAAAGGGCCTCAACAACAGCTCTCCATTGCAGTCTATTCTGGGCAGCCTTTTTCAGTTCACCCCACGTCAGGTTGCACTTCTTCATTTCCTCTTCGCAGGATTGTCTCCAGGTGGTCTTAGGGCGACCGACCCGTTTTTTTTTCTTAGGGGTTTCCTGTGGAGATTGGTATTTGCAGTGTGTGTCCTTTCCATCGCCATTTACGCCTCGCAATCTGCTGCTTGATGGGATCTTGGTTTGTCCGCTGCCACAAATCACTGTTCGTTAGTTTGTCTGTCCACCTGATCTTTATTATGTTGTGAAGGCAGCCATTGACGAATACTTGGAGTTTGTTGGATAGGTTGTTGTTAGTCTCAGCCTCAGACGTCACGCCCACAAACTGTTGGCTGAACGTCTGATGTTTTTCTTACACTTTTCTGGAAACCCTGTGAGAATGTTAAAGTCGTCTTTGATTGGTTGAAAAAAAAAGGATTTCCAGGAGACGCGAGTGTCGCGATTAGTTTCGGTCCCTGAAAAAACAAAGCTCTGATGTCCATTGAGGAAGATAATCAGTCGTGTTCACGTGGATAATAATGATCAGTTATCATGATCAGCTAAACATTGGATTCTCAAAAATATGCAAAGTTCGCAGCATAGACTCTCTAAAAGACGTCCAAGAGTTTTGCTTGAGGCAGTTAGTGGAGTCAAAAACTTCGGTTCTCCTGAATTGCTTGTATGTGTTAAAAAGTGGAGAGATTTGCTTCAAACAGATGTTTGACGGGAGCGTCTCGGTGTGGCTGTTGATGGAGTGCACAACGTTGTTCTTTGGTGAGTAATGTTGTTTATTTAGATGCTAATAGGTCGCGGCTGGTTATTTCAATAATTGACTTGTTGCCACCCGGCTTGTTATTGTGGGGGGTCCGAAATGTGACGCTAGATGAAACAAACTGTGATTGGTTGTTTGATATGTCGGTCAAACAGCTCGTGGGCGGGCTTTGTCCAGAAAAAGCAGCGAAAAACACCAGACCTTCAGTACTGAAGGTCTGGCTACGTGAGACTAGGTTGTTGTTGACTCTCCAGGTCTCTGAGCCATAAAGGAGGACAGACTCAACGTTGCTGTTAAAAATTCGTAATTTGTTGCAGACAGATAGGAATGTGGACCTCCAGACTGGTCTCAGGGTAATAAATGCGTATCTAGCTTTCATGATTCTAGCTTTGATGTCCTTGTCAGAACCTGTAGCTGATACAATGCTGCTCAGGTAGGTGAAAAAGATGACTTCTTTTAGCTCGCTGTCTTCAAGGGTGATTGGCTTCTGGTGCTTTTTTAATAGAGTCAAAGTCTTCTCTAGGTTGATCTGCAGTCCAGTCTTGGATGATTCTTGTGCTAGATTATCGGTTTTCTGTTGCATATGTTGGCATTTTTGGACATCAGGAACAAGTCGTCCACAAAATCCAAGTCTTCAAGGAATTGAGTCAGGGACAACTGGATTCCGTATTTTCTTGTTTTAGTTGTCTGATGCATCACCCAGTCAATCACTCAACAGGAAGATCATTGGGAAGAGCATGCATCCTTTTTCATTTTTAAGGTTCCCTTTAAGTAACTTTATGTCAAGCATTTCTCCAAAAAGTTCCTTAGACTCTAAGGGGCTGTTTACACCTGGTATTAAGATGCGTTTTCATCTATCAGATCACAAGTGGACGACGCTAAAGACAGGTGTACACAAGTTGTGAAACGTTTTGAGCTCGTCCACTTTCGACCGCATGCAAGTAGTCAAAGAGGCTGTTTACACTTGGCATTAACATGCGTTTTCATCGATCAGATCACAAGTGGACGGCGTTAATGCCAGGTGTAAACGGTGTTTAAACATTTTGAGCTCGTCCACTTTCGACCACTTTTAACCACATTCAGAGGTAGTCGAAACCCCTTTCAATCGGATTGCTTTTGTAGTGTAAACGCACATGTGGTTGAATGTGTTCGAACAGCCACACGCGACTGCCTTCCCTCCACCCATTTATCTAATCTGAGGTACTGAACACAATATTTTACGTCTTTTCTGACTTCTGGCGCAAACACACAGTGAACAGCGCTATTTTTAGCCTTTCATTGATAAAACTAAAGCGGCTGATCTCCGCAGTTTCATTTTGCAAGCATGTGAAAGTTGTGCGATCTTATTTCATCAGTTGCGCTGAAAATTCAGAGAAAGCTCTAACATATACATGTACAAAACACTGTGCAGCATGTTTACTTACTATACAAGCAGCTGACTCTGACATTATATTAGTTCACGTTCATATAAACTCATCATTACTCCCGCTTGTGTTTAAATGACAGCGGAGAGACTTGCCCACCGTCTCGACAGACCACCCCCTCACAGTATCCAGGACAGAAGCGGTCAAAAATAGACAAAAGAGACGGATTTAAATAAGGGAGTGGTTTGCGTGTATTTTGTGAACGTGAGCGTCTCTTTTATCATAAACGGTTTTGACGCGTGTGCAGCAGGCACTTATTTTGACAAAACACGTGATGCACATTGGTTCACATGACGCAAAAAAACACATATTTTGAAAACACGAGAAACACACATGACACTCCGAACACATATTTTGAATTTGCGCCCATCAGAAGAGCAGTTACCAGCCGCCAATGATCTTAATACCATCTTAATAAGTGTAAACAGCCTTATTTGGCCTTGCAAGAATTTGATTAGAAGTCATCGAGTCATTGCAAAAGTGTGTTTGCTCATAATTTGATTTCATTGCTTTCTAGCTGCAGAAACAACAGAGACGTTAAGAGATCTCATTTGTGTTTATTCTATCCTGTGTGAACCTATTTCAAATTCCGCTTTTCAATTGAAGTTCAAAGTCTTATCAGATCAAAGTCATGCTTGAATGATGTTTTTGAATAACCCAAGCATTAAGAGCTAATATTTTCTCAAATTGACATGCTAATAAGATAATTTCTTTCCAATGAAATGTTTAGTCAACAGCTATTCATCCCATTAGCTCAGATAAACACCCTTCAAATGTCCTTACATGCAGTAGCAGCATAATAGCATTCGCACACCTGACTTCATTTTGTATCCGTGTGAAGATTTTATAAAAGCGTTACATTCTTTAATGCTAAATCAATTCTCATAATATCATAAAAAAGGAATGTTATCAGACCACCTCTTACCACCAGCAACATACACATGATGACATGAGCAATGTAAAAGAGTTGTGAGTGATGTTTTCCTCAGTCTCCTGCGGGGAATGACTCATGCTACCCGAGGGCTTTCAGGCACGCTCAGTCTTAACAGAATGCACTGCAGACAGGCTAATTATCGGCATATTAGCATCTGCGTGTTATTTAATCGTACTCTTTCGACGTCTCACGCACCCAGCTTTACGTTCTCGTGCCCCACTATAACAATTCTGCCATTTATGTGTACACAGCACATTGTGTCGAATTGAGCTACTACTGAAATCACACCTCTGCGCCATTATGCTGCAAAATTCAGGGAAAACATTTTAAAACCGTTCCTGTTGCAAATGTTCTGGATTTGATCCAGGCACTTACTGGTTAAAAATGTATAGTTCGAATGTAATAAGTTGATTTGCATAAATGCATACATGTAAATAGCACTTTGTGTCAGGTTTTGATGTGCAATGCATTAAGATTCCCTTAACTTTGGTAAATTCACTGTATTGCACAGCAATGAGTGAATTATTGCTTGATTAAATTATTGTTGCTAGCAACAGAAGACACCAATGTTCAATTAGCAGTTATTAAATATTATAATAGCAATAAATAATTATTCTAGCAAGTAATGAATAATACATCAGCCTAACTGTAGGATGTGTATATATAGTGCAGTTGAATAGCAACACTGCAACTTTGTGCATAAAAAAATCATCTGCAGACACAGGTGTGTGTTTATTGGCAAGAACTATCACTTTAAATGTGACATATCATGAAAATCCGACTTTATCCATGTGCTATAATTAGGTCCCCATTGTTTCTATCAACCTATAGAATGTGATTAAGTACAACCCAGTAACTTAGTTTTGGTAAACCATTCTCTGCAATGTGTCTTTTTCCTAATGGTTAATCATTATTAATAGTAATTTAGTAGATGAACTGTTTAGTAGATGAGAAACACTTTTTTAAACAGACATTAAATTAAAATTGCCCATGGAAAGGCAAACGATAATTATAAATCCGTTAATTATAATAATAATAAAATGGCTTTAGAAATTGCCTTTTTGGGATAATGATGGCGCAATGAATAAGACACATGCCTTTGGTGTGAGAGACCCGGGTTCAAATCCACTGTGACACACCATTATGTCCCTGAGCAAGACACTTAACCCCATGTTGCTCCAGAGGCGTGCGACCTTTGACATATATGCACTGTCAGAAAAAAAGGTACAAAACTGTACCTTTTTTGTCGCTGGGGTGGTACCCCAAGGTACCGTTTTCTACATTTACAGGTATATAAACATAATACAATGTTGTACCTTTTGAGGTACATTACTGTTCCTTAAGGATCTATTGTGTACCTTTAAAGGTACAGTTAACTGTTTTATACCCCTAAAATTTAACTGGTACAAAATTGTTCCTTAAAGGAACAGTATGTAAGAAATGTATATTACTTAATCATAAAATGGCCCTGATATGTCACTAGACATTAAGAAATCATTTTCATTTCAAATACTTATATCACTGACAACAGTGGTCTGGCCAGGATATTGTCATTTAAAAAGTGGAGTTGCAGCGCTCAAATGATGTTTATGTTGTCATTTTGTGTATTGGCCACCAGTTGTGAGATTGCAGTACCAGTTTTAGCCACAAGTTTTGTGATTGCAGTACCAGTTTTGACCACAATCCTACATACTGTTCCTTTAAGGTACACAATTGGTCCTTAGGGTATATAATATTGTACCCCATTAGGTACAACATTTCAATTGGTTGTATACCCATAAAGGTACAAAAAGGTACCTTTTAGGGTACAACTCCAGCGACAGAAAAATGAACAACTTTGTACCTTTTTTCTGACAGTGTAGCAATTGTAAGTCGCTTTGGAATAAAGCGTCAGCTAAATGAATAAATAAATAAAAATAAATTGATCCATTCTAACACAAAACTCAATATATCAACAGATAAAAAATGAACAGTAACTTTAACTCTTTCCTTGCCATTGACAAGTTATCTCGTCAATTAAGAGAAAACATTTGCATTAAAAAGTGTTCCTGATGAGGTTTTATGTTAATCTGTAATATTGCGATTATTCACTAGATGGTGCACTTACCCAATTTATTAAAAAAAACGGAAGCAAAAAATTATTTACTAATTTTACACTCCATGTATGTTTTGATAATCGTTCTGAATCTGATCTCTACAAAATTCCTTCACAAAAATGCAATTATTTCAGCTTTTCGTATTTTTTTAAAGAAAAATACCCATATTTAAGAGTTTATAAGCAGCAGAGAATAAAATATAGATAGAATGAAACATATTTTTTTCCCATTTTTGTTTGTTTGTTTGTTTATTGTTTGTTTGAAAGCAGAAGAAAGATTTTCTTTCATTTGATATATTTGTATGTTTATATATTTTTAGAAGAAAAATTTCCTGGAAGGCATTTTGTGAAACTTTTGTGAAAATCACAAAAAATGCTGGCGGGCAACTTTAAAAAAAAAAATGGCTGGTGGGGAATGAGTTAATTTTTTGTCTGCTCAATACCTTCCCACATCAAGCGTTGGTCTCTCTCTCTCTCTAGTCACTTGCTCAAGTTCAACGACTAACGTGCATCTCCGCTGTTGACAAATTTCAGCCATGTCAATAATAATAAAGTTAATATATTGCAATCATTAATTTTGTTTGTACAGTTCTTGCTGCTGCAAATACGATGTATTCCACTTTAAATGCTAAACTGACTGACAACTAATTTTAATCTGCCAATCTGTCACCCGACAACAGAGAAAGAGAAGCGCACAAATGATGCTATCAACAAGTTAAATAAAAACTTAACTGTAGCTCAACAAATCGTCGCGCCAATGACATTGAAATGGTGCCTCCGGGTCCCCCTGGATGTTGACGCCTGCGCACTTTACGGTGCCAAAGCTAATATTTCGAGGTATATATTTTACTTAATTTTTTAGTATTGCAGTTTTTACTGTTTATAATACAGTGTAGGTAGAATTTACCCATTATTTTGTATTTTACTAGCTTATATACTTAAGTAAACTATAACAAATTTTCATTGGTTGTAAACATCCTCCAGAGAAATTTTTTACAGTGTAGGCCGATATATCGTTGCATCCCTAATTTTTATATCTATTTACAGTATCATCAACTGGCTTAGTGCTGTATTTGTATTTCCTTTAGGACAAACATCTAAATAAAGTTTACACTTTAATAAAACATAATCATAAACTTTTATCCTAAATGTTCTTCTGGGCTTCTTTAGTATTCTTTCATGCCTTCGCTGTATTAAAATATAACTACAAGATATTTCATGAAAAGCACATTTGTGTTATGGTGTAAATGTTAATGAGGTGATGGAGTTTCTTTAGAACAGCAATGCGGAGACAGCAGCTGTAGTTTGTTGCCATAGAGACCAAAGCGCAATTTGTGGTGCAATGCATTTGTTCATTGTTCTTTAATCTGCCATTTTTAAATACAGACTGAAAGCGTATTATGACCCTCTCAAGTTTTTAATGCTGGATGGTGGTCACCTTAAGGATTAATCTGGAACCGAGTAAAGCGATAAGCAATAAACATATACAGAAACTCAATATTACTGTCATGTGCCATCTTTATTGCAGTGCCCATGGAGAATAGACCCAGCAACCAAAGACGTCAAATAGTCCTTTGAGTCTGTGTTGTCTTTTTTGAGTATCTCCTGTATCCTGGTTTATAAAGTCTGTTGCTATAGATACTGTAGCTGGAAGCTTTTATTGGGTTATAGACTTATCCCTTATCTTTGATCTTTTAGAAGAGGTTGAAAAATGTGTATTTCATCTATCATCAAGTGATGCTTGGATGACATTTTAGAATTGATCAGGCTAACTAGCTGGGGTAGGATTTTAAACATTGTGGTGATTTCATCTTTTTAAAAGTAGGTTGCATTTGATGAAGTCCCAGCATTAGACGTCACTCACAAACCATTGAATGAACATTTGATGCATCAGGCACACATAATTGGAAACACTTTAGGAATTTCAAAGTCGTTTTGACTGGTTGAATACTACAGGATTTCTGGAAGACGTGTTGTAAACAAAGCTGAACTGTGATTGGTTGCTTTACAGTCATACAGGCTCTTGGGTGGTCCTTGGGTGGTTAAAGGAATATTCCATTTTCTTAAAAGAAAAATCCAGAAAATTTACTCACCACCATGTCATCCAAAATGTTGATGTCTTTCTTTGTTCAGTCGAGAAGAAATTATGTTTTTTGAGGAAAACATTGCAGGATTTTTCTCATTTTAATGGACTTTAATGGACACCAACAATTAACACTTAAATCAACACGTAACAGTTTTTTTTTCAACTGAGTTTCAAAGAACTATAAACTATCCCAAACGAGGCATAAGGGTCTTATCTAGCAAAACGATTGTCATTTTTGACAATAAAAATAGCAAATATACACTTTTAAACCACAACTTCTCGTTTAAATCCGGTCGTGATGCGCCAACATGACCCCACGCAATACGTCATGACGTCAAGAGGTCACAGAGGACGAACGCGAAACTCCGCCCCAGTGTTTACAAGTGTTGAGAACGAGGACCGTTCCTACTTTGTTGTATGTCAACTGATACTAATTTATGTCTTTGTGTCAGTTTATTGTTTACAATGGTCCGCAAATGTGCGTGTTATATATGTAACACGTGACCTCTCTACGTCACTACGCATTTATGTCGCGCTGGACCGGATTTAGACGAGAAGTTGTGCTTTAAAAGTGTATATTTGTTATAAAAATGACAATCGTTTTGCTAGATAAGACCCTTATGCCTCGTTTGGGATCGTTTATAGTCATTTGAAACTCTGTTGAAAAAACTGTTAAGTGTTGAGTTAAGTGTTAATTGTTGGTGTCTATTAAAGTCCATTAAAATGAGAAAAATCCTGCAATGTTTTCCTCAAAAAACATAATTTCTTCTCGACTAAACAAAGAAAGACATCAACATTTTAGATGACATGGTGGTGAGTAAATTATCTGGATTTTTCTTTTAAGAAAATGGAATATTCCTTTAATCAAATGGGCAGGGCATACGCATTAGGATAAAAATTTTAGTATTTTTATTTAAAACACTCAAATAAAACTTAATGTTGAAGAAACTATGACAGAAAATGAACACATACTAGATTATTAATGAATTAAATGTTTTTAACATATACCTCTAACGAAAATAGCTGCATGATGAAGTGAAACTAAAGGGTTAATAAACACAAACTTTGTAGAAGGTCTGGCGAACGATGATAGATAGCGCGAAGATTGTCCGCACTATTCTCCGTGATGCACTTGACGGCCTTTTTTTGGATGACCTAGTTAAGGCGGTAGGGTTTCCCAGTTTAGGCGGGCCACCCGAATTGCAAAATGCTGCGGGAAACCCTGCAGACTTGTGTCTTTATACATGCCTTTTTTTAAATAAACTCAAATTCCTTTTTTTAATATTAGAAAAAACATTCCAAAAGTGCTGTAACTGTAAGATTTAGACCTCAAAAATCGATTATTGGAAAAAAACATTATTATTTCTTAATGAACAGATAGAAAATCTGCCATCTCCCATTAGTTTTTTTTTTTTTTTTGAGCCAATCAACTGCGTTATAAATGTCATGTGATTAATCACACTGGAGCATCAGGAAAATTATGTCATGACAATGCTGATTGACTATAATAGTACCTTAACAAAATGTCAAGGGTACATTTTGTAAGATACCACGGTGTCTTCTTTTTTATGTTTTTGTTCTTCAGCATTTTTGGAGATTCTGTGTTTGATGCCTATTTTTCTGTAGTGTTGTTTATGTTCTCTAAAAGTAAGATGCTATATGGCAAAATAGATGAAAAATAGATGGCTATATGGTAGATAAATGCTGAATGCACAAATGGATCAAATTTTTTTTTTTTTTTTAGAAATTCTGATTTTATGCAGACATGTGGAGCTTCCCAAAGGGCACACTTAAAATTGAGGGGAAAGGCCTACTGTACAATAGCAGATGCTTTTGTTTTAAAATGAGGAAAACATATCAATATCTATCATAATTTTAACATATATCTTGATAATTATGCATTTGCTTCAGATATGTTTGTTTTTTTATATTTATAATATTTTCATTTCTGCAAAAGCAATAGTTGTAACCAAGTACAGATTCAAAATGTACATTTTTCTAAAGGTTAAATCAGAGACCTTAAAACACATCTTAATGTTGACATACTTCCAACACAGGGAAGAATTCAAAGTTATTGTAATACAGTGTTGTTTAATTTTACATAGCCACTAAAGTTATTGTTAATATATCATGAATTTTCCCCATTATATTTCCCCTAACCTTATCTGCACAACATCATGGGAAGTTCCCCTCTGAACAGCATGACTCTGAAATATCCAAGAAGTATTCTTAAAATGGAAAAGTTGGAGGCCTGTGCAGTAAAATGTTATTAGTGTTGTGTGCTGACAGGATAGTGCTTGTTATGTGTGTTTTTTATATATATATTTTGATTATGCGTGTGTGAAAACGGACAGGACACAATAATTTTTTGGCCTAATCTGTCTTGTCTCATCAGTGTTCTGGACTTTTTTGGCTTTTGGCTTCATGTGCCCACTACCTTATTAGGACACATCTCACTTTCTCTTCACTCCACATGTCTGCGTTTCATAAGGATTTTCATTTGTTTTTCAGCACTTTGATTGATTGAGTTTGTCTTTGAATGTGTCACGTTGCAAGTTATGTCTGAATATTTATGATCTCGATGATCATTTTTCCAAACTTGAAAAGAATGTTGTTGACATCTGCAGTGATGCCCCTAATGCACACTTGAGGGACTTATAGTGCTGTATTTACGTCATTCAGTCCATAGGGATTATGGTTTATATGTTGTAAACTTTTTAAGAACTCAACATGGGTCTACCTTTCTTACCAAAAGTGGAAATTGACCTTCAAGCAAGTTTTTTTCTTAACTTCTTACACCCTGAAGCTATTTTGGGGATTTTCGCCTGGATTTGGCCTACCCAATTTCAAAAGCATCCCATACCCACATGCAGAGGTTTACATACAAAAGTTTGGTATCATTTTACAGGTAACCCTTTGAAATTACATAAAACACTGTTAAAAGTGCTCAACATGGTTGTATGTGATATCAGTCCTCTAATAAACACAAAAATAAATAGGCGCTTTTTGATGTTTTTTTCTAAAGTTTTTATTTGAAAGTATATAACTCTGGCCCTGGGTATCTCAGGTCCCTGCAGACAGTTTTGTTTGATTCCAGCTATTGTCAGCTTACAGAGGAAAAAGGAATTTTTTCTCTATCATAATCTATGCAAAAGTTATTTTACTCCAACTGAAGGGAGGAATAATACCCTTTTTGTATACAATTTCTGCCTAAGAACATTTGAAGTGCTCCCATAACCACATACAGTGGAATAAATGCAATTTCTTTATATCATTTTAAAGAAAACCCTTTCAAGTTACATAAAAAGCTGCTGTTTGTGACAAATTTTGTTATTTATGTTGTTTTTCATATGATGAAACACCAAATTTTCTTTTTTATGTTGTAAATACTGTCTTTGATAGTGTATAACTCTGGTTATGGGTGCCCTAGCAGACTGCAGACAGTTCTGGTTGTTAGCAGCAGCAGACAGTAAACACCCAAAAAAAGAATGAACTCTTTAGCATGTCGCATTCAAAAGTTATTCTCATTTTACTAAAGGGTGTGAAAATACATTTTTCATATAAATATTAATTTTTTGTTTTGCACATATAATAAATAGCAAGGTATTATATATGCACACAACCAAAGAAAATGCTGTGAATGGACTCATTGTTTAGAGTAGGACCTAAAATAAAAGATGGTGTATCATTTGTGGCTATATGTGCTATCTGAGGCAGTCCACACTCAAGTTTCACATATGTTTACAAAAGACCATTTTTTACCTTATTATTCATTCGATGATTGTTGGATATGTGTTGATATTAGAACAAAAATAACGCTGTAGTCTTATTCCTGAGAGTGAGAGCTTTCATTTGATATAAGACTTGCCCATGTTTGTCATTTTTGAAAAATATGAAATATGTAAATATTAAATGATATAATAAAATATTGGGGGGGGGTGATAGTGTACATTAAGTGTAAATAACTTTCTTACAGTAAAAGATGTGTCAAAGTGATGCATATCTGCAGAAAGTAGAGACTCTAAGCTTTCAAACAGTATATCATATGTGTTACTGGGGTCCATGACGGAGCATCAAAGATTAAAAGAATATTTTATATTAAGTCAAAATACGAAATTCTGGACCCGGGACAGGGTCCTCAGGGTTGAAGAGGTTAAAGGCTTTTGATCTTGCAGCTATAACTCATAAATGTTGAAAATGAAGCTGTTTGTCATAAAGTTGTGCATCACATTGAAGTTGAAGATTATAAAATATTATAGTAGTTTAAATAAGTTTTTTATGAAAATGAAAATTAAATCATTGTAATAGAATATTGCAGTATTCATTATAAACACTTTTTCTGTATAGGTCATCAATATTGTTATTTTTAATTCCCTCATAATCTTTTATCAAAATCAAAATCTGAAAATGTACTTCTGCCCTCTTGTGGCGATCCTTTTTTGATGACATCAGCTTGATGGCTTGGGAAGAGCATGGCTTAATCCCATCCCTCCAACTTTCAGTCTGCTTGCTGTGGATGCTTCTCAGTATGCTTCCTCATTTATTGCTACTACATCATATGACTCGGAAACCGATCGAGCTTCGCCATCTTGTAGGACATCTCAATTCTTTAACCCCTTCAGACCTGATTTTTAATCAGTGAGCTTTTAGTTTGATTGGTTGATCAGCATTTCAAACTTATGATGTCCATTTCAGTGGACGCGGGGTCTGAAGGGGTTAATTGCATACGAAACAAGGAGTTAGGAGGCTTCCTGAGGAGTCATGAGTGATATGCAAAGTGTTTTATCGATTAAACCTGATGCACGTATAAATCTCCTCTTCCTTTACATCATCACGTCTTTAAACACGCATAAATGTTGGTTAATCATTCAATTGTTGTAAATTAAGACTAGTTTTAGACAGTTTATTTAATATTCATGTATAGAGCATCAATCTAAATGATCAGTGGTATAGACACATAGATTAATTTAACAGCACTTTTAAAAATGACTTTATTTTAAAGTAGTAAAAAACAAGTGTTTTTAACTTTTGTTTTTCTTGTTCAATATTTTGATAATAGAGAATGAACTTCATAGAATGAGGAATGAGGATATGCCTTTTCATTTAAAGGATAGTTCACCCCCAAAAAAATAATTATCTCATGTTTTTCTAAACCTGTATGATTTTTTTATTTTTATGAACACAAAAGAAGATATTTTGATAACAAATGGTAAGCACACAGCTGTGACCATTTATTTACTTATTTATTTATTTGCACTTTTAAAATTTCCTGCAGGAACAACATATTTGCTGGTTTTAACCCTTTGCGCTATAACAACAAAGACGCGTGTATTACAACTCCATGTGCAAGGGAGAGTCCAAATCATGCGCATTACAGAAGGAGTCCATGCCACGCGCAATCAGGTCCAACAAGAGTCGTAAGGGGATCGCACACCGGCCGCGCCGCTCAGCGGCAAAGTGAAACCCGTTCATGCGAGGAAAAGCATGCAATGTGCATGTTAAATGTAAAACTATGATGATGATAATAATAACCATCGTCAACTATCGTCATGAAAGCATTCTATTGGTGATATGTCTGACGATTGTCGATACACGATACTATCATCTATCGGCACAACCCTAGTAGTCGCTCCCAAAATTGCTTATCAAATTGAAGGACAAGTTCGGTATTTTACACTTAAAGCCCTGTTTTCAGATTGTTTATGATGAAATAGAACGGTTTTGACTGACATTTGGACATATGATGCTGTCCCGAGAATTTTCGGGTGTTTGTTGTATCACCTCCCACCTCTACAATGGGTGTATAGGTGCACTGGAACAATCCTTTCTAAAACTTTCGTTTACAAAGACGTGAAACTCACCGAGTGGTCGGGGTGTTCACTGATATGCTCACACAAACATTGCTGCAAAAGATGCTTTCCAACAGGTTTTATTGTAGTTTTTGTCCAACTCCATTGACTTATGTGCTGTGAGGTACGGTATTATTCCGTGCCGGGAACGTTGTTTGTATTCCTGCAATTGGCAAAGGTGGATTATCGCCACCAACTGGGCTGGAGTGCCTATTATTCAAGCTCTCAACGGAAGAATATATGGGTGTGAGGCGTTTGGAAAAATAGGTCCACAAGTTTACAACGAATGGTCGGAAAGCATCTTTTGCAATGATTTTTGTGTGAGCATATCAGTGAACACCCCTGACCACTCGGTGAGTTTCTCGTCGTTGTAAACAAAACGGGACGGATTGATTTTAGGAAGGATTGTTCCAGTGCACCTATACACCCATTGTAGAGGTGGGAGGTGATACAACAAACACCTGAAAATTCTCGGGACGGCATCATATGTCCAAATTTCAGTCAAAACCGTTCTATTTCATCATAAACAATCTGAAAACAGGGCTTTAAGTGTAAAATACCTTTAAACTTTAAACTTAAACTTCAAATATTGTTTACTTCCTCACATCCTGGACACGCCTGTACGGTGGCCAGCGGTAATTTTTGCTCATGTCGCCAGAAGTCGGCAAGCTTTCATTGAAATGAACGAGACTGCGTCGCTATTGCTAGTTGCTGGCGTTATGAATGGGGCGTAAGATGCGAGGAAAGAAAATTGAGAAGCACCCTTTAAGTTCCATTTCTGAAAAGTAAAGCAGCCTAAGTAAAGTTAATGGCGGCTTCTTTGTTATGTCTTACTGTTGATCTGTGTCTCTCACCATGATGATTTCGCTTTTGGATGGCATTTGAAGTTAACAATAGTTAAACTGTGAAAAACACATCTCGAGACCTCTGTGCTCTGTTTCGTTCTCCTGCCGCCCCATCCAGCTGTCTTTGAAATGCAAGAACGTGTTTTATGCAAACGGCTCCATTTGTTGAGACGCGTTGCCTGTAGTAGCAGGTGGTCTGCGCTGGCTATGGACCTGTGAAAATATGACGGCTGTGGGTGTTAATAAATGCCACTTTTTATTATTTTCAAAAACCACTATTATATATCTGATGAAATAAATGCATAGGCTTATAATGCATAGTAACGTATTGTGGCATCATTGTAGCATAAATGTGCGTGGTCATGTTTAAATGCATTCAACTGACTGTTGTCAGAAAGTTACGCAAGAAATGATTTTGCAGCTCAGTCTTCTTGGACAAAGAAGGAAGTCTTGATCTCTGAAATTGGCTGTACAACGAACTCCTTTATCTTAAAAGATCAAATTTGACTCCTTATATTACAACGTCCATCTTCCTCCAAAATGAGGAACCCCTCTGCATAACTTTGTCCACACATCACAGTAAAATAATGCCAGATTGTAATATAATTACTGCTTTCTGTCACGGGTCCAGCCCTTTCTTTGACCAGGCCCTGTCTGCCAACGTTAATTTGCGTGCTCGACGGCTTTTCTGGAAGGGAGAGAGGCTGTACGGGAGAAGAAACAGGCATGAGGAAGCTTTTCCTTTCTGCCGTGTTTTGCGTGAGGAACCGACCGGAGAGATAAGAACCAGATCTAATATACACTGTAAACACCAGGCAGGGTTCAACTTTGGTGCTCCGCTGGGTGCCTGGCACCCTCCAAGTTTTGGCGTTTGGTGTTGTGAGCGTTTCTGTGATGTGGCCTCCATGGCCTTTTCCACTGGGCCGTGAGCGAAAGAGAGAGAGAGAGAGAGAGAGACTGAATGGGGCGATGTGAGGAACAGCTGGGGACAGACCGACTGAACGTCTAAGCCTAGAGCTCTCTCTATAGTCTTGCGCTGTTAAATGGATAAGTATGTGACCATTAGAAGGGAACTTCTTCACGGACCTATCTTCAGGTAAGAGACACTGATCCTGAGGTATTCACGTGCCTTTTAGTTAAGTTGTTGAGAGCACTCTGTTGAAGGTTTGAAGTTTGTCTTGTGCCTGTGAAGAAAGTTGGTGGTCACTGTGGCAGTCTTGCATGTGTAGTAGTTTTCATTACTGCATGTGTGTCCTCAAGAGGGAAATTTCACAAGTGATTTTTGTTTACACTAGATGACTGTGAGATTATTTAGAGGGCAAATGGAGACTTGGTTAAACCTCTTGCTTTGTGTTTCAATTAGGGCTGCCAAATGATTAATCGCGACTATTCGTTTGGAGAATAAAAGTTTTTGTTTACATAATATACTGTTTGTGGGTGTACTGTGTATAATAATTATGGATATATTAATACACACTAATACATATATAATTTTATACTTTTAAATAATAAATATATTTATTTATATATAATATAAATTATATATAAAAATAAAAAAATGTATATGCACATGCACATGTTTCTTAAATATATACATGCATGTGTGTATGTGTATTTATACATAATTTTTATTCACAGTACACCCACATATATTATATGTTATATGTAAACAAAAACATTTATTCTGCAAACGATTAGTCACGACTAAAACTTTACTTTTAGAAAAACTTTTATTCTGCAAACGATTAGTCACAACTAATCATTTGCAGAATAAAAGTTTTGTTTACATAATATTTGTGAGTGTTCTGTGTATAATAATTATGTATATATAAATACACACTCATCCATATATAGTTTTAAGGAAAAATATTTATATAATAATTTATATTTATATAATAAATATTTATATATAATATAAATCATGTATAAATATAAAAATGTATATGCACACGCAAATATTTCTTAAATATATATATGCATGTGTGTGTGTTTGTGTATTTATACATAATTATTATAAACAGTACACCTACATATATTATGTAAACATAAAAATGTATTCTGCCAACGATTAGTCGCAACTAAAACTTTTATTTTTAGAAAAACTTTTATTCTGCAAACCAAGACACAACTAATCATTTGCAGAATAAAAGTTTTGTTTACATAATATATGTGAGTGTGCTGTGTATAATAATTATGTATATATAAATACACAATCATACATTTATAATTTTAAAGAAAACATATTATATATAAATATAAAAATGTATATGCACATGCAAATAGTTCCTAAATATATACATGCATGTGTGTGTGTATTTATACATAATTCATAAACACAGTACACCCACATATATTATGTAAACAAAAACATTTATTCTGTAAACGATTAGACGCACCTAAAATTTTTATTTTTAGAAAACCTTTTATTTTTAGAAAAACTTGTATTCTGCAAACAAGTGGTCACAAATAATAATTTGCAGAATAAAAGTTTTGTTTGCATAATATAAGTGAGTGTACTGTGTATAATAATTATGTATATATAAATACACACTTGTACATATATAATTTTAAGGAAAATATATTATATATAAATATAAAAATCTATATACACATGCAAACATTTATACATGCATGTGTGTATGTGTATTTATACATAATTAATAAACACAGTACACCCACATATATTATGTAAACAAAACTTTTATTTTGCAAACAATTAGTCAAAACTGTTATTCTGCAAACGATTAGTCGCAACTAATCGTTTACAGAATAATTGTTTACAGAATAAAATATACATAATATATGTGGGTCTACTGTGTATAATAATTATATATATATATAAATAAATAAAGTTTTTCGTGACTATAACACCACTTTCCTTGAATCATGTTGATAAATACACACTCATGCATATATAATTTCAAGGAAAACATATTATATAGAAATATAAAAATCTATATACACATGCAGATATTTCTTAAATATATACATGCATGTGTGTGTGTATTTATACTTAATTATTATACACAGTACACCCACATATATTATGTAAACAAAAACTTTTATTCTGCAAACAATTAGTCGCGATTAGGCAGCCCTAGTTTCAAGACTCACTTAATCTCACTTGTCTTGTCTGAAATCAGAAAATGATTATCAAAAATATCTCTGGACCAGATTTTTAAGGCTGTTGTCCCGTGCATTGGTTTTATAGTTGTAAATCAACTATTATCTAATTTAGTTTCGTTTATTTCTCTTAAGAAACCCTTAGTTGAACAACATCACAAAACAACATCTCAATAAAGTCTCCCGAGCCATGAAAGAGCACACTCGGGGCAATAACATTTGCTCCTGGTAGATCCAAAACATGATGTTCCCATGGGCACTTTTACTCTTATCGGCTTCTAGTCTGATATCAGCTTCAGTGAGTTTCAAAGGAATGGGAGCAAAATACCCTTCACTAAACGTCCCCGTCTAATGCGGTTACACAGTCATTAGAGGCAGAACATTAAGCTGTGGTTCATTGCTTTGGTCTGTTGTTTCAAGCAGGTTGCTAATCACTTTCTTGCATGTAAAACAGATGCAGATGTGCAACAGGTACTTTTGCATGCTTTAGTAAGGGAGCAGGGGAAATGTCACTGTTTACCAATTTCAAAGCAGAGCTTTAGGTTTCTCTTTTCATGAGCATTAGAAATCATTCATTCTGTTTTAAAACCTGCCCTGTCTATTGCTTATAGATGGTTTCAGCAGCAATAACATAAACAAAAGGCTTTTGTGGACTAAACGCAACTTCCGGTAGACTTCCACATAATCAATAACAACAGAGTCATTTTATAGCAGTTTTTTCTGATAACATGGGAAGTAAATTACATTCCTTCATATATATGTAATGCATATCAACTATTACACTGAGCTAACGTTACTGTGTAAAATAAATGTATATAATGTTCACTACAGGCCCTTTAATTCTTGCCTGACTGTCAAACTTCTTGGCACAGTTGTGATCCATGCTCGTCGTCTCCCCTTGTCTATAGCAAACCAAAACATTTTATTTTCGACAAGGTATTTGTTTCAGAGATCAACCAGTCAGAACAATAAATGTAATACAGACCGGAAGTTTACTCCAGTTCAGGGGACGCACAAAAGCCAAAAATGGCATACACCAAAAAATATTAAGACTTATAAAACAAAGCAATTTTCCCTTTATAAATCACACAGATCACCTGCAAGTGTGAGTACATGAATCATCCTCAGATCCCACCCTGCAAGCTAGTATTGTAGCTCTCGAGACCAGTCTTGGTCTCAAGACCACTTTTTAAAGGTCTTGGTCTCGCCTTGGAATCGACAGCATTTTTACTCGGTCTCGTCTCGGTCTCAGACAAAGAGGACTCGGATTTTTATTTCAAGACCGGTCAAGACCACAACTGATGGCACACTGCAAAAAATTATTTTCAAGAAAAAAATTCTTTTTTTTGTCTTGTTTTCAGTAAAAATATCAAAAAATTCTTGAATTAAGATGCTTTTTCTTGATAAACAAAACGACCCAAGAAAATAAGTCTAGTTTTTAGATCAAAAATATCAAATTGTGCATAAAACAAGCAAAAAAATCTGCCAATAGGGTAAGCAAATTTTTCTTGAATTTTTCTTGAATTTAGTGTTTAAGAATAAGGTTTAAGATTTTTTTTCTTATCCCAATGGCAGATTTTTATGCTTGTTTTATTCACAAAATCACTTAAATTTAATATTTTTGGTCTAAAAACTAGACTTTTTTTCTTGGGTCGTTTTGCTCATCAAGAAAAAGCATCTTAATATAAGAATTTTTAGATATTTTTACTGAAAACAAGACAAAAATACTAAGAATTTCTTTTCTTGAAAATCATTTTTGCAGTGCACATCACAACTTTATTTTTTATCATTCATTTTATGCAGTTTATTCAGGTTTGGCATATGATGTTTGCATTGTTTAAGCATTGTTTAAGTTTCTCCCAATGACAACTTTTTCTAATTTTATTACTAAAAACCCCTGTATTGTGTTAAGTGGATGGCAAGCCATGGAAAGACAGTTCAGAATAAATGGTTAAGTTGATTTCAGCTCTTCAGTGTTTGTTCACTTTTATTTGCTTATAGACAAAGATAAATTCCCACATATCTGCAATGCCTTTGATTATTTTATCAACTTCTCTGATGGCACACACACACACATGCACGCATGCACACACAGACAAGAAGTGCCTAATCATATGCATATTCCACATTTTATCATAAGTGTTTTAATGCAGTGATTTGCAATGGTCTTGGTCTTGACTTGGTCTTGGCCTGTCTTGGTCTTGATCTTGACTCGGTCTCGACCCTTTAAAGTCTTGGTCTTGTCTCGGTCTCGGCCTGTCTTGGTCTTGGTCATTACTTGGTCTTGGTTTAGGTGGTCTTGACTACAACACTACTGCAAGCCCATTCTCCTATTAAGTTTGTTTTTTATAGATCACAACCTTTGCGTGGGAAGTGGCGTATGCACGTTTTCAGCCCCGTTTTGTGCATACGCACGCTTCATAAATGAGGCCCCAGGTGCTTAACTGAGGCAACGCGCATGCGGCCAATGAAATCGTCTATACTTAAGGGCGGCATCACACAGAAACATGATTCACAGATGGTTTCAGTAGATTTCAGAGTTATTTTTAAAACAGAAGTCTCTATTTTTTCCTTTGTTCTACTTTTTTTGTCAGCCGAACCCCGTTGACTTTAATTATACTTGAAGAACCCCCTAAGATTTAATACCCCTGAAGTTAATATTTCAATAATTTAATTGCAGCCAATTTTATCTATTTTAAAGTTTTTATCAGTAGATTTTTACATAGTTTTTATTATTATTGAACTTCTTCTGGTAATTTTCTTTAATTGGTAGATAAAACGCATCTGTCCATTTTGCATGAGTTTTCAGTTTTCTGATTTATTGTAGTGTTGTGTAATGGTCACATGACATGCAGATTAAACAAATAAAATATATATTTTTGTTAGGAGGCGTTTTATTTAGATGCTTAACTTCCACAAACCCCAATTTTGAAAACTCTGTTCTAGAAGAAACAGTCTGTCACTTTTTTAAAATGCAGTATGAAATTAAAACAACTTAGTTATGCAAGTCAATTCAACCTACTATTTTAAGTTTGCCTTGTGATTAGTTGACATAACTTATAAAAAACAACTTGACATTGTTTAAAGGCGGGGTGCATGATCTCTAAAAGCCAATGTTGACATTTGAAATCACCTAAACAAACACGCCCCTACTCCAATAGAATCTGGACCTTCTTTTGATAGACCCGCCCCACACATACGCAACCCAGCAATGATGTTGGTTAGTAGACACGCCCCTTACTGCTGATTGGCTACAAGTGTGTGTTTAGTACTTGGCCCGACTCCCTTTTCCAAAGCGTTTTTCAAAAATTATGCAGCCTGCCTTTTACTTAATTTGTTAAAGGTGCAGTGTGTAAATTTTAGCGGCATCTAGTGGTGAGGTTGCAAATTGCAACCAACGGCTCAGTCCACTTCTCACCTCTCGCTTGAAAACACTCAGAGATGCTACACTAGCCACCACTGGACAAACATGTCATCATCGGACACAACTAAGTAAAAAAGGGCTTTTTTTGTCCGTTAAGGGCTTTTGTAGAAACATGGCGGCACAAAATGGCGACTTCCATGTAAGGGGACCCTCAGCGTATGTAGATAAAAATGTCTCATTCTAAGGTAATAAACACATAACGATTCATCATGAAAGGTCTTCATACACCCCTGATAATATAGTTTTGTATATTATGTTGCATTTCTGTCAAGATATCCTTCTAAAAATTACACACTGCACCTTTAAGTAATAAATATATGTTGATTTGATATTATTTTTTACAGTGTATGTGGTACTCTAAGTTTTGTTGTGTTAATGTCTCGTTTCATAGTTGCAAAACATTTTGTGACAAACAATTGTTGCTCTTGGTTTTGTGATATGTCTGGTACTGACCTCTTTATTGAGAGGTCAATAAAGTCTTGGGAAGAACCTCTGAGAAATACAATTGGGGATCAGTCCTTACCAGAACATCAAACATCAGTTGACCTCACACGTTTACGAAGAGTAAAGACAGGGATGTAATATAATTGTCAAGCAGACCCTAAAAAGTGAGCTAGAAACAAAACATATCAAATTGCATTTTTAGGCAACATTTTTCTGGTGCCAAGGGAAAACAGTGCTGTGCATTTTTTTGAGCTGACATCTTGGTGTTGTAAGTTCATTACAAAGAAGAATTGAATTACCGGTAAATACTTAATTTGACATGTTTTTCCTTACTTTGTTAATTGATATAGATCTAAAGTGAGTTTTATTACCAACAACGAACAAATACATTATTATTTTACTGTCTGTGGTAAATAATGGGTAGTCTTCCTATCATTGACCAGCTCACATAAAAAAAGCAAGGTACAAATGTTGTAACTGGGGTGGGCTACACTTTTATACCCAAAATGTGCACATTGGTACCTAAAAAGTACATATATAACTATACCAAAATGGCACATATTGGGACATTTTTAAAGGTCACATTCTTTCTGATCCCATTTATTAAACCCTAGTTAGTTTATAATGTTGCTATAATAGCATAAATAATTCCTGTAAAATGATAAAGCCCAAAGTTCACCGCCAGGCGATATATTTTCTTTAACAGAATTACCCTTTCAAACTTTTTAACTAAACTCCGCCCACAGGAATATAGGGCTCCAGACTGCCACCAAATGGGGGCATTTTGCCACCAAAATTTGAGAGTGTAGCACTGAATTTTACATCCAGTTGCACATGTGCGACCAGTAAATTGACCTTTTTTTGAGATATGACACTGAATTTGAAAACAGCACATTGTACTTTCTGTATCTATCATTAAAGTTTTTATTAGTAATACAGTGGAAATTAGTAGAAATGTGAATATTTGGATAGCATGTTGATTAACAGTGTGTGCCCCTAAATTTTCTGGTTGCGCCCCTAAAATTTTCAGTTGGGGGCCACTGTGCTCCTAGTGAAAAAAATTAGTCTGGAGCCCTGGAATACGTCAGTCGCCAGCTAAGTTAACGGCAAGCTAAGCTGCAATCGAATCACAACACACTTAACAAACTACACAATCAGAACTCATTACATATTTCTGAAAGAGGGACTTCATAAAACAAAGAAGACATAAGATTGTTTTAAAATAAGTAAATTGTGTGGAAAAATCCTATGTTTTTTACACATGAAACCTGAAGAAATGTTATATTGTGCACTGTAAACACAATCAAAGCTTCAAAAACACAGAAAGAACGGGACCTTTAAAGGTACCATCCCAGTGACAACTTTTGTACCTTTTTTCTGAGAGTGTACAGTACTGTTTTTTTATCAAGGTTTTTATATATGTGGTTCATCCAACCAGATTTTCCAGTCTGAATGATCCATTTTACTGCATGTTTTTTACACATGACTACCCGCTGGCAGGAAAGCCTGCATGGTGTGGCTATGAATACAGATTACCATTACAGTTATGAAACCTGCATACATGAAACATTTGTTTGTAACAGAAAACAGCTGTGGATGTTTTTGAGTGGTGGATAACATGTTATCCAGTATGACAGAGGAGTATAGAGTTGCATAACAAATACTATTACATTGCAAAATATTCCCTGTTTGAAGAGTGGAATGCAATCGATGAACTGAAAATGCAGCTTAGCTTGAAACCAAACCATGCAGAATGTAAAGAGCTCATCATGTGTTTATAAGAGTTTGTTTTACCTCTTTGATCAATTATGTACGCTTGTTGCCTCAAACCTCTAAAACATCAGCCAAGTATAAAGTGGTGTAGTTTTTGCTTTTAAGCCAACATTGTCTTGGCCAAGATGTGAAAGTTTAGACAGAATATGTATATATATATATATATATAACCTACAGCTATGTAAAAATTACAATCATTTCTACATCTATTGTGATTGTTTCAGGCAAGTTTCTGTTGAATTCCAACAAAAGCAAATTTCAGGAGTGACAATAAAGTCACCGAACAGCAAGTAAAAGACGAGAACACATGAAATATGTGATAAAAAAAGGATTATTTTATCAAATATTTATTATCGAAATGTTTATTAAATACATGTAAAAACATTGGTATTGTGTTTTGTAAAACTGAATTTGAACTTGTTTACTATGCAGTATTAACCCCCGTTTCAGTTTTCAGTAATATATATACACTCACCTAAAGGATTATTAGGAACACCTGTTCAATTTCTCATTAATGCAATCAACCAATCACATGGCAGTTGCTTCAATCCATTTAGGGGTGTGGTCCTGGTCAAGACAATCTCGTGAACTCCAAACTGAATGTCAGAGTGGGAAAGAAAGGTGATTTAAGCAATTTTGAGCGTGGCATGGTTGTTGGTGCCAGACGGGCCGGTCTGAGTATTTCACAATCTTCTCAGTTACTGGGATTTTCACGCATAACCATTTCTAGGGTTTACAAAGAATAATGGTGTATAAAGGGAAAAACATCCAGTATGCGGCAGTCCTGTGGGCGAAAATGCCTTGTTGATGCTAGAGGTCAGAGGAGAATGGGCCGACTGATTCAAGCTGATAGAAGAGCAACTTTGTCTGAAATAACTAGGGATGTCCCGATCAGGTTTTTTTGCCCTCGAGTCCGAGTCATTTGATTTTGAGTATCTGCCGATACCGAGTCCCGATCCGATACTTCTATAATACATAAACAAAAAAGAATAAAGAAGAGCGAAAAAACAGAACCAGTCCAGGATGTTCCTTATGTCATGCCGCACGCATTGCTGTTTCTGTGTGGAGTCAAAAGAGTCTAACTCTGTGCCAGCGCATAACTACAGATGTGTTAAAAAATAATGAATATATAGTATATATGTTCAGGGGTTAAATTGGGGTTTGTTTTGTGGGGAGGCTCTGTTTTGAGGGAGGGTTCGAGGGGTAACATGTTTAATCCTGATGACAGCAAAGCCACTGGGTGTGTTTCAATTACATTTTGTATCTCTGATAGGATTTTATAAGTTTCGGTTTTAAAGCTGTGCCACATGTTGACCCAAACTTTAAAACCTGAACTTTAAATTATGCAAATCTATGAGTCTGACACCCTATATGCATTTGGTGCACATGTCATTATGCACAATTGATCAAACTTTGAATGAAGTTATAAGACTTAACCTCCTTGACTCATTCTAGGCATAAGATAGGCTACCCAAAAAGACTCAATTAACAAGAAAAACAACACACTGATTCAGCAATATATCTTATAAATTAGCCATAGAGATTCCCTAAGCTGGTCAGCAGATAGTTATAAAATACCTATAGTTAGGTCGTGATTCATTTGTATAATCAAAATACATTATTTTATTAAACTATACAATCAGTTGTATCCAGTTATCTAGTTAACATTTTGTAATGAGATGAGTGACATGGCTATACATACTTTTAATACTTTGTTTCTAGACTTCTATTAAGTTTTTTCGACATGGACACCATTCTTACCTCTCTCTCTCTCTCTCTCTCTCTCTCTCTCTCTCTCTCTCTCTCATCTCTACTGTAATGTCAAATGATCCTGCGCGAATGCGCGTTCTTGAGGTTCTGAGTGAGACGCGGAACTGCGTCTGAGCACATGTTGACAATAACGATCAACGCGTCGTTTAAATGAGCGGAAAAAAGGCGGTTTTGTCGTGGGTTCCTTGCACGCACAAGTGTGAAGCCTATGAATGAAAGCACGTCAATAGGCTTGTTCGACTTCATGCGGCGCCGCAACAATCGACAGCCGGATGACGTCAAACTACCGCGAGAGTGATCCGCAAAATCATATCTCGCGGAACTTTGACGTCATGCAGCACCACAAGAACCGGCAGCCGGATGAAGTCGAACAAGCCTATTCTCTTCAGTTCACACGCACCAGCGCAGCGCGTACACTGGCGCGGAGCAGAGCAGGAACTTGATGGATTTTAAACCCTGCATATGTATCCGAGTCCTGATCGGGAGGTAACGTCCGATTCCGATCGAGTCTGAAACCACGTGATCGGGGCCGATTTCCGATCACGTGATCGGATCGGAACATCCCTAGAAATAACCACTCGTTACAACTGAGGTATGCAGCAAAGCATTTGTGAAGCCACAACACACACAACCTTGAGGCGGATGGGCTACAACAGCAGAAGACACCACCAGGTACCACTCCTCTGCTCTACAAATAGGAAAATGGGCTACAATTTACACAAACTCACCAAAATTGGACAGTTGAAGACTGGATTTCTGTTGAGACATTCAGATGGTAGAGTCAGAATTTGGCGTAAACAGAATGAGAACGTGGATCCATCATGTCTTGTTACCACTGTGCAGGCTGGTGGTGGTGGTGTAATGGTTTGGGGGATCTTTTCTTGGCACACTTTAGGACCCTTAGTGCCAATTGGGCATCATTTAAATGCCACGGCCTACCTGAGCATTGTTTCTGACCATGTCTATCCCTTTATGACCACCACGTACCCATCCTCCGATGGCTACTTCCAGCAGTATAATGCACTATGTCACAAAGCTCGAATAATTTCAAATTGGTTTCTTGAACATGACAATGAGTTCACTGTACTAAAATGCCCCCCACAGTCACCACATCTCAACCCAATAGAGCATATTTGGGATGTGGTGGAACGGGAACTTCGTGTCATGGATGTGCATCCACAAATCTCCATCAACTGCAAGATGCTATCCTATCAATACGGGCCAACATTTCTAAAGAACCTTGTTGAATCAATGCCATGTAGAATTAAGGCAGTTCTGAAGGTGACAGGGGTCCAACACAGTAATAGTATGGTTTTCCTAATAATCCTTTAGGTGAGTGTATATAACACAATTGATTGCACCCACTGAGTTCTATAGTATTTGTTTTCCTGCAATGGAAGTCAATGGTTAAATCATAAATCAAAATATCTTTGTCTGTGTTCAGCAGAATGAAGAAATGTATACAGGTTTAGAACAACATGAGTCATTTTTGGGTGAACGATCCCTATCCCCAGACTTTTTGACATCCCCATGTTCCCATTTTGTTTTTGTAAGGATTGTACCTATGATGTAATACTGTTTGCATTTAGTGAGTATTGCAGCTCAGATTCAATATCCTATCATCTGCGGTTCTGTTCTAAGAACATGCAGTACAAACACTGGTGTCAAGAAATCTGTCTGCCACAAAAAGTCAGCACAGCTTTCAGGGGAAAACTTTGGCCCATAGTTCAGAAATGTTGCTCATCAAAGCCAGTAAAAATGAGCAGTTTAATGAAAACACAATCATAAACGGGCCTCATTTACCCCAGGAGAGCTGATTGTGTATTCATCATCGGGGAGAGTCAGCTTTCAAAGCATTGACCTCAACACGCATCCATTAACATTTCTGACTCCTTTCTGAAAGAAAAGTAGTGTTTTTTTAGAGCAGAAAATAGCTTGAATGTAATATATCATGTGACTTAGTGTCATGCTAAGATTAAACTTCACTTGTGGTCAAGGATTAAAATATATTGCCTCACTAAGCTGTCACAACCGTTTTATGAAGTTTATTTATGAATTTGAGTCGGTGGTTTCAGTGATTTATGAAACTGCTGATAATAATGTGTTGAGTCAATGATTGGTCTTGTGTGTAAATGGATATGAATAATATTTCTGCTGATATATCAGACTTGAATTGTTTGTCATATTAATATCACTGTCAGATTAGCTTACTTTTCCTCTGTAAATACTGGAGTTTTACTAGCCTTATGTGCATACAGTAAATAAGTCAAATTGTTCACCGGCATAAATGTTGTCATTGATTTACCAAATTCATACATTAGTTTATAGTTGATTGATAATCAGTAAAAATAAGCTTCTGAGTTCTTTTTTTTTAATCCTACATTCCTCTAACTAAGCATGTTATGCTTAGGCAGATATTTCTATGCATTAATGCTCTATGCATTTGGCAGATATTTCTTTCCCAGGCATTCAAGCTATACATTTTTATTGCATGAGTTTATGTGTTCGCTGGTGGTCAGACCTATGACATTAGTAATGATAACACAATGCAACTCATTTAAAACTCATTAAACATTAAAGGGATAGTTTGGCCAAAAATGATATTAAACCCATGATTTACTCACCCCCAAGCTGTCCGAGTTGCATATGTCCATTGTTTTTCAGACAAACACATTTTCGGATATTTTAGAAAATGTTTTAGATCTTTCATGTAATGTTATGGGGTCCACGACCTTCAAGTCCAAAAAAGTGCGTCCATCCTTCAAAAAATAATTCCAAACGGCTCCAGGATGATAAACAAAGGTCTTCTGAGGGTAATCCGCGCGGTGTTATTGTAGAAATATCCATATTTAAAACTTTATTAACGAAAATAAATACCTTCTGGTAGCGCCGCCATCTTAGACTCCTCTGTATTCAGGAGAGAGTATTAGCGTAGTGTACGCATTTTTTTTAGTGACGTATGACAAATTCGGAGGGCGGGGGCACAGAGCAGCAGCAGAGTAGCCTCCGTAGGCTGCGTAAGCTCTCATCCTGAATGCGGACGCGACTAAGATGGCGGCGCTATACCGGAAGGTATTTATTTACGTTAATAAAGTTTTAAATATGGATATTTCTACAACAACACCGCACGGATTACCCTCAGAAGACCTTTGTTTATCATCCTGGAGCCGTTTGGATTTATTTTGTGAAGGATGGACGCACTTTTTTTGGACTTGAAGGTCGTGGACCCCGTAACATTACATTTAATCAACTGAAAGATCTAAAACATTTTCTTAAATATCCGAAAATGTGTTTGTCTGAAAAACGATGGACATATGCAACTCGGACAGCTTGGGGGTGAGTAAATCATGGGTTTAATATCATTTTTGGCCGAACTGAACTATCCCTTTAATATGTTTATATCATAATACATTTTGTTGTTGCAAGTAGTTTTAATGTATTATAGGTCCAGTGGAGACCTGTAGTTGTTGTCTGACATCCTTTAGTCATTTTAGTGGTGTTCACTTTGAATCAATGAATCATTGTTTTTTTAAAGAATCTCTTATGTAAACAAATGGTTTTTAATCAGTTTTAGTCCACTGAAATCTCTCCATTTGTAAGTGTTTAACTGTTTTAGTGGCTTTCATCTGCCTTCAAAGACACATTAGCTCACAGTGTTCAGGCTATGGTTGACTTTTTTCTGAAACTTTGTTAAAGTTATGTCCAACAGCAAAATGTGTTGTTATCATTTGTAGGTACATTTTTTGGCCCAAAATTTATTTGGTTTCTAGTAGGGATGCACCGAAACCGAATACCGAATCCTACTCGCATCCTTATTCCATTACAGGGCTCGCAAAATTTCAAAATCCCTGGTAGCCCTTCGGGCAGGAACTCTTCAGTTTTTGGTAGCCCGAAATTTTGCCAATACAAAGCCAATAGTTTTCCATGTAAACCAACTGTTCCTGCTCATCCCCACACCAGATATACCCACCATTTAAAAGTGATTCAGTGGGTCACAAAACTCACAGTTTGGATCATCCAGTTAGAGATTGGATCATTTTTTCGATCAGAATAACAGGGGCTACTGTCGCTTTAAGAGCACAGAGTCACTCTCTTCACTGCCCGTACAATCTATATCACTTTAACTTATATTATGTTCCGGGTCAATTTGACCCGTTTTGATTTTTAAGCTGTCGGATAAACCAGTTAACCTGTGATTTTATTCTTGAAATTTTCTGACTTTTTCTCATTTATGGCCATGAACATGCATGCAAAGTTTAGACATGCTGATATTTTTTGAAGTGTACCAAAATAATTTTGTAACGATTTTGAGGTTCGCGGGTCAATTTGACCCGCATTTTGTTTTGTTTTGCATTTTTGTTTTAGTGTTTGTTGTTATATTGGTGTTTTACTATCCTGAAATGGGGGTAAAAATGCTTCTCCTCACTATTTTGAGTACTGAAAAAGACTTTTACAGACACAGATGGTAAAAGTGAGCTATAATTTCTGTTTACAGTGTATATGAAATACTACTTAAGTTTCAGTTTTCCTCCAGAAATTTTGTAACTTTTTCTCATTCAGGACCATGAACATGCATGCAAAGTTAGGATACACTGATGTGTTTAGAAGTGTTTTTTTTTAGCACAAATAATGATTTTTGGTACGATTTTGATGTTCGTGGGTCAATTTGACCCATATTTGTTTGTTCCAAGGCAACTGTATAGACACAAATTAAATACATTTATTGCGTATATTTTGGTGTTTTACTACCCTGGAAAGGGAAAAGTGAGCTTTTCCTCACTATTTTCAGTACTGATAAAGACTTCCTCAGACACAGAAAAGTAAATGTGAACTATCATTTCTATTTTCAATGTATATGAAATACTATGTAAAGCAGATGAATTCAGACCCACAGTAAATCCAGAGGTGAATACAGGTGATGCCAGCTGTGCCCCACAAAACATGACACCAAAATAAGCACCATTTGTGTAAAATGCAAGAGGTCAGAAAGCACATGCTTGATGTGTGCACATCATGTAAACAGTGATTTCTTGAAGTTGTACAATGAGCCTCAAGAACAAAAGATGAGCCTGTTTAGAAAAATAAAAACTTAATTTAATTTCACAGCAATATTAAATTGTTCATTTAGGATGTCTTAAACATAGGTATGTTAAAAAAACATGTTGAATTAAAATTTAAAATGTTAAATGTTGCAACAGTTTTTGTGCAACATTTGTTAAAACAAACATGTTAAAAATTGTGGTTAAATGCATTTTTTTAAATCTTACTTTTTAATTTTAAGTGTTAATAATGTGTGACAAAGACTGATACTAAAATGGTTCTGTTCATACCTAATCCCTTCTTGTTTTTCATAATGTGATATTTAAGGAATTGCATTGAATCCAATGCGGGTCAATTTGACCCGCTCCATCAAAATCGTCACAAAAATCGAACACAATACAAGGGTTAAAGCTTGCTGCGAGAGATTTAATTTTCTTACTTGAGGATAGTAATGACTGACAGGATGAAGTTGGAGGATTTGCACAAAAATCCATGACAAATCAGTGCGGATTGCTTCCTGTACTGCGGCTTCGCCCGATCGCGAAAGTGAAAGTAAAACTTGAGCGCGCGCTCAAACGCAATTTAAATACCCAATGCCTGAATTTCATGCACCACAATTACCCATCCAAATCTGTGAGAGGATACATAAGCATTTAAATATATTTTTTCCTCCCTATAAGTCAAGATAGCCCGATGGGCAGGGCGGGGATGCATTTTGATAGCCCGACTGCAAAGCACAATGAAAGCGATGCGATGCATTAGTTTTTCCAGGTGCGTCCACAAAATGTGAAATGCCCCTAAGGCTCACCGGGAAAAAAAACACTTATCTCCACGTCAACACCTGATGAGTGTAATCAACGGCAGGGTGACGTCGACCAGTGTAGTGCAAGCTTAGGGTTCGGTTCGGTGGAAAAAAAATCTAAGATTCGGCCGAACCCGAACACCGTCAAAAATCCCAGTATTCGGCCGAATCCGAATCCTGGATTCGGTGCATCCCTAGTTTTTAGTCAAACGGTTCTGCTTTCATTACATATGACAGTGCAACAAAGCATCTAAGTGGCTGTTTACATTCACAAAATTTTGTCAATCTGACTGATTTTAATTCGATTGAAGGTTACCACAATACATGTACCCTAAACATTGCAATCTGACTAAAATGTTTGTTTACATGTACATTCTATATGAATGCAAATGCACAACCAGGGTTGCCAGATTTGCATATGAGAACCCTCCAAATGGACCTTCAAAACTAGACCAAAAGCATCCCAATGACTATTCACACCCCAAATAATAACTAATCAACAAAATCCTGTAATCTTTAACCCACATAACTGGTGGAAACAGTTTAAACAATATCTCAAATCTGAACTCGAAAAAAGCAGAGGACTTGGCAACGGCCCACAGTATCTATCACTGAGTATACACTTTATCTCTGGATAAAAGTCAAAGTTAAGTTGGCAAAATTGTTAGAAAAGTTGTTCACATTTTTGGAAAAAGAACAATGCTATTGTATTGCTTTATAGCTTTATGAAATGCTAAAGAATTAATAGCACATGACCCCATTACCTTAATAATGCGTGTTGCTATTGCCTTGCTATTGCATGTTTCTGTGATGAGAATCAAGTGAGAGACGTAAATATAAGACATGAACTTAGGCACAAATGTTCTGCGCATGTGCACAATGTATTTTTGTATCTGATTGAGAAAATACCACGATTCACGCGTTTACATGCATACTTTTCTCTTGCTGATCAGATCGAACTACACCACCCCTTCTATACGTTAGAAATTTGCATCCCATCTTATTGATTAAGGTGTTTACATGAAGGCTTTTCTATACAATTGAGCAATCAGATTATTTGGTTGCATGTAAACGTAGCTAGTGCATTGTGAATTGCATTTACAGTTTAGTTTTCTCAACTGTCCAGTAAAGACATAGACATCTCCTGCGGGGTGGGATTTCCATGTTAGCTGTTTATTTAAAGGGTAAGATGTTTAAGAGAGGTCAATACATCAGTGTGCTTTGTGCTGCCAAAACAGGACTACACCAATGTTAGTTTTGAGTTTAGGGCTTCTGCTTCACTGCCACAAATGGGAACCCAAGAGGTTAGTTTACTACACAGTGTAAACCAACCTGCTCTGCAGCCGGCCGTTGGGATGTGCGTATGGTACTTTGAGCTTGGTGGAGATGAGATCTGTGAAGAAAAAGATGTTTGTTTAAGAAAAGCTCTGCTTGGCTGAAGGAATAGGTCCCTGGCATTGCATATTACTGCAAACTGCTTATGTCAACCTGGCTTTAGCAAACCATTAGAGCAACTGAAGTCCTCTAGTAAAACCCATACCGTCAATACCAAGTACAATTTGTGCTCATGCATGGCCCCCATTCTTTTGACAATCCCACCTTTGTTGTAATCGCAAAATTTTATATTCAGATATAATAAGAAATTACATTGCAAATGAAACAAAGAAGGAAAAGTTTATAAAAGTCAGTTTCAATCTGTATAGAGACAAAGTAGCGTCTATACACTTACTAACATCTTTCATTGTGTTCTGCAAAAGACAGAAATGTTGTAAAGGTTTGGAAAGATGAGAGAGGGTGTAAATAAAACAGTAGCTTACCTAAAAATGAAAATTTAAAGGTAAGTGCCTGCAGCGAGGTGTCTTGGTGTAAATACACTCTTAAAAAATAAAGGTGCTTCATGGTGCCATTGAAGAGGGGTTTTCATGCGTTTTTGTAGGGCTGCATAACAATTAATTGCAACTTATCGTTTGTAGAATAAAAAGTTTTGTGTGTATTGTGTATAATTGTTATATATATATAAGTACAAACATTTGCATATATATATCTAAGAAATATTTACATGTGTATATACATTTTATGTTATACAACTTAATGTATATGTTTTTTTTCTCTTAAAATTATACGCTGATTGCATTGTGCATTTCCAAAGTGTTTTTCAAAAATCATGCACCCCACCTTTAAAAAGTAGTTTGTAAAAAAATTCCCTAATTCCTAAACAAATTACAGTTCATTTTTTCATTGCACCTTTTTACATTTAGGATTTAATTGTGGCTAATTCATTGTTTTTCATCAAGCCAGAAATCCCCTAAAAGTTCCTCACGGACCACCAGGGGTTTGCTAACCCTATAGGAAACCTTGCAATAGAAAAAGAGAATCTTTAACATCTAAAAAGCATTTCTGTTTAAAATAGTTTTCTTTTGTAGTTAAAAAGGAAGAAATGTGAAAGGAAAGAAGTGAAGGAAGAAATGGTTTTGCTATGATCCTTTGGCTGATTCTTTAAAGAATCGAAAAAATGGTTCTTCCATGGCATTGTTTTCTTTTAAGCACCTTTATTTTTAACAGTGTACATCGAGATACTCACAATAGGTTATTTAATATGAGATTCTGAATGTCCAGACTGGAGAACTGCCAAGATGCCTGCAAACGCTCATAGTTAGACCTGAACACCATTACTGACAGTGTGAATGTAATCTGTTAAAAGGTGCATGATATACAGCGCCACCGCGCAAAGGTTTCCCCAACATTACAGCCAAAAATAGCCTGGACCGCATGTGAGCCAAGACCTGTCAAATGAGCATTACAGCCTGTAAGGCTTTTTGTTATTGTGGTTCTGTTATATGTGCAGATATAAATCAAATGATGGTGGGGTGTTTCTTTTTTGTTTTTTATAAAACGAATACTAATTATATAAAGGATCACTCTACTTTTATTAAAGGGGACAGAGAATGAAAAACCATTTTTACCTTGTCTTTGTTGAATAATGGTAGTCTACCCACATTCACAAACATACAAAAAGTGGTAGACATGCTAAACATCTCAGTCTCATAGAAATTCCTCTTTTAGAAACTTCAGCCAGAAAACGGCCCAATCTGAAAAACCGATGCTTATGACATCACAGGCATCACTGCCCCTCCACTTTAAAATAATTGGCTACATTTTTTGAGTGGCAGCAAAGTCAGCCAATCAGTAATGAGATTGCAAGTTAAGCCAGTAGGGGGAGCCAAATAGGTGCAAAACCACTTGTTTAAAATCCCCCACCCTAATAGAGCTATCTGAGAGAGGTTTTTAGGAAGCTTCTAAGGCATTACAGACCCAAACAAAACATTTTTTGTCTACATGTCACATCACAGAACAGAACAAGGATAAATACCCCGTTCAATCATTCTATGTCACCTTTAAAGAGCTCCTATAGTCCGATTTACGATTCATCATTTCCTTTGGTGTGTTTTGGTACATGTTAAAAATTATTTTAGCATTGCACTGTGAGCGAATCCTTCAAACATGGTAAGGAGCGTCATATTTCCAGTTGATGTCAGAGGTATTCAGGCAAATCACAACGTACAGATTAGCTGGCCAATCAGGGACACAGAGCTTTTCAAATCCATGAGTTTTGTACAAAATCAGTGTGTGTCAGGAATAGAGGGAAATCTGGAGCTACAAAAAAATTAAGGTACATGGAAACTAATGTGTTTTTTGAAACATAAACGACGCAAACATATTGTATATTATACCAAATACACAAAATAATTTGTTTTTAAGCAATGTTATTAAAAAATTCCTATAATTTACTCACCTCCATGTCATCCAAGATGTTTATGTCTGTCTTTGTTCAATCGAAAATAATTTTTTTTTTTTTTTAAGGATATCTTACAGAATTTTTTTTCTTATAGTGGACTTTAGTTTATGGTTGCAATGCAGCTTTAATGTGCTTTTAACAATCTCAGCTAAGGCATAAGGGTCTTCTCGCTGTCAGTAAGGGGTAACAAGTACTTATTTTTTGGCAAAAATGATGATCGTTTTGCTAGATAACATCCTTATGCCTCAGTTGGGATCATTTAGTGCCCTCTGAAGCTGCATTATAACTGCAATATTAAACTGTAAACTGTTGAGGTCCACTTAAGTCCATTATATGGAGAAAAAGTTTCCTAATTAATTAAGGAAGCTAATTAAGTTAAGTTAATTTCAAAGAAAGACATTGAATGACATGGGAAGGAGTAAATTATCAGATTATTTGTTTATGAGTATTGATTATTTGAAAGTGAAATATTCCTTTAATTAGGTTGGAGATATGTAAATGAGTTATCAATAAGAATTTATTGTTTATTATTTAAGAAATTAATATTCACTATTCATACTTTTTTTACCGAGCCCCTAAGGTGACATTGGAGTAAAAAAATCTATAGTTTAGTTTCATTTGCTCACGTGAAACTTTCATGTGCTCACGCGAAACTTTCACGTGCGCGCGCGATAGCTTCACGTGAGCATGCGAAACTAAACTTTAAAAAAAAATTCTGCACATGAAGGTTTCGTGTGAGCATAGTGCTGGGCGATAATTCGATAACGATAATTTTACCGATATAAACTTTTCCGATAAAACGATAAGGGAAGTTCGATAAGTGATCGATAATGTTTACGCACTGTGCGTAATGTTGCGCGAGCACTTCCGGATGCGGCACGCACTCTTGGTTTACAATCACAGTGTCAGTTAGACTTGAAGGAGTGGAAGATGAGGCAAGTTATTCATTTATTAGTAGAGACCTATGATTTTCGCGATGCGGATAACGCGGACGGAATCACGGAATCCAAATGCGCGGAAACATTTTCTTGTGTGTAATGTTGGACGCGCAACAGGGTTCGTCAAACACAGCAGACACAATAGGTGCAGTATACTGTAGCCTACTTTCATTCAGCGTCCGCCTTGCGTCCGCACAGCTTTGAAAGTATATTTACAGGACATTCACAAATTCAGGAAACTGAGGAAAAGCAGCAGATCCACCACTGCAGTGAATACAGTGTTTGCGTATGTGCGCTCCCACAGCAACATGACACTCTTGACATCCATTTATCAGCGTGTATAGCTCGTATATGTATAACACACGCGTGATCACTGAACTAAGTTTTCTTTCTTGTTTAAGTGAACATAAACAGCTGTTACTCAGTATATTGAAACTTAAAGCAGTCTGTCTTGGGTCTTAAAGTGACAGTAGTCTGCTGCTTTTGTGTCAGAAATGTGTTGATTTCATAACAAATAGATTTACATTTAATACAGATGCATTAAAACAAGATTTTAGTATTTGTATTTGTCATGTTCTGAATAAAAAGTAGTTTAAAACCATTATTAACTGTCTGTTTTTTACAATTTTCATTCAGGAGCAAAAATCTGCCTTTAAATTTGACAGGAGTAAAGATTTGTTATTTATCATGATAATTATCGATATCGACTGATATGGAAAACATTTTCTCGATAATTTTTTGGGTCATATCGCCCAGCCCTATGTGAGCACATGACATTTTCACGTGAGCACATGAAACTAAACTTTATTTAATTTTTGCTCCATGTCCCCTTAGGGGCTCCATACTTTTTCACTGCTTTTCTACATTAAAACATGATGACCATTCACTTCCTTCGGCGCCTACAGTATGTTCACCATTAGCCTCTATAAATACATTTGGTATGCACTGTTGGCCTCAATAGAGGACAATTTGTGACAATATTTTCCCTGTTGCTGAGTGATTTTCTGGAAGTGAAAATTTAGCAGTGGGATATCTGTGACATCAGAGAACACATCCATATTTTTGTATAACGAAAAAAAATAAATGGGACGGGAAGCTGATGTGCACCCTGCACGTTTCAGATGCAAAACTTCCCCCAAATCAAAGCTCTTGTTGTTTACATTCCCTCATGTCATGTCAGACCTGTGTGTTGAATTTGTCTTTTTTCTATACAGCGCAAGTGTATGGAGAGTTGAGAGGCTGTAAGGACATCTCCATAATCCTTTTACAAAATATTTCAAAGAACTAGTGCACTGAAACCATGTTGTAGCACTGAAAAAGGTTTTTTTTTAACAAAAAAATACCATGGTCACCATTCATTGGATAAGGCGGTTTAATTTTTAACACATCCTCTTTAACTGTTGTCAGGGTAGCGAGTGGTCCTCTGGGTGCCATCTTGGCTGGGTGAGGAATTTCGAACTGTCTGAGAGGTTGGCTGGATGTCTTGCCTATTTTCCATCACTGGGCCTTTGCTGGGACCCTAGAGGTTTGGTCTGGAGCCCAGTGACGGCAGCGGCCCTGACATTAGGACATTTACATGTCCCATGGCAAACTAATGGGAAAATGGATGAGGTTGATATTTCTCTCTGTGCCTGATGCCCTACTGGCTTGCTGATCTCGAGTCGTTTTACAATATGTGTCCTGGTCTTTGAAACCCCAGCTCAGATTGTTTCCTACATAAAATCATCCCACATAAGAATTTTTTTTTGAAAATATAACCTTGATATCTTTAAAGAGCACCTATTTCATTGCTAAAAAAACAACATTGTGTATTTGTTATAATACAATGTGTTTACGTGGTTTATGGTTAAAAAACGAATTTTTTTCCACATACGTACATTTTTGTAGCTCCAGATTTCCCTGTCTTCCTGAAACGCACAGATTTTGTACAAAACGGTCCCTGATTGGCCAGCTAACCTGCACGTTGTGATTGGCCTGAATACCTCAGACGGAAATGTGACGCTCCTTACCATGTTTGAAAGATTCGCTTACAATGTAATGCTAACAGGAGTTAACTTACAGGCTTTGAGACAAAGCGGGATGAATTATGATAATGTCGGTCTTGTCTACATCACCAATCCCAGGAAGTAAACTGTTGCCTACAATCCGTGTGTTTGTTGTAGTCCAAGAAAAGAGATTTACGTTGGAGACGATAACTCCCGTAACATGTACTAATACACACTTAGACACCAAAGTAAATGTAAAAACTTGAATCGGACCATTGGTGCTTTTTAATATTAACTGAGTAAGGTCATGTCAAAGATTGGAATCAACATGAAATCAATAAGTGAAATCAAACTTCGATGTCCTTTATCTCATTAAATAATAACATTTATATTAGCATTATTTCAATTCATTATGACATCCATATGATGTATAAATGTGTATGAGTACAGTCATACTGTATGCACAAATATAACAATATAGTCACATTTTTTTCAAAGCAACTTGCAAATGTGAATTGTTTCACACAACTAAATCCTAGCTATTTTGCAACTCAATATATCTGCCATCTCTACCTTCGCTTTCCGACTCCTGGGCTTTCTCACGCACCGCATGAGCCTACGCTGGCCCTGTAGACCCTTTCAGAGATTGTATTTTTTTCTACAAACTATAATCTGACCGTGGCGGATACACTGTGGGCTATGTTAAGCCTCTGTGGATCTAGATTTGGAAAATAAGGACCCACCCACTGGCCCTGATCTTTGGAGCAGGGGTGGAGATGTTTTAAACAGGTCTCATAGGAGCAGTTAGACCGGAGGACAGAGGACCAAGCTACCCTGTGGTATAAGTAGCCTGGACGTCTCTCGGCTCAGTTTAGTGCATATGTTTTTGCTTCTGGGAGGCCTGCTGCAGACGTAAAGCAGTGAAGGCATGTTTTATCCGGCTTCTTTTAGATGCTTATTTTTATTTTTTTTACCCTCACGGCAGTCTGGAGACCCTCACTAAGACATTGTGTCAGGGGCCATGGAAAGTCTCCAAAAATACAGTCAGAATAAGTGCCTAAATTGGGTCAATTGTGCTTAAACTACAGGAGAGCCTTTCAACGATTTGAAAATATTTCATCTCTTGTGCTTTTATAGGGTAGTTCTTGCCTAATTATGACACAGATAGTTAAGCCTTTAATATAGAGTTGTAAGAACTGCATTTTTGGTTGGCAGCTGTGAACAACTTACAGTAAGGGGGTAACACTTTACTTGAAGGGGTGTGCATAAGACTGACATGACACTTTCATTATCATGACATGACACGTGTAGTAGATTTTATGCACATTTATGACAACTGTCATTTTTAATGCAAAGATTTGACATTGTTTGAGATGTCTTTGTTATGACAACTTGACAATTAACCAATACATCATAACTTGTCATAAATGTGTCATAAACATGACATAGCAGAATAATTATCAAACTTAAGAAACTATCTAGCTTTATGGGTTAACATTACATTAAACTGTTATTTAAATGTCATAAGTGTTGATACTTTGTCCAATAGTTTTATAACAGCATCATGAATATTTTTCTTGACCTCAACTAAAGTGCTACAAATTGAACTTGCCATTAAAATGTCATTAGTAGTGCTGCCTCACGATTAGTCGCGACTAATCGTTTTCAGAATAAAAGTTTTTTACAAAATATATGTGTACTGTGTATAATACTTATGTGTATACAAATACACACACATACATGTATAATTTTAAGAAAAAATGTATTTATTTAATCAATATTTATATTTATATATAATATTAATTATATATAAATATAAACATGTATATACGCATGCAAATGTTTCTTAATTATATACATGCGTGCGTGTGTGTGTGTGTGTGTGCGTGCGTGCGTGCGTGTGTGTGTGTGTGTGTGTGTGTGTGTGTGTGTGTGTACCTGGTAATTATCACGTTGTGGGGACCCCATAAAAGATAGGAATACCAGTGTTTTTGTGACCTTGTGGGGACATTTTGATGTCCCCATGAGGAAACAAGCTTATAAATCAAACAAGATGATGTTTATTGAAAATCTTAGGTACAAGAAAGGTTTTTGTGATGGTTGGGGTTAGGGAATGGGGCAGGTAAGGGGAATAGAATATACAGTTTGTATGGTATAAAATGCATTACGTCTATGGAATGTCCCCACAAAACATGGAAACCAGAATGTGTGTGTGTGTGTGTACAGTACACACACATATATTATGTAAACAAAAACTTTTATTCTGCAAACGATTAGTCGCGACTAATCGTGAGGCAGCACTAGTCATTAAGTATGAATACACTGTCAAATAATTTTAAATACCTTCAAAAACGCATCAGACATGTCAAAAGATTATACTTAAATTTATGTATGTGTTAAGTATAATCAATACATAAAAAACTGACTAACAGAGATCTTGTTCTTCCTTACACAGAGGGTTCTGAAATTTTCTGACATTTAATCATTTAATTTCCAAAATGCAATAAAATATAATTTTATCAATTTTAATAAGTATTATTATTGCTATTATTGTTGTTGTTATTATGATTATTGTTATGATTATTATTATAACTGGATGATTGATTTTGTTTCTCTTACACCTGGTGGAAAATTAAAAAAAGCATTATGAACTAAAGAATATTCATGATGCTGTTATAAAACTATTTGACTATTTAAGTATTAACACTTAATGACATTTTAATGACAAATTATATTTGTACCACTGTAGTTGAGGCAAGAAAAATATTAATGACGCTGTTATAAAACTAACACTTAATGACATTTTAATAACAAATATATTTGTATCACTGGTAAAAAGTGGTCAGTTATGTTGTCTTGGTTATGTCAAGTTGACAAGTTATGATGTATTGGTTTATGTCTAGTTGTCATAACAAAGACATCTCAATCAAGGTAATCTTTGCATTAAAAATGACATAATTGAACGAATGACACTTAATGACAGTTGTCATAAACATGCGTAAAAAAATCTCCTTCATGTTCCTGACACGTGCCATGTCATGATTCTGAACTAAAGAATTAAAAAATATATTTTTTTATTCATGCATTTTGCAGACGCTTTAATCCAAAGCGACTTACAAGGTATACATTATATCAGAATGCGTGTTCCTCAGGATTGAACCCACAACCTTTTGTGCTGCTAACGCAATGCTCTGCCCACTGAGCTACAGAAACACATATTTTTGATATGAAAGAACGACTCTGTATTAAATATGCAACATGATAAGCTCATATGTCAAATAAAGTTGTAACAACAGAATAGCACAGCTGTAAATGTGAAAAATGTCAAATAAAAGATTAAAGCGAGACCTAAGAACACATTGAAAAAAACGAATACGTAATCTGGCAAAGCAGCAGATGTCTTACGTTCAGCTTTCTTACTGTTTTTAATGTTAAACACACTTAGCTTTGACAGACTTCATGTGAACAGCTGTTGTGCGTACACTGATTTGTTGTGATGTGCTGGAAGTTTTGGATGCTGTTACAAACGTGTGTTGTCATATGTTAAATACAGATGAAATAATCGGCACTATTTCAAGGTTACTTGTCAGATGTTAGGGAATTTGTATCATGTTAACGCCTTTATATAAAAGGTCACATTTTTTTGATTCCATTGAACAGCATGTGGGTGATTCTCACGAAAACTTGGTTTTAAGAATGTCAAGCATGAAAATGTAAAAATTGCTTAAATTTACTTTTTTTCCCACCAGACATTGAAAAACAAAGTCTGGAGTAAATGGGAACATTAATTTAAACACTTTTACTTATCATTTAACACTTTTTGTAACATAATTTAAAAAATTAGTCCTAAAAAATCTCATTACCGCAACAGTCAGAAAACATCAACACTGACATATTTTCAAAATGACATGACAAACCTGAAAGAACATAATTTGGAGATTCTGCACATGCATTTAAAATCAAAGTATTATGCTTCTATTAATTAAATTAACATTTAATAAGCATCTGTTGCGGTAATGATAATCAAAATGTCGTGTAAGCATTCTGACAAGACAATATTTCAAATTAACTGTAAAAAATGTATCTTACCTGGTAGCCATCTTGAAGTAACTGGTCCATGTGCTTGGTCACTCAAAATCAAACTTTATTAAAATTCTGTATGTGTGCTTAAACTGTTCTCAAAAAGTGTTGCAGAGGATGAGAACATCAGGCATGGACACATAATTTTCCTAATTTTTCTTCATTATTATTATACATGAATATTCAGTAAATATTTTTTCTGTCATCTAAAGTAGTCTAGCAAAACATCCATTTATTTTTTTTCTAAATATTTTTGTGTTAATTTGATTAAATTACAACATAACGCATGTTCAAACACAGTCGGACACATTGCGGTAATGAGAATTTCAGCAGAAAATTAGATAAAATTGACAAATTATAAATTCTTAAGTTGAAATCACACATTGTGCAAGGTAGAACACAGTATTGTGTTAATTCTGATGCTTTTTAATATTACTATATTACACATTTTATAGCTAAAATCATTAGTGCCTTGGTGTTTCAATGGTTTCGTGAGAATCACCCATGTGATGTTCTTTAAAACGATATCAAAGGATGCTGTAAGAACATTATCCCTGATCTTTCATCAGGTTTTGCTCAGACTTGTGGAGTCCATGCCAGCTCGAATGCACGCCATCACTAAAACAAACCAAATATGAAGAAATTATGAATGTCAGAAAACGGTCCAGACTTTCTGTATTTGTTTAATGCTTAAAAGTTAATAACAGACAAACACTTTAATCAGTATGTAAGATATTAAAGATCCCCTCACAGTGCAATAAGGGATTGACCTACTCTGTCTTATCATGTTTTGGAAAGTTCTTCTCTCTTGAGGCTTGTGCGATCATTTTACACACTGTGATGTTTTGTGTGACTTTGTGTTTGTGTGTGATAAAAAAAGTTTGAGCAATCATATTTTATTACCCAGGTACTCATTCACGGGCAAGCAAAGTTAAGGGTCACTGCTGGGCATTGTAAATGAAGTTTGTTGTCTAGGACGAGTGCCACCCGCAATGTTTTTAAAACCCTTATCATCAATCTCCTGCCTTTTTCCATTGCCACTCACTTCAGAGTCAGATGGAGTCCATCTCACACGCTTTTACTAAAAATAGATACTGATAGTTTGTCGTAAGTTCATTGCTTGCTGTCCTTACCCTTCTACTGAAGAAGGAACACAAATGCAATAGTATCTAATGTGCTTGTTTATCTTTTAAATTGACTTTGAAATGTGATGTTTAAGGGCCAGAGATTTAATAACAGCGCAAACCATCTATTGGCTTTAAAAAACTAGGTCAGGTTTTATGCTCTCAGTTTGTGACACCACAGAGAAATGTGATATGTGAAAAATGTAAACCACCCAGCCAAATTTGAATGATAAAAAACGGCAAATAAACAAAATCAGTTATCACAATCTTGAAAAAACAGGCTGCTCTCAGACACTGGGGGCGTGTCCGCTGTCACCTCTTAGACCACGCCCACTTGTGAGAAAGCTACCATAGTCTCTCTACAGTATACTTTCAGATACTGCTGCAACCTAAATGGATGTTCGCGATTGTGTTTGGGGCGGGGCCATGATCTGTGGCCCCAGTACATCATTGAGCCACCGTTTTAGCCCCGCCCTAAATTATCCTTAACACAGAAATGTGGAAAAACTGATTAACGTTGTAACTCCACAAATCAGCAATACATTTCTTCTAACATTTATCATGTGTTTAGAAACAATTCTCTGAAATGTATTTTATACAGACTTTAAAGGGGACATATCATGAAAATCTGACTTTTCCATGTTTAAGTGCTATAATTGGGTCCCCAGTGCTTCTGTCAACCTAGAAAATGTAAAAAATATCAACCCAGTAACTCTGCAAGTATTTGAAAAAAATAGGTCATTGAAATTTGGCTCCCCTTGTGATGTCAGAAGGGGATAATACCGCCCCTTAATCTGCACTATCCAATCACGGCACTGCAATTAAGTACAAAGATCAGCTCATTTGCATTTAAAAGGACACACCCAAAATACTCACACCTACAAAGTGGTCATTTTAAAGGAATAGTCTACTCATTTTCAATATTAAGCTATGTTATTACCTTAACTAAGAAAAGTTGATACATCCCTCTATCATCTTAGTGCGTGCACGTAAGCGCTGGGGCGCCCTGCGACACTTCGATAGCATTTAGCTTTGCCCCATTCATTCAATGGTACAACTCAGAGATAAAGTTAGAAGTGACCAAACACATCAACGTTTTTCTTATTTAAGACGAGTAGTTATACGAGCAAGTTTGGTGGTACAAAATAAAACGTAGCGCTTTTCTAAGCGGATTTAAAAGAGGAACTATATTGTATGGCGTAATAGCACTTTTGGGAGTACTTCAACTCGCCTGAAAAATCCGCTCCCCTTCTCCCTCTCATAATGGGAGAGGGAGGGTGTTACTGCGCCGAGTCGAAGTACTCCCAAAAGTGCTGTTCCGTCATACAATATAGTTCCTCTATTAAATCCGCTTAGAAAAGCGCTACGTTTTATTTTGTACCACCAAACTTGCTCGTATAACTACTCGTCTTAAATAGGAAAAACGTTGATGTGTTTGGTCACTTCTAACTTTATCTCTGATTGATACCATTGAATGAATGGGGCTAAGCTAAATGCTATCGAAGTGTCGCAGCGCGCTCCAGCGCTTACGTGCACGCACACAGATGATAGAGGGATGTATCAACTCTTCTTAGTTAAGGTAATAACATAGTTTAATATTGAAAATGAGTAGACTATTTCTTTAACATATTATAATAAATTATCTAAATTGTATTTTGAGCTAGAACTTCACGTATGTACTCTGGGGACACCAAAGATTCATTTGACATCTTAAAAAAGTCTTTGTGAAATCTCCCCTTTTTTAAATAACATACTCCAAGAATCAGATTTAGAGTTTGTGGCTTTCAGCTAATGCCTGTTGTCTTTAAAGTCATCTTGGGAGTTTAATTTATATGTTGGCTCAATATATTTTTATGCATTTTGGGATATACTGGGACACATGGGCATCATAACTGTTATATGTGGGTGGGACAAGACCAATGATATTGGACCCACTCACTTTTTCTCTAATTTAGCACATATGTCTGTTCATTTGTCACAGCGGCGTCAGTCTACTCCATCCCACTTGAGAAATGCCCTAATAAATTAAACTTCATTCCACGTTTTAGCTACAGCCTTGACTTCCATGCTGCTGCTTCCTCAAATCCATTCCACTTGCCTCATTTAGAATCCATATAATTTAAACTTCATTTCGTGTTTCCCTACTTTCACCTGCTGTGTTCTGGGCCATGACAGAACAAGGAAACAAAGTTTTTAGGCTATAAAAGCAATTGTTTCATTAAAAGGCACCAGAATACAAGAAAATGGCATCTACTCCTGTAAATGTTTTTGGCTTCCTACGCCTATGACTGTACAGCAGAAAGCGACTTGAGGAAAACAATAAAGCTTTTCATCTTATGTAAACTAAAAGAGACAAGCCTGTCTCCGCATATCCTCCCAAATTTGCTGTTTTACTTAAAAAAACAATAGAGATAAGAAAACTGTGCTCATCAAACTAATATATGGCATCTTTAAAGTGTGTTAGTCTGACCAATAAGAGACAAATACTGTTTGAAAGCACTCATTCAGGTCTTTTGGGTGCTGTTAATTGAGCTGAAATAACACACTTTAAATTCTTATGCCAATTTACAATCCAGATGCGTATAAAGGAACATGTGCATTATCTGACAGCGCACCCAGTCTCAATTTGAAGTCCTGTAATTGGCAAAAGCTCTACATTGAAAGAATTGGGTGAGCAATCTCAGGCCCCATGTTTTCAAGAAACAAAGGTTTGAAATACAAGAATAATTGATTGTTTCTGTTTGCATGCTTGGTGGAAAACAAATAAGAATGACTAGTTCTGTATGACAATTGGTTTACAACTCATATGTCTTCTTTGGAAATGAAATGCCATTCTAATCCAGCCCAGACTGCAATCGATAAAAGAAATCATTTCAGTCAGATGCTATCATGGCTGGAATTTGGATGAAGCTATGATGATGTCAGGTTCGACTTTCTCAGATTGTGTGTAAACGTGTCTTTGGAGAATAGCAATCAATATGCTTTTTATTTAAAGAGCACCAACGTCCGATTCACGATTTTACATATCTTTTGGTTTGTAGGTGTGTATTAGTACATGTTAACAATATGCAAAAGGTACAAACCCCAAAGTAAACGATGATGTGAGTTATTGTTTCCAACGTAAATCTCTTTTCTTGGATTACAACAAACACATGAATTGTAGACAACAGTTTACTTCCTGGGATTTATGATGTAGACAAGACCGACATTATCATAATTCCTCTCGCTTGGACTCACAACCTGTAAGTTAACTCCTGTTAGCATTGCATTGTCCGCAAATTTTTCAAACATGGTAAGGAGCGTCACTTTCCGGCTGACGTCAGAGGTATTCAGGCCAATCACAAGGTACAGATTAGCTGGCCAAAAAAGTTTTGTACAAAATCCTTGTGTTATATGAAGACAGGGAAATCTGGAGTTACAAAAATGTACGGTATGTGAAAAATTATGTATTTTTTAACCATAAACCACTCAAGCACATTTTATTTTACCAAATACACAAAATAACGTTGTTTTTTGGCAATGAAATAGGTGTTCTTTAATGTTGGTTGTTACAATTCAGTGCATAGTTTCATAGTTTTTCTATGTTGGCTGCATAATTTCCCATAATTGCTGTTTGTTTTTCTGCTTTTGTTTGTCTTTCATCTTGTCTTGGCATTTCTGTGGTCGGCAGCTTCGGCCAGGTTGTGTTTGGGCGTAAGTGTTATTTTAAAGCCACATGTCAATGGCACATTGCTGCAGAGGAGTGTATTCAAGTTATTGTGTTGCAGACTATTGCAATAAAAAGGTTTTAGGGGGCAAATATGTTCATGCCTGTAGTTGAATGTTTAATACCGATCGAAAACAGATTTCAGGGTTCCCACGGGTCCTTGAAATCCTTGAAAGTTTGTGAATCTGGGAGAAAAAATTCAAGGCCCTGGGAAGTTTTTGAAAATATACAGTATAAGTTACAGTATACAATATAATACGCTTTTTGTGAAAAAATCCATATTATTCCCTGTGTAGTGTAGGAAAATTTTATAAAATTTCTAGCCTTTTAAGCACACATGCTAAACTGTTCGCTTTAAATGCTTATATCTTCTGTATGCGAATGTTGATTCATACCAAAATGCTTTTTTGCATAGTTGTGTTTGACACATTAAAAAACGTCTCGGGATACGTATGGAACTGTTGTTCCCTGAGAAGGGAACGAGACGCTGCGTCTCCCTTGCCATACTTCCAGCATCCCTGTACGCCGTCTTTGGCAATATTTCGGATAGCGATATACTTCCTGGTTCCCGCGTCACCCTGTCTTTGTCGTTAAGCCTCACCATTGGTTGAATTTGATATATACATTCAGACGCACTTACCCCTGGAGGCGTCCCCAAAGTGTCACCGCAGTGACGCAGCGCGAGTTCCCTCGAAAAGGAACTGTTACAATTTAACACGATGTTACCTTGCACTAACTTGAAATGTCTCTCCACATTTAGTCCTTGAATTTGAGGGTATTATACCTGGAAAGTCCTTGAAAGGTCCTTGAATTTGAAGTTAACTAAGGTGTGGGAACTCTGAGATTTGATAATAGTGGTTGAATTATATATCTGCCAAGCCATATAGAAATTTGGCAGACATGTGTTTCTGACAGCTGGTTTGACTAAATGGTTCTTTAAGGGTGTTTTCACATATACACTGTTTAGGTCGGCCCAAATGACGTGTCGCTCCGAGTACGGTGCGTTTGGGTCAGTGTGAACACAACAGCCGCACTCGGGTGCGCACTAAACGACCGCTCCGAGACCGCTCTAAACAGGCCAAACCAAATACAGGAAGTTCTCCATATGTTGGAGGCACTGGGCTTTCGTTGTGACGTGAGCCGGGTGTTATATTGTGGGTTAACAACAAACAAGCCAATCCTGGTCCGTTGCATAGAGATTCGCTGTCTCCTTTACGTTTGAGCTGATGATTTTATAAATGCATAGCTGTCCTCCACACACAAATAGTGACATTACGGGCTTTTAGCAAACGGCTCCGTGAGAAAGGCTTTAATAGAACAGCTACGCAATTTCGCGTTAAAGCAAAGAAACTTCGCAAAGACGTGCATCGTTTATCTCCACATCTTGATAGCTGCGCTCTCTATGTCAAGCTGGTTGTCGTGGAAACGTGGGGGTGGTCATGAGATGGTAAGAGCTGTCAGAGACCAATAACAGCGCTGACCGTTGTCACATGGTGTACGGTGCGGCATTTCGAGTAAAGTAAAAAATATATATATGTGAACACGGACCGCACTAACTGAAAAATTATACAATGTATTTTGGTGCGCTCCGAGGCCGCACCACGGTGCGCTGCGCACCAACATATGTGAAAACAACCTAAGGAACCAAAAATGGCATCACTGTGAAGAACCTTTTAAGCACCAGATTTGAGCTTCATTTATAAGTTAGAAGTTACATTTCATTACAATATTGTAGGACTGTGACAAATAATCGTGAAAATGCGCGTTTTCTCCATGAATGAATTTTAATGAATTACAGTGAAATGCCGCCACTTCCAAAAGCCAGAGGGCGCTCTCGTGCAGAAACGCCATTTGTGCCAGAGAGGAAGTACCATTACAAATGCTATTCCAGGAAATGTCTAGAGGCATATTCAGATTGTTTCAGGTATTTTTATGATAATAAAGAATATTTTGAATGATTGTGTTTGACGAGTGTTGCTTTCTTAAATGCACATTACAAACGACTCAAACTCAAAGTGATTTTAGATTGATAAGGCTTCCTACTGAACACAGAGTCGTATTACACGCACAAGCTGTGCATGAAACACAGAATTGGAGCCTTGCGATTCAGAATCGATTTCAGACACTTCTTTTTAATGGGGAATGCGATGCATCGTCACAGCCCTAAAATAGAGAGATGTGTCAGTGTGTTACATGTGTGGAAGTGGGGTTTTTTGAGATCTCTAAACAGCAATGAGATTAAATGAAGAGCAAATGGAAACTTAAGTGCCCTGCGACTTTTTTTCAGAGATAAGTCTTCAGTAATCTCACAAGCATCTCCTCCAGTTTCAAAGACATCTTGCCATGCTTATATTAAATAATCCCAAGTGAAAATCAGATCCAAAACCACTACATGAAACTATGATCATTCGTTTGATAGCTTTTCAACTTTTATTTTATATCAACGATTTTCCAAATCAAACAAAGTGAGCTCTTTTTGTAGCATTTGTATGTTGTCACATGAATAGGAATTAAAGGGATGAAGTATTTAAAAAATCAACCTGAGGCACTGTATGATTGGATTACATTGAATTCATTACTGTCAAATGTTAACTTAGTATTTTTGACCTACATATTTACCAGGTTACCTCATATTAACCCTGCTAAGGAATTTGTTTTGCTTATTTTGAATGAGCATAACGTTTTGACACATGAAATTTGATGATTTTAATGTTTATGTACTGTAATCTGTTATGATTTTATAGATGTAATTGTGGGTAGATTATTTACACTTTTTGAGTCTTTCTCACTTGTTTCTTTTGTAAAACCAATCATAAAGAGATATTATTTCCTTTTTTTATTTATTATTTTGCCTACAACATGTGGTTGGTAGTCACCTTTTACTAGCAGTAGTGGAATTTTCTTGAATCTGAATAAAAATATCTTTACCGTTGTCTCCCTGCAGATTGAGATGTCTGGTGAAACAACTGGATAAGGGTGAAGTGAATATTGTAGATCTGAGGAAGAACATTGAATATGCAGCTTCAGTACTTGAGGCCGTGTACATCGACGAAACCCGGTGAGTGATGCTTTGCTTTACACAGTCTTACATCATGAGTCATATTCTCTGCATCTTAATATTTCTTTCTTACCTTTTTAAAGGTTCCTTCTGTTTTGCACTTGCATTGTACACTCCAAAAAGTGCTGGGTTGTTTTAAACCCAGGGGTGGGTCAGTGTTGGACAGAACACACAAATGGGTTAAAAATGACCCAATGCTGGGTTGTTTTAACCCAGTTGCTGGGTTGTTGTTACTCGACCATGGGTCAGGACATTTGACTAGGGGTCATCTCGTGTCCAAATGACCCAAATCTTTTTTACCCAAACCCGACGTGCAAACCCATCAAAATTAGATCTGAGTCCAACACCAAGTGGCAATTTTTTTTTTACCTGACTGGACCCAAATGTAAACGGCAACAATGTTTATGCGGTTTGCAGCCCCACATGCACCAGTCAGACAGAAAGAAACACTAATGGCCTTGCAACCAATTTGGCCTATATTTTCTTTTGTTATCTGACAACGACACCAAGGCAACGGCTTACAGTGTATATTCAAAATTGATTGACCGGTCTGGTTTAAAGGACAAGTTCGGTATTTTACACTTAAAGCCCTGTTTTCAGATTGTTTAAGATGAAATAGAATGGTTTTGACTGAAATTTGGACATATGCGGCTGCCCCGAGATTTTTCTGGTGTTTGTGTTTCAGCTCAGACCTCTACAATGGGTTTAATGGTGCACTGGAACAATCCTTCCTAAAATGCATTAAACTTTCGTTTACAAAGACGTGAAACTCACCGAGTGGTCAGGGGTGTTCACTGGTATGCTTACACAAAAATCACTGCAAAAGACGCATTCCAACAGGTTTTATCGTAGTTTTTACCAACTCCATTGACTTGTATTAGATGTCCTGTGAGGTACGGTATTACTCCGCACCGGGAACTTTGTTTCTATTCTTGCAATTGGCAATGGCGGATTAGCGCCACCACCTGGGCTGGAGTGTCTATTATTCAAGCTCTAAGCGGAATAATGTACGGGTGTGAGGCGTTTGGAAAAATAGGTCCAAAAACACATTCATTTTAAATTACTCGAGACCTGAGGCCACTAATATTGTCCGAGGCACATGTGAAATTTTAGACCCAAACCCGCTCGGGTCGGACCTCTGGTTTTTGGATCTAAGTTGACCCGTGAATACCTCTACCTTTGACTTCTAGGGGCCCATAGTAGTCTAGCCCTCCCAAGCAAGAGGTTTACATTTAAGCATTTGGCAGACACACTTGTCCAAAGTGACTTATAGTGTATTCAATTTATACATTTAGTTAGTTCCAGTCCCTGATTTTGATTAGTCAATAGCTGTGTTTTATTTATGATTAAACACAGTTATGACCACTGCATCCAACAAATCTGCATATCACTGCACAGCACCCTTAGCAATGTAAACATATACGAAACATTCTCTTACGATACATTCACATTGGGCGTAAGCGTTAATGCGTCCCATTTTCTTTTACGGGGTGACATCATCCGTTGCCGAACTGAATTGTGGATCCGTCTTTGCCAAAAGTTTAAACAATTTTTACTTTTCAAGTGCCAACATGTGCCTCAGCTAATCAGATCGCCTAATGCAAATAACCTAGTGCTAGCCCGCCAATTACGTCTATGCAAGACCGGAGCATTTGTTGCGGCCACTGTGATTGGCTGTTGGCCACACTTCATACAAGCCTTCCGCCAAGCATTAACGCTTTCGCCCCGTGTGAATAGACAGTAATTGTTCATAGCAGTTTTTCCAGCGGAAGGAAGGCTTTAGTGATTTTACTTTGCAAAAGTTGCGTTGATACATACTTTTATTGCTTTAATATTTGTATTCAGTGGTAACAGTTTTATAAAAGCAATAAGGTAGTCCAGGCTAGTGCTGTATCGTGGATAAGTCACGGCTGTAGCGGTTGCAGGCACTCTGCTTCGCTGCCTAATGCTGCGTTCACACCAGCCATGGTAGACACTTCAAGTGCGAATGATTTTAATGTTAAGTTAATGTGAAGACGCGTTGACGCGCATCTGGAGGTCTCGCGGCGTGGATGAGGCGTTTAGCGCGGCGCGGTAGACGCGATTCCGCATCATTTGCGCGTGTAGTTTGCGCGAATGGAGCGAATTGAGCGTTGCTGCGGCAAACGTGCGAGTTGAAAAATTCGAACGAATCAGGAGTTTTCTCTAGTAGTGACATGATTACAGGATGCGAGCGGAGTCACTGAAGCCCCTCCCATGACGCAAAGTTTCGTGTGAATGTCTCGATGACTAGAATTTCATGCGCAGCTTTCACGTGCGAATGAAGTAAAAAAACTCAAAATGTTTAAGTGGCAAAATGGACGCGGTAGGTTTGAATGCCTCAAACGCAGCTGGTGTTAACCCACGGTAACAATGGCCATCAGCCGTACTTATTTATAATATAGCACAGCCTCGTACTTTATTGCTTACATGTTTTCCTTAGGCGTTGAACCCACAATCTTTGTGTAGCTAACACAATGCTGTACTAACTCGGCTGCAATACTTTATTGAAACAATGACATTGACATATGATTAAGAAATTGCTAAAGTAATTGTGTAAATAGACGAATTGCAAATAATAAATAATATAATAAAATACTACTTAATAATATTTGCATATAAAAATATTTGACTTTTTATGGGTGAATGAATAGAAACCAGAAGAGTGTGGTAACATGTTCAAATGACATGTGTGATCTCCACTTTGAGGATTATTCATCCTTTCCACCCTGTTGCGTATCAAGTATCTCCAGCATTTATCAGGAGGTGTTTTGTTTTCATCTGCAGAGAGTCAGAGGTCTCATGTTAAGCAGCTCGCTCCCTGCTGAAGTCAGCCACACAGTTAGTCAGCAGAGGTCTGCGTCTCGTAGACCCTCAATCCTAATTAAGTGAGACCCAGAGCTCTGGCGTGTCTTAGACTGATGTATACAGAGCACTAACGTTGGCCTACTACAACCTTGCCAGCTTGCCGTTTGATGAGCCGCTGTTCAGACAGAGTCGGCTATGGCTAATTACGTTTTCCTAATGACGGGCACAGGATGTATTGCCATGGCAGCAGCTTTGAGCAATTTTAGCTGGTTACTGGAAGTCAGGGAATATTTGTTATGATAACATGTCGCATTTCCTGCACAGGTCGGGCCGCCTGCGTAAGACCGAGCAATAACGGTTGCAATTCTTTCTGCTGTGTTCATTTCTCATGAAAAGGGTATTTATTTTATTTTATGCCGGTTGCTTAAGGTACTTAAGCGTGGAATAGCGGCGTTTTGACCAATGGCGTGTAAGCGGGATGAGTCACAGCTCTGTGAGAAAATGAGTTTCACCGTCTGCACTCACATCAGCGAAGCTTCATGCCGATGTAGGATTGCATTTATTTCATGAAAATGTGAAGGTCACATTTCCTCAGAAAATTAAAAAGGAAAAAGATATATTCTGCGTTAAGAAAATAAAGCTTTTTATGCATAAATTAGAATTGAAATCTGGTGATATTGTTTTCTCTTCTGCTGAGATTTAATATATTTGCTCTGAAATTTTTGTTTCTGAACAAACTTTACTGATTATGTTAAAGAGTTACTTTCATTATTGTGCAGTATTGCTTTTGCAAATTAGTATTTTCTATTAATATTAGAATAATAAAAGGTAAAAAATGAAATTGTGGTAACCTTTTACTATGAGAAACACATATTCACTTTTACAGTAAGTTACTACAATTTTGCCTCAATAATCTTCTAATTTAATATATTAAAATATTTGGGGGTAAGAATAAGGGCTGAAGAATATAGTTATTGTGCTTTATAGGTACTAATAAGCAGCTAAAATGCTAGCAGTTTGCATGCTAATAGGCTTTTTTTTCAAGTAAGAATCGATCCCATACTGAAGTGTTACCGCAATTTTTGCATAATATGTATATTAATTTGTACAATTGAATTATTATGAATATTATTAACTGAAAACTTATTTTTGGATTAATGCATCTTTTAGATTCTGCAAGGGGAAATGTAAACTGTATACTGATACATTTTGCAGCCTTTAATTTAGTGGCTTTTTTAGTACACAAACAAACCGAAGGGTAGTAAATTTGCCCACGGTATATTGTAAAGTTTTTGAAAAATTTCGAAGCATTTTCTCAAAATATGTGTCAATATTAGATTTGTCACAAAAATTATTCCATTTGCTGAAACACAGAGAAAGTTGTGGCCAAATTAAGACATAAAAAAAGAAAAATGGGCAAAAATGGCCTTAACAACCCATAATGCTGCGTTCACACCAAGTGCGTTTCAGGCGTCAAAATCACATCTACCGCGCCTAGTTTGCCGCTTGAACAATTTGAATGCATTCGCAGGTGAAGAGCGAAGTAGACGCACGGGAAAGCAAGCAGTTGACACGTGTCAGAGGCAAAATCCGCTTGTTGTGGTAGTGCTATGCGGTTGTCTGTGTGGCGCGAATATCCGCCATAGTTCAAATTTTTCAACTCGGGCGTCAGCCGCAAATTCGCGTAAAAACGCAAAATAAACAAAAAGCACCATTCGCGCATACCTCGCAAATATGCTCAATTTGCGCCATATGCGGACACGCGAATGAGGCGGAAACATGTCTTTTTCGCACCATTCTAAACGCCTCATCCGTGCGGCGGGACCTCCAGACGCGCGTCAACGCGTCTTCACATTGACTTAACATTGAAATCACTCGCGCTTGCCGCCTCTACTGCGGTTGGTGTAAACGCAGCATAAGGGTTAAGTGAAGATGATGTTTCATGAAAATATTTTGTAAATGTCCTACCTTAAATGTATCCAAAATGCATTTATCATTAGTAATATGTGTTGCTAAGGACTTAATTTGGACAACTTTAAAGGCAATTTTCTAAAAAAAAAAAGTTGTCTTATCCTTACAAACCATAGATCAATAGAAAGTGTATTTAAGCATCCAGATGATGTATAAATAAATAAAAAATTCCCTTAGGACTGGTTTTGTTTTCGATAGGCCTATAGATTATAGTAGAATACAATACAATTCATGGTATTATTGTCCTCATAAATTAATTATGATTTATTAAAACTTTTATGCAATTTATAATTTTTTTACACTACTGAAATTGCTTTAGTTGTGAGATTCCACTTTGAATTAAAAATGTTGGGAAAAAAATACTAGACTATGCAATTTTATACAGACAATAAATAAACAATGTTTCTTTTGCATGCAACAACATAACAACAAGCCGTACAGTTTTCCAACGAATGACTCATACGAGATGCTTTGTACAACATAAATTTTTGGTTTTGTAAAGGTCACACACTGTAGGCTGCTGTCGCCTCTTCATTTTGAAGTAATATCCTCTCTGAAATGGTTTTATTCTCCAGACGGCTGCTGGACACTGAAGATGAGCTCAGCGATATCCAGGCAGACTCTGTGCCCATGGAGGTGCGTGATTGGCTGGCCTCCACCTTCACCAGGAAGATGGGCGTGGTGCGCAGGCGACCCGAAGAGAAGCCCCGGTTTCGCAGTATCGTTCACGCCGTCCAAGCTGGGATCTTCGTTGAACGGTATTAAGATCATTTGTTCAGTTCATCATCAGAAATTATGCATAAGGAGCTGTAATATAAAATAAGTAATATAATATGTTAATGTTTAATAAATTATCACAATAATGCATTGATTAGTTATAATTTATGCTCACTTGGTCAAAAACATTTTATACAAAGACAATATAGACAAATGTACTCAAATGTACATCTCAAATGTACATATCGGTACAAAATATATACATATCTGTATCTAATCGTACATACTAGGACCTTTTTAAAGGGTACTGCCCCAGTGACAGCTGGGGTACATATTTTGCCCCCTTTTGCTAACAGTGTATATATATATCTGTAACAAAATTATGTTGCCTTATAAGATATAAGATACACATATTATATATTTTATTTCTTATATTATATAATAATCGAATAGTCTTATAAAAGTATTAGTTTACACTGTCAGAAAAAATAAATTCTTAAAAGTTGGGCTGTCAAAAGATTTATCGCAATTAATCACATACAAAATACATGTTGTGTGTAATTATTTTGTTTATATAAATACACACATATACATTTAAGAAAAAATGTATGTATATATATTTTATCTATATTTAATATAAAATATATTAAAATCACAATAAATATAAATATATAAATAAATAGATATACAAAATATTTACACACAGTGCACACACTTATATTATGCAAATACAAACGTTTATTTTGTATGCGATTAATTGCGATTAATCTTTTGACAGCCCTACTTAACAGTTCATAAGAGTTTATAAAAGATCACCATAATTACAAATTAAGCATTATTTAACATTTGCATAGTATAGTATAGTTTAGTATATACCTGTGGTTGCATAATTATGTTGTCTTAGAACAGTGGTTTTCAAACTGGGGGCTGCGAGATGGTGCCGGGGGGGCCCAGTTTTATGACATTTTATGAAATACATTAATTTATCATGAATTATGTGTAATTAAACCTAATAAAATAAGGCTACTAACCAAAAGCACTATTTTTTTGTATAGTTTAATGTTTTTTATTAAAATTTAGCGTTTTTGTCACAAATTTTCTTTGGGGGGCTGCGAAGGAATGCACCGTACACAAGGGGGGCCACACGATGAAAAAGTTGGTAACCACTGTCTTAGAAGGTCCTTTTTTCCCCAAATTTTAATCCATTCCTAAAAAAGTGTCCAAGTCTATTGGCATTCATTACAAAAACATAGACTAGCTCAATGGTGCGGTACGCTTTCAAAAAGTACACTTTTGTACCTAAAGAGTTCATAATAGTACCTCAAGGGTACATATTGCTACCAAATGTATACATATGATACGTAATAGGATGTTTTTAAAGGGAACTAAAGGGCTATCTATGTAGGTGATAGACAGCCAGGATTCTCCAATTTTTTGGAACAGGGTCTGTGTTTACACATTTATTTTATGTTTATCCCGTAAGTGAGTTTAAACCAAACCGACAGTCTCATTTCACAGACCTGCCCAGTTTTTCCTACTAACTGGGAAAAATGTCTTTCAAGATTACAGACATATAACAGGCACATCCTTAAGCACGAATCCGGCAAAATCTTTTCCAGTAAATGAAAACGAATGTCTGAATTTAGTTTGTTTGTGAGGCAGTCCGTCTCTGATAGTCGTGTACGTTAACGATATGAGTAATGCATGCCAACAGCCTTCATCTCACATGGGCAGAGTTCCTCATTTCCATGGCAACTCTTTCTGAATGTCACAGACACCTGTCGAGTTTGAAACTGTGATTGCTGTGTGGTGTGTAATATTAAACGCATGTTAGGCTCGATTTATGATTGATGGCTTTCAAATTATTGAAAGATATTGATACCTTTAAAACTCTGTATTTTTCTTTAAATATATAATTGTTGGTATTTTTAAGGCAGGATTACTATAAAAAGAAATACATCTTCAGAAATAGGCTTTATTTATTTATAGATACACGGTACAAAGCATAGGGTCACTTGAACTTAATCTTTTTCTGAATGTTTGATTTTGATTTGAGTCTAGAATACAATGATTTTAAAAAGCATCTCAGGAAGATAACAAGAATCTGATTGATAAAATGCAATTTTGTAAATATTTATAAACTCTATACAAATGGTGCTTTGAAGTACTAAAATAAAACATAGTTTGATTAAGTCACAACATAGTCCTCAAAGTTTCATTTTAGTTTTAATATTGTATAGCTCTGATGGGTTTACTATTATTCTAAATATGGGAAAAAATATTAATGAAGAATGAGGAGGTGACCCTAAACTTTTAAAATGCACTGTACTGTATACTAAACCACTTTTAGTTCATTATAACCTGTCATAAAAGAAGTAAACTAATAAGATCTTTAAAGTGTGAAACTTAAAATCTGAAGCAATAAGCTATGTAATGGGGATTGGGGACATGAATTTGTAACTCGAACTGCTCATTTTCCATTATTGAGATGTGTCAGCAAGAGGCAGTTTAAAATAAACACTGGAATTGAATTTAATCAAATAATTTTGGGATCTGGACTGTGTGAAGAAATGTGCTGTGGTTACATTATTAAGTGTTTTTTAGTGTTTAGTTGATAAAATATTTTTTTTTGCCAGATTTTAATAAAAAAAGCAGTTCATTTAAGGGAAAACAGCACAGTTTTTCAATATTTTACTATGTTCTTAATCTTACCTCAACTTGGAAGAATAATACATCCCTATCTTTATTCAATGCGTGCACTTAAAGGAGTAGTCCACTTTAAAGATGGGGTCCATTGACTTTTCATAGTAGGACAAAAATATACTATGGCAAGTCAATGGGCCCCATCTATAATGTGGATTACTCCTTTAATCTTTGTACAGCGCATCATGAATGTGTTAGCATTTAGCCTAGCCTCATTCATTCCTTGGGATCCAAACAAAGATGAATTTAGAAGCCACTAAACACTTCCATGTATTCCCTATTTAACTCTTTCTCCGCCATATATAAACATACAGTATATCAAATGACAGAACAGAACCTCTGCTTTCAAAAAAAGTTTCGTCTTACCTTCATTAGTTCTCTTTTATCACCTTTGAAATATGGGTAGGTTTCTTCAAAAACACCAAATTTTGTTGAGAAGATTATTCAATTTTTGTGAAAGACCTTTGATAGAGATCAGAAACATACACAGAGTTTTTTCTCTTTCACTTGAGGAGTTATTTCCTGGTTGTATAAGTTCCGGAAGCCACCTGGTGGATAATAGCGGTATTGCTGAAAGCCGGAAATTCTCGTCATTGGCAGGGAAGTGTTTTCTCTTAATTGGCGAATTAACTCATCAATTATAAATATAGTTCTCATTTCTCATCAGCTTAAAAAATCGCCACGGCATGTAACTACTCATGTAACAATAGGGAAAACATGGAAGTGTTTGGTGGCTTCTAAATTCTTCCCTGTTTGGAGGAATGAATGGGGCTAGGCTAAATGCTAACACATTCACGACGTTGAATAAAGATATAGGTATACATAGTTACTTTGTCTAAGTTGCGGTGAGAACATAGTAAAATATTGAAAAACGGTGGTGTTTTTCTTTAAGCTCTGTCATAAAATAAACACTCGATGGGTTGTAATTTGACCTATGCTTGGTTGTTTCAACACAACAAATATCATTTTCAACACAATGTTGGGTCAAATTTTGGGGGTCAATTGAACCCAATGACTTGGTTGGTAAATATACTTATAGGTTATTTTTACTTATACAGTCAGTAGTTCCCAAACTGGGGGGCGGGACCCCCTTTAAGGGGCTTGAGATGGTGCCAGAGGGTCGCAGTTTTATGACATTTTATAAAATACATTCATTTATCATCAATTCTGTGTAATCAAACCTCAGAAAAATATAGCTACCAGCCAACAGCCCGACCTTGTATAATGTAATACGTTTTGTTTAATTCAACTTCTAAGTTTGACATATTTTTGTCATGAATTTTCTTTGGGGGAGCTGCGAAGGGATGCACCCAACACAAGGGGGTGCACGCAGAAATGTGTAAGAAGCACTGCACTATGTGTTTTTTTTGCATATCCAACTCAAATCTGTCAGTAAAAAACACAACAAATCTGTTTTTCATTCTAAGCAGTTAAAGTTGATTAAGTTTGAGTTTAGATTAAATTGTGTGTAGGCATTATTCACAATTTTAGTACAGTTTTTCAGATATACAGTACTTGCACGCATTATTGAAATCTTCTGATATTGTCTGCAGAATGTACAGAAGAACGTCCAACATGGCGGGACTGACATACCCACCATCTGTAATTGCTGCTCTAAAGGTACAGATTATCTTTACAGGGTTATAAGAATGTCTGTTTACTTAAAGTATTCAAATATATTTATTTATTCCCTTTTTAGGATGTCGATAAATGGTCGTTTGACGTCTTCAGGCTCCAGGAGGCAAGCAGCGAACACTCTCTAAAGTTCCTGGTGTACGAGCTGCTCACAAGATACGACCTGATCAGTCGCTTCAGGGTACGAGAGACTGCAAAAACTAGACACCCACCGAAACTGTGAATGAAACACATTGCTCTGTCTCATACACCCACAGGGAAACTACCATAGTTCCTCATCCTGCCATTTAAAAAAGTTTACCCATAAATGAAAATATTTATTCACCCTTAGGCCATTCCAAAATCGTATATAACTTTCTGTCATGCGGTGGTAAATACACAAATTTGCATAAAATGACAAAAAACGATCAAACTAAAAGTATTATAATAGTCTTCTGCATGAGAAACAGACCAAATGATGGATTCCGAGAGCCGGTTTCCATTTCTAAATGAACTACAGTATTTGTTTAATATCTTATCATGTCATCTAGTGGATTCACACAGTTTTTCTTAGCACTGATCGGATTGGGTTCCATTCTCAAAACATGTATGTTTTTACTCTGTAACAGTAGATGTAAACGTGCTATACATTCGATATGAGCTGCCTGCCATTTTCCATCCGCTCCCTTTCTTTGTTTTTCACCATCGTGTCAGCTCTCATCATTTTGTACTCTTTTCCCAAGCACAGCGATGACAGACTCTGAACTCGCACACAAAAAGCCAAACCTCGCTCCCCTGATGAGAATAAAAATACAGACTACACATGTTTTCATTGTTTGAGTGTCGAGTCTCTTTGCACATGGATGGTATACTCCACAAAATAAAACCCTTGCGGGAAGCCATTTGATGGCCTGTAACATGCTTTATTAATCAGATATGAAAATGAAGTTGTTTAAGAGGTTTACTGAGATGCCACTGAACCATTTTTGGGAACAATTCAGTCGAAGGATCTTTAAAGAACCGTTTCTTTATTACCTTTTTATAATCTGAAAAACTTGTGAAACAAAGAGGTTCTTCGGGTGTTAAAGGGTACATTTCACAATATTTTTTTTAGGATGTAATAATATAAATATTTGGTGTCCCCTGAGTACTTCATATAGATCATATAGATAATTTATTATAGCATGTTAAAATTGCTGCTTTGTAAGTGTAAGCAAAAATTTGCTGTTTTTGGGTGTGTCCTTTAAAATGCAAATGAGCTAATCGCTGCACTAAATGGCAGTGCAGTGGTTGGATAGTGCAGATTAAGGGGCGGGATAATCCCCTTCTGACATCACAAGGGGAGCCAAATTTCAATGTATTTCACATGCTTGGTTCACCAAAACTAAGTTACTGGGTTGATCTTTTTTACATTTTCTAGCTTGATATAAGCACTGGGGACCCAATTATAGCACTTAAACTTGAAAAAAAGTAAAATTTTCATGACACAAACCATTCACCAAAAATGGTTATTCTATGACATCGTGAAGCACCTCTATTTTTAAGAATGTTCAAGGCCTTAAGATGCAGTTCAAAAGTTTATTTTGTGTTTTTAGGAGGAGATACCAATGAAGTATAAAATACAAATCAAAATGTGGGAATACAAAACCAGTACTTGTCTTGAAATGCTTCCATTTCCATATTACAATTCAATTTTTCAATTCAATTATATTTATATAGCGCTTTTCACAAAAGTCAATTGTTTCAAAGCAGCTTTACATAAATAGAAGCAGTGAAAAGCACAGAAAAACGACAGATAGCACAACAAAATACATGATAGCATGAGTAGTTAAATTTGCTGCGGCTTTGACTCAATATTATAAGTGCACGTATTACTAAAGCAACGTCTAGAAGAGGAAGCTAAGTAAAGCCCAAAAAGGCTGCCTCCCCGGGGTGAAAAACCCCCTAGGAGAAAAAAAACCCCGGGCTTTTATCCGAGGAAAAATAAATCCTAGGAGGGAAAAACCCTTGGGAGAACGGATAAGGAGATTAAGCGGTTCTGCCGGTGATCGTTGGTCAGGCATCAGCTGGGCATCACGTTGAAGGACGGCCAGTAGATCAGAAAATGATTACACTGCAAAAGATCATTTTCTTAATCAGTCTTTTTTGTTGTGTTTTTAGTAAATATATTTTAAAATATAAAGATTTCATTAGATGATTAACTCTTAAGTCCCTTGGAATCTTACCCCCAAGACACTTTTCTTTAACTAAAGAAAAGTGGCTTGGGGGTAAGACATAGTTCCCTTCATCTCAGTTTAGTAAGATTTTGTGACTTTTCTAGACTATCTGTCAATAGTCATATAAAAAACTGGCTTGATTCGGTTATTCTAAAGATGTGTAAAAAAATTACCAAAAGAGGGGTGAAAATGACCCCAATTTAAAATGAATGGAAAATGCAAAAAAAAAAAAAATTTATTTTTATTGGTCAAAATAAAACCAATGCATCTAAAATAAATTAGAAATTTTCAACACAGAAGAGTAGGCCTGGTACTAGAGCACAAATGCAATATAGAAAAGACACGCTCAATCACACACACACACACAAACACACACGCGTGCGCACACAAACACACACACTTACATTCAGTCAAATTTCTGTGGCATTTTGTAAAAACAGACATTTCAAAATGCATCAAAAACTACAAAAAATTCTACTATTTGAAATCATATTTATTTTTAATGTCCTTTCTAATGTTTATATAAACATAAATTCACAAAATGTATCACTAAAGTAGTGATTTGAGCAGTTGGCCACATCCAGTGAAATGAATGGGTCTCTATGGGCCTCTGCTGGTCGAAATTATTTATTTCCTAAACAGTAATTTTTTTATGTTTTTTTCTAAACACCTGATGTCCGAATTCAACACATAACATCTAGATCAATATCTAAAAACAATTGAGATCAAATTTAGATCATAATTTATGTGAATTTTTCACAAAAATTTGATAGTGTACAGGCAAGCTAATGGTGTAGTTGAGGAATTTAGTGGTAAACAGGTACAAAAGTACTTCAAATCTCCCAAAACACAGCATTAATGTATAGATGGGAAGTAAAAAAAATGGATTTATTATTTTTATCATTAAAAATTTATTTTTTGTAATCACTCTTTTTGAAAAACGCTTTAAAGTAAAGGGCGTGTATACTAACCAACACCCTTGCCTGGGTTGCGTATGTGTGGGGCGGGTCTATCAAAAGAAGGTCCAGATTCTATTGGGGTAGGGGCTTGTTTGTTTAGGTGATTTCAAATATCAACATTGGCTTTCAAACATTGTGCACTCCGCCTTTAAATTCTGTTTCAGTTCAGTTCATTTTTACCCCCACAGAACTCTAACGTATACAGGAAAATAGGGGCTAAACCTTGATTTTGGAGAATTGATTCATTGACAAATAGTTTATTTTTGTTTTTAGCATGAAAAGTTAAATTTTACAGTATGTTGACTGTGTGTCTCTCTTCTGTGCAGATACCAGTTTCCTCCTTAGTGTCCTTTGTGGAAGCTCTTGAGGTGGGCTACAGCAAGCACAGAAACCCTTACCATAATCTGATTCACGCTGCTGACGTCACACAGACAGCTCACTATCTGATGCTACATACCGGGATTATGGTGAGTGATCTCTAAATAAATTGTGCATAGACAAACAAGCATGACAACTATTAACAGCTGTCAAAATAAGCTGAAGTTACATGGATTTATGTGTGCAGTTGTTGTAATGATGGCAATGAGGATTGCAGTATTTATCTGTAAGTAATGATCGACTGGCCTCTTCCACAGCACTGGCTTACTGAACTGGAAATATTGGCCATGGTGTTTGCGGCTGCTATTCATGATTTCGAACACACCGGTACGACCAATAACTTTCACATCCAGACCAGGTATGTGATGGGCAAATTTACTGTTCAGATATTATTCATTTGCATTCACGCTACTGTATACCTTCGATCAATTTGTGTACAGTTCTTTTTGGTAGAAACTTAATTATAAGTTGATAAATCTTTATTTGTGAACCACATATCGACTCTTAAAGGGACACTACACTTTTGTTGAAAATATGCTCATTTTCTAGCTCCCCTAGAGTTAAACATTTGATTTTTACAGTTTTGGAATCCATTCAGTCGATCTCCGGGTCTGGCGCTAGCACTTTTAGCATAGCTTAGCATAATCCATTGAATCTGATTAGACCATTAGCATTGCGCTAAAAAATAACTAAAAGGTTTTGATATTTTTCCTATTTAAAACCTGACTTGTGTACTAAGACCAATGGAAAATTAAAAGTTGTGATTTTCTAGGCCGATATGGCTAGGAACTATACTCTCATTCTGGCGTAATAATCAAGGACTTTGCTGTCGTACCATGGTACCAAGTCCTTGATTATTACGCCAGAATGAGAGTATAGTTCCTAGCCATATCGGCCTAGAAAATCACAACTTTAAATTTTTTGTCGGTCTTAGTACACAATATAACTTCATAAAATTTTTGTTTAAAATAGGAAAAATATCAAAACTCTTGGGTTATTTTTGAGCGCAATGCTAATGGTCTAATCAGATTCAATGGATCTAAGCTATGCTAAAAGGGGTACTGCCAGACCCGGAGATCGGCTGAATAGATTCCAAAATGGTAAATATTAAATGTTTAACTCTAAGGGAGCTGGAAAATGAGCATATTTTCATAAAAAGGGGAGGTAAAATGTTGAATACCCCCAAATTTTCAAAGGGCACAAATAATGCAAAAATGTGTTTGAACATAAATGTGTTGGACACAACAACCATACAATGAAAAAATCTACACACTTCTTTTTAAAATCACCATTAAAGCAAAGCAGTCTCATTAGAAATGCTATTTTGATTATTTTGTTAATGTGACATCACACTGATAAAGCCCCGCCCACAGCAACAGACTGACTGGTTAATTTTACCCAAAAGCTTTTCTAAATGTGTTCTTTAGCACATTGTAGCACTAATGCGCCTATAATATTGTCTCAGACTGTATGCACAGGAAGCAGATCTATTTTTAACCAAACCCGCACACTGTCTGTTGGAAAGGGAGTAAGGAGCTATCGCTCATTTGCATTTACACACATGAAAACAGTGTTTTTATTTGCTCCTACTCAAATAGGGGAATTATGGATGTGCTACAACAAATAATCTGTGGGGTATTTTGAGCTGAAACTTCACAGACACATTCCAGGCACACCTGAGACTTGTTTTACATCTTGTAAAAATTGGCATAATATCTGCCCTTTAAAGGGACATTCCACTTTTTTTTGAAAATATGCTTATTTTCCAGCTCCCCTAGAGTTAAACATTTGATTTTTACCGTTTTGGAATCTATTCAGCTGATCTCTGGGTCTGGCTTTACCACTTTTAGCATAGCTTAGCATAATCCATTGAATCTGATTAGACCATTAGCATCCCGCTAAAAAAAACAGAGAGAGAGACCGACCGAAAATTAAAGTTGTGATTTTCTAGGCAGATATGGTTAGGAACTATACTCTAATTCTGGCGTAATTATCAAGGACTTTGCCTCTGTAGTGATATTACGCAGTGCCGAAAATAGTCCCCTGCTATTGAAAGTAACCAAGGGGACTATTCGGGCAGTGCGTAATATACCTACGCCTGCTGCAGCCATGTTACAGCAGCAAAGTTTTTGATTATTACGCCAGTTTGAGAGTATAGTTCCTAACCATATCTGCCTAGAAAATCTTTTAATTTTCCGTCAGTCTTAGTACACGATGTAACTACAGAAGATTTAAGTTTTTAAATAGGAAAAATATCAAAACTCTTTGGTATTTTTTTGCGCGATGCTAATGGTCTAATCAGATTTAATGAATTGTGCTAAGCTATTCTAAAAATTACTTGTGTGATCGGCTGAATGGATTCCAAAACGGTAAGAATCTAATGTTTAACTATAATGGAGCTAGAAAACGAGCATATTTTCAAAAAAAGTGGAATGTCCCTTTAAGTCACTTTGGATCAAATCTGCTAAATGTAACGAATAAATGCAATAATGTCCTATAATTTGGCCAAACGTAGGTATCTTATGCCCCCTTCACACCGAAGCTACTTCCAGCTTCACAAGTGAGAATGGTCACTGGTAACAGGAAGTGGGCGTGTTGACACAAAAAACGTGTGAACGGGGCTTTAGATGGGATCTACTTTTTGGAACAGCCTTTGCATCTTTGATGTCTTAAAAAGCACTCACTGCCGCTCACTAGATTTTGGACCGGAGCCTATATGTGACAATGTGTGTGTGTAGTATAAACAAGAGAGAGAGAGAGAGAGAGAGATACTACTGGTGAAACTCTTAACAGTTTATGTTTTTCTGATGGGCTGTCAGAGAGCTGAGAGAAGAATTCATCATGTATTCAATGAGTCCCCAGTGGCACAATCTACGTCACAATCTCTATTGATGTTGTTGTTCTGTGTTAGTCCCTGGCAAGAAGGGCATCTGATTCACATTAATAAATGCCAGTGGAACCTTGAGACTGAGTTTTTTATGATAGCAGATTTTATTTTGGGAGACGATCCACTGCAAACATTGTTATTCATAGTAGTCAAGTACATTTGCTTTTGCTGACTAAAACTGGAAGAAGGGAATTTGATTCCTTGTGCTGTAGTGTTATTTTAGAGGAGTGCTGGATCTGCTGGGAATTGAGGAACGAGGCTCGTAACAGAGAAAATTGAGCTATTACACTTCATACACTTCAATCTTTGATTGCCACGGATGGAGGTTCAACCTCGTCTTATAGTTCTGAGGCTTATTCCTCGTGTGAATAAAAATGAAATCTCTGAGGAATATCAAGCCTTCTCACTGAATGAAGAAGACGATCATTATTTAGAAATACCAGGAATAGGATGCATACTGATAGCACATTTGTTTCAGCAAACAACCCTGTTCAAGTTAATGTATGGTTATTTAGAAATTGAAATGGATGAAGCCAATATGGAAATGACTTAAACTTAATGACTTAATGAAAAGTCTTTTGTGTTTCTACACAGATCAGAAGTGGCCATCCTCTACAATGATCGCTCTGTCCTGGAAAACCACCACGTGAGTGCAGCCTACAGACTGATGCAGGAAGATGAGATGAACATCCTGGTCAATCTCACGAAAGATGACTGGAGGTACGCTGGGCTTTGATGGAAACTCTGGACCTGGGAACGTTCTGGTTGTATGTGTGCACTTTGAGTTCTGATGAGCTGATGTGCCTTGTTTTTCCCCGCAGAGAGCTGCGTACGCTGGTGATCGAGATGGTCATGAGCACAGATATGTCCTGCCATTTTCAGCAGATCAAGACTATGAGAAACTCACTGCAGCAGCCTGAAGGGTGAGTGACGCCCCCTGCTGTGCTGCCAGATTATGTGAGAAAATAAAGGTGTGAATCAATGTGATGGAATGAGTTCTTGTATAGTAACTATGAATTTACTGGTTCATGGTAGGGCTGCATATTGTTTTAGCATTGACATCGCAACGTCTGCAGAGATAGATAGAGAAAACTTTCAATAACATTTCACCTCTTAAAAGACATAATGGTACCAATAAATATGGTTCCAAAGGAGGTTTTATTAAAGGATTACTCCACTTTCTTAAAAAAAATCCTGATTATTTACTCCCCTCATGTCATCTAAAATGTTGATGTCTTTCTTTATTCAGTTAAGAATGAATTAAGTTTTTTTTTTTAGAAAAACATTCCATGATTTTTCTCAATTGAATAGACTATATTGGACCTCAACAGTTTACAGTTAAAGGAATATTCAATTTTCTTAAAAGAAAAATCCAGATAATTTACTCACCACCATGTCATCCAAAATGTTGATGTCTTTCTTTGTTCAGTCCAGAAGAAATTATGTTTTTTGAGGAAAACATTGCAGGATTTTTCTCATTTTAATGGACTTTAATAGAGCCCAACATTTAATACTTAACTCAACACTTAACAGTTTTTTTCAACGGAGTTTCAAAGGACTCTAAATGATCCCAAATGAGGCATAAGGGTCTTATCTAGCAAAACGATTGTCATTTTTGACAATAAAAATAAGAAATATACACTTTTAAAGCAAAACTTCTCGTCTAAATACGGTCCAGCGCGACCTAACATAAATGCGTAGTGACGTAGGGAGGTCACGTGTTACATATATAAAACGCACATTTGCGGACCATTGTAAACAATAAACTGACACAAAGACATGAATTAGTATCAGTTGACATACAACAATGTAGGAACGGTCCTCGTTCTCCACACTTGTAAACACTGGGGCGGAGTTTCCCGTTCGTCCTCTGTGACCTCTTGACGTCATGACGTATTGCGTGGGGTCACGTTGGCGCGTCACGACCGGATTTAAACGAGAAGTTGTGCTTTAAAAGTGTATATTTGTTACTTTTATTGTCAAAAATGATAATCGTTTTGCTAGATAAGACCCTTATGCCTTGTTTGGGATCATTTAGAGTAATTTGAAACTCTGTTGAAAAAAACTGTTAAGTGTTGAGTTAAGTATTAAATGTTGGGCTCTATTAAAGTTCATTAAAATGAGAAAAATCCTGCAATGTTTTCCTCAAAAAACATAATTTCTTCTCGACTGAACAAAGAAAGACATCAACATTTTGGATGACATGGTGGTGAGTAAATTATCTGGATTTTTCTTTTAAGAAAATTGAATATTCCTTTAAAGTTGCATTTTCAAAGCAGTCCCAAAGGTCTATTAATTAAATGGTAAATGGTTAAAATCCTGAAAAGTTTATCTCAAAAAAACATGGGCATGAGTAAATTATTTGGATTTTTTAAGAAAGTGGAGTAATCCTTTAACACAGTCTGTTCGCTTGATAAGTGGTATGTAAAAAAAACAATTTTCCCTGTGACCCTGGACCACCAAACCATTCATAAGGGTAAATTGTTTTTAAATATATACAGATTTATACATAAACTAAAAAGTTCAGCTTTAAAGGGACACTCCACTTTTTGAAAATATGCAAATTTTCCAGCTCTCCTAGAGTTAAACATTTGATTTTTACCATTTTGGAATTCTTTTAGCCAATCTCTGGGTCTGGCAGACCACTGTTACCATAGGTTAGCATAATCCATTGAATCTGATTAGACCTTTAGCATCGCACTCAAATATAACCAAAGAGTTTTGATATTTTTCCTTTTTAAAACTAATACAAAAAAGTGGAGTGTCCCTTCATTTAAGCTTTCCATTTCTGTATGGTTTGTTAGGATCTAACAATATTTGGCTGAAGGTATCTATTTGAAAATCTGGAATCTGAGGGTGTAAAAAAGTCCAAATATTGCAACCCAGTCTCACCCCATGTCGTCAATATTTGACGACACTTGACCATTCGTCATATGTTGACGCGAAGGGTATACCTTTCGCGTCATTTTTTGACGAACTGGGGACTTCAATACTATTACGTCCGTTGCATTCTCTTTCCTATTTTCTTACCATTTTCGCGTCGGTTTAGGGTTAGATTTACATAATGACTTCCCTACCCAAACCTAACTCTAACCCCAACGCCAGGTGACAACTGTTTAATTTCGCGTACACTGTTTAATTTTGCGTAATCTAACCCTAAACCGACGCGAAAATGGTAAGAAAATAGGAAAGAGAATGCAACGGACGTAATAGTATTGAAGTCCCCAGTTCGTCAAAAAATGATGCGAAAGGTATACCCTTCGCGTCAACATATGACGAATGGTCAAGTGTCGTCAAATATTGACGACATGGGGTGAGACTGTGTTAAATATTGAGAAAATTGCCTTTAAAGTTGTCCAAATGAAGTATACTGCTGCTGTGTAATAAAAAATGCATATCATGAATGTGGTGAAAGTTCCTTGAAAAAAACTCATAAATGCATAAACATAGATGTAAATTCATTTTAATTTGATTGGTGAAGCTGTCAGTGTGTCTTTCAGCATAGACAAGGCTAAAGCCCTGTCTCTGATGCTCCATGCGGCAGATATAAGCCACCCTGCTAAGGGCTGGAAAATGCACTACAGATGGACGCAGGCCCTGATGGAGGAGTTCTTCAGACAGGTACACGCACACAATTATCATCCTATTGGGTGTAAACTGGAATACATTTAAGATGAAGTTCATTTTGAAGTGGTGTCTTATAAATAAGGATGCAAGGTTTATAACACATTCACAATATCACATTAAAAATTTTTACAGGTGATAATATAAAATCAGCATTTTTTTGTAAAAATACCACCAATCAATAATTTGAATATTTGTGCAACTGAATTATCAAAACTAACAATTGTTTTTTAGTAAATGTTTTCAAAATAATTTGTCTCAGTAATCTGAGGAAGTCTGAATAGACTCGTGCCTGCCATCTGCTTCTCTTCTCTTCTTCTGAAATTCTTGAAAGTTTATGAATCTGGGGGAAAAAATTCAAGGCCCTGGGAAGTTTTTGAAATAATATTATATATATTATACATAGATAGTATATTATACATAGATAGATACAGGTCATTAAAAGTGCTTGAATCAATTTTGTGCAAGACGTTTTCTAGAAAAAAATCCATATTATTTCTGAACCAGTATTTCTGAATGACCTGAGGCCTACGTGCCGAGAGCATTGGGTTAATATTATTGAGTGCGTTTACATGCACAGTCTTACGCGATTATGCTTAATAAACTGATAACACGTGGGGTCATGTTAACGCGTAAAACTGTTTTCTTTAATCGGGGAAAGCTCATACACGGCGTAAGCAAAAACCGATCGGCACAGGTAGTTTTTTGCTCATTACGCCGATTTCGCGTGGCATGTAAACACCTTAACCGGCTTTCTCGCGGTTTTGTCCATGTGCGCATGTCTCCGCGTATGAAAGATAAACGTCACACGCGGAAGTAAGCGCAAAGTAACGCATAAAAGTCTCCGCTCGACAAAAGCAGTTGGCAGAGAAGCTGTTAAAATAAAAGCTACAAGAAGAGATACAACAGTACAGCTTAAGACAGATATGCCGTTGACTTTTTGAACGACTATTGTGTACTATAGGCGATGACGTCACTACCTGCGAGAAAACTGATAAGTCTTCAAGTCCCATGTAAACGCATTTGTCTGCATAGCCGGCTTATTGATTTGCATGTAAACGCATGAAAACAGTTTTCTGTAATAAGCAGATTTTTGATAGTTATCCGCTTATTCTGTGCATGTAAACGTGCTCATTATCTCATTTTGATGCAGGTGGCTTTTAGAGGCTTTTGCATCTGAGCTCCTCAATTGTTTCTGATTCCTTTGTTTTCTCCACAGGGTGACAAGGAGGCCGAATTAGGACTGCCGTTTTCTCCACTGTGTGATCGGAAAGCCACTATGATTGCTCAGTCTCAGATAGGTGTGTAAAAGGCTCGATTCTGGTTTGTTGTTTGAAAAGTGTTAAACATAAATATGATTTTGATCAACTAGATCCAAACCACATTCATTATATCACACAAAACCTGCATGTTAATGCATTTCTTTCTGAATGGATAAACTGGAAGGTTTTTTGCCATTAACATCATATACAAAGAGCAGAAGTGTCTGCCAGTTTTTTTGGACACGTTGTGCACATGTAAAGTAAAAATGTAACATAAATACCGTTTTGAGGTTCACATGGCACCACGGCAAAATTGAACTAATTATTATATATATTCCCAGTTTTCAGCCCTTTCTGCAATGACACCCTGTTGTACCATAATGCTGATGCTTAATCATTACTATGGCAATCTATTTACTGTAGATGCACACTGTCTAAACAAATAATTCAGACTTCATTACTTGCTAAATGACATTGTAAGTCAGTGCTATAGATCAGATTAGGAAAATAAATCAGACTTTGGAGTTGCAGTGCAACAAAACGAGAGGTCTAATGCAGAAATGCATATACTGTACAGTTGTGGACAAAATATTGGCAATATTGGTAAATATGAGCAAAGAAAGCTTTGAAAATGAATCTATGTTTCTCCTTTTGAAGTTAAACAATTCACAAAAATCCAATGTTTCATTAATAAACAATATTTGAAAGTGGGGGGAAAATCACATGATAATTTTTTCCTCAAATAGATGTTGGCCAAAATTATTGCCATTTTACCTTCACCCGAGTGCCGCTCACGTAAATTATTCGATTTTGATGGCTTACGTTTCTTCCCCGCCACAGAAAACAACCACAGGTTTATCAATCCATCAAAATTACTATTTTGTTTTTGTTTTTGTTTGTTTGTTGATCACTAAGTACAAAGTAAATGAGGAAAACTAGGATTGTGTGTATATTCAAAACGGCGCCATTATTGTTTACAATGCGTGGAATGGTGCGCTGTGATTGGTTAAGTGGATTTATTGCATTCTGCAGAGAAGGAGTTTATTGCGTTTTGGAAAAAAGAGAAAAAAGATGACATAATAACACAGCGGATATCAGATTTTGCGCAAAAAAATTAATTTTTAATACTGACCTGATACAATAATGATTTTGGTGGTAACTTTTTTTTATAAATGGCGTTTATCCCGTTTTGTAACCAAACTTTTCATATGTTGCTTCTCTGTCCTCTTTGCGTCATTCCAGTCATTTTCTCTATGGTTCAGGGATGGCTGTGGCAGAACATTGATTTTTTGCTTAGTAACGCATTTTTTGTTGATTTTGATGTTTGTTTTGATAAGATGTCTAGCAGAGCTAGTCAGGTTTTGACTTTTTATCTGTTGGTATGTGATATAATCCGTTACACCATTCATCTAAATAAGATGTCCAAGACCTCTGGTATAAAATATTCGGAGGTATATTTAACTGTAGACATGGAGCTCTTTTTAATCCCTGTGTGCACCAAAGCCATTTTGTTTTCCTGCTGCAAATAAACTATTTTTGGTTTCATAAGACAGCAGAACCAAGTCCTGTTTAAAGTTCCAATACGAAAAATTAATATACTGGAGTTTGTTTTTGCGTGAAAGCAGGGGATTCGTTTTTTAAACTGTGTCCCAAACAGCTTGTGGTGATGATGGTGCTAATTTCCCTTTTTATGTCCCTAAGTTTCAACCGATTCAACATTTGTGATGGTTGGAGAGTCTTTGGCCACTCAAATTATGGTCCTTGCGGAGCATTAAGACAATATAGACACATGTCCTCTTTTAAGACCAACTTGCAACATCTCCAGTCGATTAAATCGTCTTCATTGTTGCCCTGATTGTGGAAATAGATGTTTTTATGGTTTAAATGTTTCCTTAAAACCACTTTCTACTTTGTGTAGCTCAACAATGTCTTTGGTTTTACCCATTGTGATAAATGATTAAGGAGATTTGTGCTTTGTTTTACTTCATATTTATTCACCTGTTAAACAGAAAGTAATGACTAGACAATCATCTAAATAATCATGTTTTTAGTCACCTTGGTCTGCTAAGAAAATGTTTACATCAATGGGAATAAATAATACATATAAAAATATTTATTAATTAAAATGTTTTTATAATGCAATCCCCCCTCCCAATTTCAATTGTTTTGCTTGAATAAAATACTGTATTTTATGAATCATTTTTTTTTATTAAAGCTCAAAAGGAAAAGCTTTCTCTACTCATATTTACCAAAGGTGCCAATGTTTTTGGCCACAACTGTAGCTCTTTACTGCCACCAAGAGGCTGCAGAAACAATAACATTCTCTCTAGTGATGTTTAATGAGACTTGCATGTATGATTAGATTTAATGACACTATATAACCACAAGCATCTTGAGCCTTTACTGCTAATGATTTTCCAGCAGGGTAAATAAATGACAAAGGCTTTTAAACAAATAACTTTGTTTTACTTCCCAGGGTTCATCGATTTTATCGTGGAGCCCACGTTCTCTGTTCTGATCGACACCACAGAGAAAATAATTAATCCTCTCATAGAGGAAGCTATTAAATCTGGTGGTGTCCATAGATTGAGGTGAGTTGACGGTTGTGTGCATAATTGATATGGTACAGATTTGGTTTTTTGTAATCTTTAACCCTGTTGTGTGGTGCAGCTCGGCTGGTCAGGGTTCGGCAGCGGTGGTGGAGTCGGTACAGAGACACAGCGGTCGGGGTTTGAATGACGAACAGGGCGGCACTACAGACTACTCACTGGGCAGCATCAATTTGAAACGGGTCAAACACCTGTTGTCTGAGATCATTCAGAATAACAAGGAGCGTTGGAAGGAGCTGTCTGTTCAAGGTGTGTAGTATGCACTACCAAAAAAGATTTGCACACATCCATTTATTATTATCAGGGTTCCCACAAGTCCTTGAAAGTTTGGGGGGGGGGGGGAATTCAAGGCTCTGGGAAGGTTTTGAAAATATACATACATAGAAACAGGTCATTGAAAGTGCTTGAATCTATTTTATGCAAGAAGTTTTCTAAAAACAAAAAAACATCAATTGCCTGTGTAGTACAGGATAGTATCGTAGAAATTCTTGACTTTTTTAAGCACACGTGTTAAACTGTTCGCTTTAAATGCTTATATCTTCTGTATGCGAATGTTGATTCATACCAAAATGCTTTTTTGCATAGTTGTGTTTGAAACGTCTCGGGTTACGTATGTAACTGTTGTTTCCTGAGAAGGGAACGAGACGCTGTGTCTACCTTGCCATACTTCCTGCGTCCCTGTAACGCCGTCTTTGACAATATTTCGGATAGCGATATACTTCCTGGCTCCCGCGTCACCCTGTCTTTGTCGTTAAGTCTCACCATTGGTTGAATTTGATATATACATTCATACGCACTTACCCCTGGAGGGGTCCCCAAACTGTCACTGCAGTGACGCAGCGCGAGTTCCCTCGAAAGGGAACAGTAACAATGTATCTTAAAAGGTAACACGATGTAACCTTGATCTCATTTGAAATGTGTCCCCACATTAAGTCCTTGAATTTAAGGGGAATTGAACATGGAAAGTCCTTGAAAGGTCCTTGAATTTGAAAATCATAAAAACTATTATTAATGCATTCATTCAAGATGACTTACAGTTCATGCAAGCTTCACATTTTTATCCGTATGCGTATCGAACCCATGACCTTTGCACCACACCTTGCGCTGTTACATCATCAATTATTGCAAACAGAGTAAACTCTTGTAAGCCTGGATGATTTTACTTCACGTTTCCTCCCCAGAGTTGGCCAATAAGGAACACGAGAGGATCTCAGAACAGGAGGAGAAGCCCATGAGGAACGCACAGGTCACACTATCACACGACAGTCCGGCCAGCGGGAGTCACGATTCGGAGTCAAAGTCCCTGAACGAACTGAACAACACAGACTCGACTCACTCTTCACAGGACTCTTTGGATCAGAGCTCCCAGTCGCCTACGGAGGGACAGGGCGACGCCTCACCCGATGACCACAGCTCAGAAACTTTACCCTGGAACGGTAAAACCGCCTGACGCCTTGGCGTCGGCGCAAAGCTGAATGTTTTCGATGCGGCTTTTGCCGTGTTTTGAAACAGAAGGATGATGTACATAGCATTGTCCTCTTTGTATTGTTAAGCTGTTATAATCTTGGGCTCGGAGTTCTTATCGGACGTCCACGGAGCCTTTCCAGGAGCATCGTCATGGAGATGGCAATGTGCAGTGTTGTCATGGCGACTGTGTTATTGCAGGAGACGACCCTCTTCCAGCCCAGGGGAGGATTTAGCGAATCCCTGAATCGCAACACTACCCATTTGCTTTCCAGGCTTTCTCTGTTTCAATTAGTTTGTCATTTGTTTTTTGTAGACTGTGCCCTTATTTATTAAAGTTTAGTTTCGGGTTTTCTCCTCGATACCGCAACGCCGTTGGGTTCTTTCCGACACGTTATGTCGGCGGAAGATCAGGAATGCTTTCTACATTCTGGCACTTCTGTGGACATATGAATGTTATTCACTACAATTTCCAGAACAATCCATAAAGAGCATTTTTATTGCAGCATGACATGTGTAGTTTGTGCAGATGTAAAATGTGATTATAACATGCTACCAGTTAAACCATCTACCTAGAGATAAACACTGGCTTTTGTTGAGTTTTCAAGGGGCAATGTTACATTTTTACTAACAACCCTTTAAGGACCCGGTATCTCCAGATGCAGTGGAAGAACGAACTTCTCTTGTGGGCACATAAAAGTTCAAAGGGCTGTGTGCCAGTCAACTCTTTTCGAATATCTCAACCCCGGTTTGTTTCTGGAGGCGGGGTTTATAAGTAGTCACTGTGCATGTGTATCTGTAACACTAAAATTTGAGAGTGCGTTTTGTTTAGCTCTTAACATGATGGAAAGTTCAACAAAGTCAGACGATGGTGTATGAAAGGTCTGAGTTATCTTAAGATGCAGATACAGTTCAACACGGCACTCAAAAGTATTGATAGCTGTTGTATATTGTTGATGTTGTTAAAAACGTATTCTTGTTTGATCTCCGTGAAATGAAATGAATAATACAATATTCCCACTTTAAACCAGGCGGACTTTAGCTGGAAGTATAAATAATTTTATGTGCATGTCACCGCCAAACACACAAAGCATACTTTGGGGTCCATAAGTACCAGTTAAGTAGGTCTAATGAGGGACGCCATAAGTTAAAACTAATGTAAACTTCATTCATGGTACAGTTGTATAAATTAACTCTTTGCATAATCTCTTGATGGCCTTGTCCCAAATGGCACACACTTTGATGACATCATGTAGTGCAGACCTTAGGGACCCTTGACGTGAGGGCACACCGGAGTTGTAGATCACGCCGGAAATAGGAAGAGAAGTGGTGTGAACTCCTCCCATCCGTCGACTTCTGGGTTGGGAAAGTGTTTTGAGCCTGCAGCATTGCGGGCTTCGCCAAAGACCGTATCAAGGGTACAAAGGGGGCGCTGAAGAGCACACTTTTTAAAAATGACACTCTATAGACTTGTGGACTAAGCGAGGACGTGCAATTTAAGGCCACGAGGCCGTAAGTCCACATGAAGTGCGCCGTTTGGGACAGGACCATACTGGATATGGTCTTGATTGTCAAGCGACAATCACGTGTTCCCGTCCATTTTGTTTATGCCGTTTTTTATTGTCTACCTTGTGAATCGGTGCTTCCCAGGGCACGGTTGGCACCTAGTGTATAAACTTAGTACTGCAAGAAAATTAAATGTGCGTCTGCAACACGTGCGCACAACGTACACAAATCTGGCGGTGCGCATAATTCTGATGACGAAATTTCCGCGGACTGTACACATAAAAGTCGAACTATACTTGGGACTTTAGACAACACACATGGGTGATTCTCAGGAAATCCAGATTAAGGTGTCCAGCATCAGAATATTTTAAAAGCACTTGAAGCCAATTTTTTTTGCGCATATAAGATTAAGGTCTGAACTTACTATAACCATTTTTCAGAGGATTTAAAATATATTTCCTCTATAATTATTTACATTTTTTAGATGAACATTATCAAAAATTATCATTACCGCAACATGATATTACATTAAATATATGCATTTACAAACTCATGTTTCGGTAATGAGAACTAAAAAGTTGTCTAGGTACTTTTACAAACAAAATTTCAACTTTTATCTGGAGAGAAATAATAAGAACTGCTTACCTGGTAGCCATCTTGAGACTCACAGTCAATTATGTCAAACATGTTAGTTTCTTGAGGGCTTAAACAATGATGGAAAATTGTTGCGGAGGATGAGAAAAATGGTTTGGACACATTTATATTCCTTATTATTGTCTCTACATTTACCAATGATCATCAAATGCCACATGTTTCTTTACTGTAAATGTTTATAGTATAACATGCACTGAAGCTTTTAATTTTTTTGATTTTTGAATTATAAATATTTTCATGTCAAAGAACCCAAATCTAGTCATGGACACATTACGGTAATGAAAATGTTCCCCTTAAATGTGAAAAAAAACTACAAAATTTGTTTGTATGATGTCATTTGAAATCATGTGCAAAATAGTACCTGAAGAGGTGTTTGTAACTGTATGTTTCTTATTTTGATAGCATTTACTTTGCATTTACTTTTTTATCAAAATGTTTTATGACATCATAAGTTTAATTTCGCAAGAATCACCCACATGTTACGCACCCATTACACAATGACCATGCACTAATGGTAGATCAAAGGTTAAATTATGTCACATCAGTTCGTTCTTCTACTTCATCTGAAGTATATCAGGGCCTTTAGTCACCAATAAGCAGAACTCTTTCCCTTTAAATCCATACAGTATTATAGTTCATGGCAGTGTCTAAAATGTTAAATGCACTACCGGTCATAAGTTAAGGGTCACTCATTCTTTATTAATATTTTTTCCATATTTTAGAAAAATACAAAACTCATCCAGAATATGGAATAACACAAAAGTAACTTTGGAATGGTGACTAGACAATTCAAAAAAATTAAATACTGTAGTCTCAACCCAAGATCCTTCTTAAACAGGATGGCTATGCTGGCTGGTTTCTATATATTATCATGTAGTCCTTTTTTCAGCCATATTAAGTGATTTTTAAGATGATGAGAAATATTGCAGTCAGTGATCCTTAACTTTTGACCGGTAGTGTAAATTGTCTATGTTCAGAATGAAAACTAGCTAGCTTCTTACAGAATAATGTGCATTATATGCTGTTTAATGCCTACTATTTTTATTTCATTTTTTGAAAATAGTAGGTGAAACAGAAAGCATTATGCAACCTTTTCAAACAATAGTTGTAGACCTCACTGCTGTTAACTGAGTGGTTGCCATTCTGTTATCATCTTGGAAATAAAAACGGTTTAGAATTTGTAATACGTGTAAAAATGTCTTGTTAGTCAAGAAAAAGATGTAAAAAATCACAGCGGATGGAATGTCTGTTGTGCTGGAAATGGAAGGTCATGTTAGGCTCTGAGATCATCGGAGTTTTCCATGCATAATTTGTGTAGTATACTTACAATATACTGCAGAAATAGTAAGCTTTTCTGAACATAGCTATTGTCACACTGTTTTCAGAACACCTTTATGAGGTATTAATATGCTACCAAATCACTGTATCATGTTTTATAAAGTTTATGTGAAATACTGATGATTTTTTTGCTTTATATATGAAAAAAGCTTTCGCATACACAAACTGATAATGATTGAAAGCACATTTGAAGCAGAAAAGTTTATTTAAAGTTTATTAAACAGAAAAGCATCAAATAGGAATGCTAAGGTGATGGACACTACTTAGAAAAGTTTGCTTTTTTTTAGAAAATTTTAGGACCGTTGAAATGAAAAAGAAAAAAAAATGCCTAAATGGTCCCTAAAATAAGCTTGGAGTTTTTTTTTACTTTCAACTTTGAGGTGAATACACTGTAAAAAAAAAACTTTGCTGCCTTAAAATTTTTTGTTAAATCAACTCAGATTTACAAGTCATGTCAACAGAAATTAGCTGTCACAACTTATAAAATATAGTTGAGAAAAGTCAACTTAAATTTATAAGTTATAACAACTCACCTGTAGTTATAACAACTCATCTCTAGTCAAGATAAATAATAGTAAGTTGAAATGACTTGTAAATCCGAGTTGATTCAACAAAATATTTTAAGGCAGCAAAGTATTTTTTACAGTGTATACAGACATACAACTAATCATTGATGTAAAATATGCTTGGTTTACAACAAACAAAAAATAAAAAAAATTATGCAGATGATGACACTGTATAAAGTGAACGTTGGATCTACTTCCAAAATAAAATTCAATTGGTAACACCTTTAAAAAATATATTTTTCAAGTTTAATATTCTCACTTTAAGTGAAAAATGTAAGGTGAAAAAACTAAAAGTTATCCAACTTTCACTTTTTAAAGTGCACAATAAGTAGTGTTATTAAAATGATCAGTAGCGGCCCAAATAATCTTCCAAAACACCTTCTGAGACATCTGTGTCATGACATCTATTAAAAAAAATGTATGTGCATTAAAGTTGATCTAGTAAAATGATTATCACGCAAGTACACTGAAAAAATTATTAATTGAATATACTCAATTTTTTAAGGTAAGTGGTTGCAATGAATTTATTTAAGCTACATTTAAACAAAAAAAAGATTAGTAAAGTAAAATAAAATATAAAACTTTTGTTTAAATGTAGCTTAAATAAATTGACTGCAACCACTTACCTTAAAAAATTGAGTAAAATTTAATTCAATGAATCATTTTTTTTTCAGTGTATATAACATGTTTAACTCTATGTACGATGCCCACATTTCAGAAGCATTTCATGAGAGACTGTCAGCTGTACAACAGCCATGTGGGACTTCAGAGTCACGTCTGCATACGAAACAGCCTTATGTTACTACAAAAATATTGCTTTTGTGAGAGGTTTCAGCAAAGCGTCAAGCTTATTTTACAAGAGCTGACTGAATATAACGTGGCAGGATGGGACTGGCTTCAATATATTGCTAAAATAACATCTGAAGAGTTTCAGTATTGTCATTTTATCCTTTCGTATTATAGCTATTAATGCTGCTATGTTCTTACAAAAACATTGAAGAGCCATCAAGCGATAATGAAATACAATTAGAGAATCAGAGTTAAAGGGGACATTTCACAATACTTTTTTAAAGATGTCAAATAAATACGTACCTATGTAAAGTTTTAGCTCAAAATATCCTATAGATACTTTATTATAGCATGTTAAAATTTCCACATTTTAGGTGTGAGCAAAAATGTGTCGTTTTTGGGTGTCCTTTAACATGCAAATGAGCTGATTTATGCACTAAATGGCAGTGCAGTGGTTGGATAGTGCAGATTAAGGGGACGGTATTGTCCCCTTCTGACATCACAAGGGGAGCCAAATTTCAATTACCTATTTTTTACATGCTTACAGAATGGTTTACCAAAACTAAGTTACTGGGTTGATCTTTATCACATTTTCTAGGTTGATAGAAGCACTGGGGACCCAAATATAGCACTTAAACATGAAAAGTCCGATTTTCATGATATGTCCCCTTTAATATAATAAAACAACAATACTACACACTAAATAGTGGGAACCAAAATTGTCAAACCAAAGGAGAAAAAAACATTTTTTAACACCATCAATATAATATCACTAAAAAAATTTGAGTAAAAAGTTTAACTAAATAAAGTCACAATGTTTGAGTATTTGTCTGTTTCTGTTTTATGACAACATGGACCATTCTCCCAGTTTTTGTTCACACTTTTGTTCCCCACATTTTTTAAAGTAAAACACTGCATATACTGTCAACAAATGCACATACAGTAATTGAAACATTTCACCTGCAAACAAGTGCAATATTATAAAATGTTACTTAAAAAAGTAACTAAAATAGCTCCCAAACCGAAAAGATGTCACTTTGCAATGTAATTGACCCGCTGTTACTCTGGCAAATTGTCTTTTAGTCCACCACTGTTCTCCTCATCCTCTTGGAAATGTGAGGAAGAATCTGTTTGATTTTTCATTAACTGGACTCCTGTAAAAAGCACAGATTTGATACATTATGAAGCATACAGCAGACATAACATTCGCTCAGTAGTTTCTGAAAGGGAGATAAACAGGGCCTTCATCTTAACAATGATGAGGTTTTCTCATGGCAGTATACCTGGAATGAAGGGTGGTTGGTGCTGGTATGGCGTATCTTTGCGTCGTGGCAGCGGGTCTCCAGGTTCTTCTGAAAGTGTGCCGAGATGTTTTTGAGAAAGCTTGGTAGGATGGTGGCTTTCTTTCTCCTCTTGCTTGCTATCGCTGTGCTCTCTACCTGCAGGAGGAGTAAAACATGAATCCCAGCATGCACCAGTCAGTGTCACTGACACTAAATGATCCCGACTTACCCTTGTACAGTAGGACCAGCTGAGAAGTTAAAGATAGTAATGTACTTCAGTTCAAATATTGCATAAAGGTTCTTCACAGTAATGCAATAGAAGAACCATTCAATCAAAAGTTCACCATTACACGTTAAAGGTTCTTTAGGGAACCATTAAACAAAAAAATGGTTCTTTTATGGCACCGTGTGGCACCTTAATATTTTAAGTGGTGGTGGTGAAGAATGTGTACAATTACAATGTGCAGGTTAGGCCTTTTCTGATACTTGCATCACCAAACATACTGCATTTGATAAAATTAACTATTTTAAAATGAATAGTCAATTCAAACAGGTAGTTCGACTAAAAAAAACAGAGCTCAGTCAAGCCACATACTTTAAACAAACATCACAATTCAGTTTTGGGCCACTAGCGCTGTCAAAAATGACAAACTTCACCAAGCTTACTGTACAGTACATGTCTTATAGCACATATAATGGCCTTCAATACAGAAATATTAGTAACATTAGATAAACAGCACTCACTCAACATTATTTACATCATTCCGTATTTTTTTATTTCAAGCTCAAAAAAATTTGTTGATTATTCATTTACATTTACAAACTCAAAACCACAAAGAAATTGTTACAATTAATTTAAGGTTGCCAAAAATATGGTGTCTGATGCCACAGAAACACATTGGAAATATGTCATACACTGCATTTTATCAAAAAGTAAAACCAATACAGAATTGATGGTCGAGAACAGGCATTACGTTTCACAAAATGAATAAAAAAAATTATAAAGGAAAGCTGAAGCTGTGAAAGGGAACACAGAAAGAGATGAGAAATATAATGCGAGAAATTTAGGGAAGAAGATCTTTATATTCAGAGTCCAGAGAGTCGAGGGGCAGTAAGTGTGTGGAGGGTGTCAGGTACATTATAATGGCTATCGAGAGATAGATGAAGGGCTGCTCAGGGTTTTCTGCTCGCTTCCTGTGGTGTCTGCTGTGTTTCCTGTATTTAAAACCAATGGCAATAATGATATTGAAAATAATTAGGGGGGGGATGAGAATTTGAAAAAAAAAGTGGAAGAGAGACAGAGACAAAAAAGTCTTGTCAGTTAAGTCCTACAGATCTTCTGTTGCAGGCAATCAACTTTTCTGCATCTCTTTCTGATGTACACTCCTAAAAATAAAAGGTGCCATAGAAAACCATTTTTGGCTATGTGGTTACAAAAAGAACCATGAACAACTGAAGAACCTTTCTGTTTTACAAAAGCTTATTAGTTGTGCAAAAGGTTCTTTAGACTATAAAAAGGGAAGAAAGAAATGGTTCTTTAGGGAACCAACAATGGTTTTGCTGTGAGGAACCTTTTGAGCACCTTTAATTTTAAGCGTGTACTTTTATACTACATGTTCATGCACAAGATAGATATATAGAGCATCAAAGCACGCAGAAATGAATTAAAGGTGCAGTGTGTAAATTTTAGCGGCATCTAGTGATGAGGTTGCGAATTGCAACCAATGGCTTAGTCCACTGCTCACCCCTTGATTTTGAAACACAGAGAAGCTACGGTAGCTGCCACCGGAAAAACATGTCATCGCCGGAGACAACTTAGTAAAAAAAATTGTCCCTTAAGGGCTTCTGTAGAAAAATGGCGACACAAAATGGCGACTTCCATGTAAGGGGACCCTCAGTGTATGTAGATAAAAAGATCTCGTTCTAAGGTAATAAACACATAACGGTTCATTATAAAAAGGTCTTTATACACCCCTGATAATATAGTTTTGTATATTATTTTGCATTTCTGTCAAGAGATCCTTCTAAAAATTACACACTACACCTTTAAACCAATAAACATGAAAAGTACTGATTTATTTTAAAATGAAATCAATCAAGAATTAAATATACTTTGTACTTTTATATGCTCATGAAAACACAATAATTATCCTTTTTTTTTAATTTATTTTTTACAAAATTACAACTCAGTTTCTTTTTAAATATTGCTTTCATAAACCTTTTCTGAACCTATGGATTGTACATAAAGGTCTTGAATAAAGAATTCGTTTTATAAAATACACCAGTCAACATTTGAAATGGATCAAACTCTTTCATAAAAGTTGTCTTAAAATGAAAAAAATTTGTTCTTGTCTTAGGACAACATTGATGAACTTTTTTGATACACTTTGAATCAAATGTTGACTCGAGAAGAAACATTTAATTAAAGGGTACCTTGGCTATGAAGACTGCCTTTATTAGCCTACTTTATATTTGCCTTTTAGTAAACACATTAAATATTTTACATTTAATTATTTTTAAAAATCCTAAATGTAATACTCATTTTAGCCTATAGAGGTCGCCATTATGTTTCGCGCAATTTGGGAATTCTGGGTCGATAACATGTAGGCTAAATACTATAACTGTCATCTTCTGTTTTACATCATTTTACAATCTACTAATTGAAGAGGATATTATTTAAACAGCTGTTTATGAGCACCATTTATTCATATCACACATTTAAGCGAAAAAACTATAAACTCACAGTGCACACTGCAGTCAGAACTGCAATCCCAGAGACAGTAATACATAAGAAATCTATGAGTCCATCTCTGGTAATCTCCGATTTGTTATGGAGATAAAAATTATGATCGGGGGTTTTGATAGATTTGAATTATGATACGAGTGTATTTTAATGTGTGTTTTCTGTTATTTTCCTATGGTATTTAAGATCGTTTGAACCCGGAAGCGCTATATGACGTCACACGTAACGAGTGGGGTTTCATTTCAACTTTCAATTTTGTGGACATGGAAAAAAGAAACAGTTTTGCATCTATTTAATCATTTTATGTACTCAATATTTTTTTGGAAAGATGTGGAAAATTATATTAGTAGAAAATTGGGTTGTGTAGTAAACTGTTTTTATTAAAATCACATTTATTTTCTTTAATTGTTATTTTAAATTCTCATGTATCTTTGTTTTTATTGTGATTTTATCGTGTGTCTCCTATTTTTACTTTTTTTCTCTCTGTTATATATTGTTTTCTCATTTCTATGTAAAGCACTTTGAATGACCTCTGTGTATGAAATTTGCTATACAAATAAACTTGCCTTGCCTTGCCTAGTAGAAATTGTTGTAGGGAAGTACCATGTAAACAAAACAAAATGGGCTCTTTGTAAACCAAATCTGTCACATTTAATGAATGATTTCAAATGATACAGTGCCCCTTTTGGAAAAAGTAAAAAAAGCTCTGAAAACATGTAATATTTTAAAAGGACTCAATTTCTCTTTTTTCTTTCTTCTCTGGTAACATATGTGACTAATACCCCTTGTTCATGTGCCATTGAGTGAAATGCGTTTTTTTTTGTATTTGATGGTGTTATTCAAGAAAAAAAGAAAAAACACTTTTGGATAAATAAAAATTTTGATGACATCCTCCAATAAAATGTAAAGAATATTCTGCAGTAATTAAAGCAATTCCTTCTGGGCTTATTAACTTAATGAGCAGCCATATGACTTATTATAAGGTTGATAATAAAGATTGTAATTTCCTTATAAATGGTACAAATATATTTGATTAAAAATGGACAAATAAATATATATATTTCATGAAAAAAAAAGAGTTTTTCCAAGAGGGGAATTATACTGGAATTCTATCCTAAGGGATGCTAACTGGAGTAAAGCATGGCTGCTGCCCTATACATGTTGTATTTCAAATAAAGTAAGAGAAATCCATCTGAATATATATCAAAAATATAAATATATCCAACTAATATGTTGCTTGTTAAGTTTATAATAGAGCTCTTTTTGTAATCGTAGTGACTGAGGTGTCTTTATGCCATTTGTTTTTTGATTGCCAAAGTGTACAGGTATTTTGGAAAGATTGATTTTCTGTCTTTTCAACTAAAATTAATTCAGTCATAAAATTGAATATGAAAGAAATTGTTATTTTAAGAGTGATGATACAAATATTTACAATTTGATCAGCTTCTTCATCTTGTACGGCAAATTTGTTTTCATAAATGTAGATTTGGTAAAATCACTTCTTTTACACAAGGTTTTCTTAAGAGAAATTACTCTTTTAATAAAGCCTCTTAAAGTTGGTTATATGTTCTTTAATAAAAAAGAATTATAAAAAATAATGTAATGTTTGATGTAATTTGTTGTGATGTAAACTAAATGGTGGCGTCTGAGTGAAAATATTTGTTCAACGTTTTTAAAACTCAGACATCTGTCCTGTTTTTAAATTTACATTCATAGCCAGTCCCAGTGTTAATCTATTATGCAATACATGCATATACTGTATAGTCGGGGTACCTTTAAACACAACATTTTCATAAAATACTACAAAATAAATTACATTTATAATTTATAAAGTACATAAAACAAGCACACATAATGATTGACTTATTTAATCATTTACAAATTTAACTCTTTCATTTTGGGATACCCTAGTCCCCCTTAACATTTTGCACACTTTGTTTTCACCAGATGAGGTTTAGTGCCTCTTTTTTCACATATTATGGATGGTACTGTGTCCTAACTGTCTTTGTTCTGGACTTACCCCCATCCCCACTGCTCCCTGGCTGCCCCTCAGAACTGACATAAGACTCATTGCCATTGGGCTCTGAGCTGTTGTGATTGGTCCACTGAGCTGCGTTGGTAAAATGCTGTGCTGTGATTGGACTGGGCGTGTCTGGGCTGTCAGAGAGCCCCGCCTCCTGCTGCTCCTGCTTCTGAAAGTGCTGCTCCACCACCAGCTGCAGCTCTGCACTCAACACAGGACACACAGCACAGCGCCACACAGTGGACACAGGCTATCAGCACGAGCGTGCAGTGTGTGTACTGTAAGTGTGAGACCACAGTAACCCATACAAATGTATGAAATCAATCACACAACGATGGACGCCAAATGAATGAGTTATGAAATGCATGCATGCTGTATGGTGCATAGTGACACTATCAAAACCTATATGATTGAATTGTAAAACATGCTTGTTTTGTAAGTTTGTATTAGAGATGTTTAAAGTTAACTAAATCTAGGGGGTGAATTCTGGTAAATGGGACATTTTTGACAGTAAATTCAATGTCAGAAAGTGTCCCAATTCACCTTATTTACATTATAAATTATATTACAGTGTATAACGTGTATCTATTTAGTCTAAAATAAAACAAAAATTGGACTGTCAGTATTTTGCATGAATATTTCTTGGAGATTTAGAAGAGTAGACAGCTAATGTACTGTAAACTGATACAGCGGCTCACTCAAGAATCAGTTCGGAGAGCATCATAAGAGCTTTCTAAAGCTTTGGACTACTATAACTGATGTCTGATGTGATATTTTTCATAATTAAATATATAAAAAGACAAAAAAAAGAAAAAAGATCACAATTTAAAATCAACTTAAAACAAAGGGACACTTATGAAAATTAACCATGGTTTTGTTATAGCAAAACTAAAGTTGTGTACTATCATAGTTTTACTACAAATATCACGGTTTTATCTACACTCTCACTGGGGCAGTGCCCTTTCAAAAACTACTACTTTTTCCCTAAAGGGTGCATATTAGTACATCAAACGTACATATCTGTACCTAAATGGTACATATTAGAACATTGTTAAAGGGTACAGAGTGTAGGTAGGCAGTTTTGCAGCATTAAACAATCATAGGCTAGCTTTAAAAGAGGGAGCTTGCTCCAAAGCTATCCACACGAACACATACAGCGGGGAAATTAAGTATTTGACACATCAGCATTTTTATCATTAAGGGGATTTCTAAGTGGGCTATTGACACAAAATTCCCACCAGATGTAGCCATAAAGCCAAATATTTAATTCATACAAAGAAATCAGAACATTTAAGTATACAAGTTGAGTCATAATAATTAAAGTGAAATGACAGGGATTAAGTATTGAACACATGAAGAGAACAAGGTGCAAAGTGGCATAGAAAGCCAAGAGATCATCTTATCTTGAATGGGGGAATGGTTATAGGCGCATTTCCAGAATGTTGAATGTTCCTGTGAGCACTGTGGGGGGAAGTATTAAATCAGTGGTTCTCAACTCCGTTACTGGAGGCCCATTGCTCTGCACATTTTGTATGTCTCTCATAACTGACAGACTCGGTTCAGTTTGTGGAGATCTCCACTAATGAGTTGATGATTTGAATCAGGTGTGTTAAATTAGGGCGACAAACAAAACATAAAGGGCAGTGAGCCTCCCGGAATAACGTTGAGAACCACTGTATTAAATAAAGTGTGTTCAATACTTAATCCCCGAGTCATTTCACTTTATTTATTATGACTCAACTTGTATACTTAAATGTTCTGATTTCTTTGTAAGAATTCAATATTTGCCTTTATGGCTACATCTGGTGGAAATTTTGTGTCAATAGCCCACTTAGAAACTGACAAAAATGCTGATGTGTCAAATACTTACTTTCCCCGCTGTAAATGTGCACAGCCAGAGCGGAGTCTGCAAAGTCTCACGAAAAAACGCAATGCTTTCATATTATTCTCATTATATCTCATTCACTATTGGGACAACATTAAAATGCATAACATTACAATAATAATTAAGGTAAAATAGCCTCATGAGGCACAATGTTATGCAAATAAGTAGGCTGACATGCATTCAGACCAGATTTAATGATTGAGTAAACATTTCATGGCCCTGAGACTTCAAAGGAAATTCACAAAAAATGTGAATCTTTGCACATAAAGAGTTCATATCACAAAGGTGCATATATTGGTAGCATATCTGTACCTGTTTTAAAGGGTACTGCCCAGTGACCATTTTATTTATTTATTTATTTTTTGACTGAAAAAATTGCCTACTCTAGATTTTAACTATGGTTCCTGTATTGAGACAATAGTAAATGTATTGTTACTATGGTTTTACTACAAATATCATAGTTAAACCGTGGTTACTGTAGTAAAACCATGGTTAATTTTCATTAAAGGAAGGCATGCTCACCTAAAAAAAAAACGAAATCAGATTTTTCCTGCTACAGCAACTGCACTGCTCGCTCATCACAAACAATACTCAGCAGTTTCATTCTGGAAAGATTTCAACTCTCCACTTAAACTGAGTAGCTATTCACACACTATTCACACTTTAAAACCTTTTTATCTCTGGCCAAGATATGGTACAGCCTTTACACAAATACACAGCCAAACCATTTTGTGTACTTAGCAGTGTTGTCTATTATATTCTGTCTTATCTATAGTCTGTGGAGACGCATTCAAGAAAGTAATTCAAGACTACATCGAGCACAAGTCATTTTGAGCTCGGTTGAATCTGCATGCTTAAACTCTTTCTGTCCTGCAATGACCAAAACTGTACCGAGTGTTTGTTCAAAACTGCACGCTGTCCATTTAAAGGAATCTTTCTAGAGCGATGCATCTTCCTCCTCCCTCTACTACAAATCAATAGCTCAGGCTAATGTGAATTTAGCCCGTCTGTGCCAGGAAATGGCCTTGTCTATCAGCCAGTGAGGCAGACTCCACCTCTCTCTCTGTTTCTCTTGCTTCCCTACTTCATCTGGAAACATCCACGTGAAACACTGCATGAAGGGAGATTTACAGAGGAAGATGGCACATTTTTAGTCTTGCACTAAAGGAAATCAAATTTCAATCGAGCTATTCATAGAGTTGTCTGCATTGCTGGTTTGTCTCAAACGAGCCCTCTTTGCGGAGTTCAGTCACTGTATTGCAGAAGCATCCTAATGCAAATTCCTGTTATGAACAGAAAGTCCTATTAAGGAAAGTCATCCCACGCGGTGACCTTATTTGCAACACAGAAACTATTTTATAGAAACTAAGTAGACACAGCAGTTATGGATACTCTATCAGTATAGAGACACAAATGACGGTGTGCCCGCTTGTGTGTTTACACGCCATGTTGTTTTAACATTTCACTGCAAAAAATTATTTTCAAGAAAAAAAATCTTAGTATTTTTGTCTTGTTTTCAGTTAAAATATCTAAAAATTCTTAAATTAAAATGCTTTTTCTTGATGAACAAAATGACCCAAGAAAATAAGTCTAGTTTTTAGAGCAAAAATATCAAATATAAGTGATTTTGTGCATAAAAAATCTGCCAATGGGGTAAGCAATTTTTTCTGAATTTTTCTTGAATTTAGTGTTTAAGAAAAAGGTTCAAGATTTTTTTCTTACCCCATTGTCAGATTTTTTGCTTGTTTTATTTACAAAATCACTTAAATTTGATATTTTTGCTAACAAAATTGCACAAATGTACAGAGCACTTAAAAAATTAAATAAAGTTTAGTTTCATGTGCTCACGTGAAACTTTCATGTGCTCACGCGAAACCTTCATGTGCAGAATTTTTTATTTAAGTTTAGTTTTGCGTGCTCACGTGAAGCTATCGCGTGCTCACCTGAAACTATCGCGCGCGCACGTGGAAGCGAAACTTTCACGTGCGTGCGCGATAACACGTGTAACTAAACTTAAAAAAAAAAAATTCTGCACATGAAGGTTTTGCGTGAGCACATGAAAGTTTCCCGTGAGCACATGAAACTAAACTTTACTCCAATGTCACCTTAGGGGCTCGGTACAAATGTGACCCTAAACCACAAAATTTGTCATAAGGCTAAATATTTCTAAATTGAGATGTATTCATCATCTAAAAGCTAAACTTTACATTGATGTATGGTTTGTAAGGATAGGATAAAATTTCGTCGAGATTTTTAAAACTATTTTTTTTAAATATTGAGAAAATCGCCTTTAAGTTGTCCAAATGAAGTCCATAGCAACACATATTACTAATAAAAAAATAAATTTTTATATCTACGGTAAGAAAATGATATAAAGGATACCTTTATAGTTTAATGATTTTTGGCATAAAAGAAAAATAAATAATTTTATCCCATACAATGTATTGTTGGCTATTGGTACAAATATATGATTGGTTTTGATGTCTAGGGTCACATTGTGGTTCATTTTCATTGTGCAACTTGACACCCAGTTGTGTTTGCTCAGTTTCTGACATTTGGGACCCTGTGAAAAACCCAGATAAAGTTATTTTGGTAAAGGGGTGTGGATTAGATTGACATGACACCTTCATAATCATGACATGACACGTGTCACAAACATGAAGGAGATTTTATGCACATTTATGACACTTGTCATATAATTTGTTCAATTATGTAATTTTTAATTCAAAGATGGCATTGTTTGAATTGTCTTTGTTATGACAACTTGACAATAACCAATACATCATAACTTGTCATAAATGTGTCATAAACATGACATAGCAGAATAATTATTAAACTTAAGAAACCTAGCTTTATGGGTTAACATTACATTAAACTGTCATTTAAATGTCATTAAGTGTTAATACTTTGTCAAATAGTTTTATAACAGCATTGTGAATATTTTTCTTGACCTCAACTACAGTGCTACAAATTGAACTTGTGATTAAAATGTCAATAAGTGTTTATACACTGTCAAATAATTTTAAATACCTTAACAAAATGTAACAGACACATCAAAAGATTATACTTAACTTTATTTATGTGCACAATACATAAAAAATGACAACTAAAAAAACTTTATGTTTGTTTCTGACATAAAAGAAAAAAATAACAAAATATTTACTTAATTTAATGAATTAATTTAACTGTTTTTGCAGCGATATGGAACCAAGGCTGCATGGCTTAACCCATTATTGTAATGTTTCCATTTAATTTTAGGTGAATTAATCCCCAAATGCAATAAAATATAATTTTATATATTTTAATTATTAGTATTATTAGTATTAGATGATTAATGTTATTTTTCTAACACCTGGAGGAAACTTAAAAACAGTATGAACTGACACTGTTATAAACTATTTGACGTAGTATTAACATTTTAATGAAAATTAAATTTGTATCACTGGTAAAAAGCAATTATGTTGTCTTGGTAATGAGTCAAGTTGTCATGACAAGTTATGATGTATTGGTAAATGTCAAGTTGTCATAACAAAGACATCTCAAACAATGTCATCTTTGCATTAAAAATGACATAATTGAACAAATGACACTTATTGACAGTTGTCATAAACGTGCATAAAATCTTTTTCATGTTCATAACACATGTCATGTCATGAATATATAGGTGTCATGTCAGTCTTATGAACACCTCTTCAAGTAAAGTGTTACCGTTATTTTTTATGATTTGCTGTTTTATACATACAATCATCCTACATAATGTAAATAGTGTTCTTTGAAAATATAACCATGATATCTATAATACTGACTGAGTAAGACCATGTCAAAGATTAAAATCATTGATGCATTGATTCTTATTGTATAAATAGGTGATAAGACTTAAACCTGGATTTCACAGACAGGGCTACTTATTTACATGGGACTACCTTCATCACAAACACCTGAATTCTGAACATGCTTATATGAGCATCGAATGTTCCTCTCCATTAATCTCAAAAATGTTGTTTACTTGCTTTCCGTAATATTATTGCATTCATGTTGTAGGCTCTCTAAACACTCCAAACTAATAAATAATGAATAAAATTCCTGCAGCTAAAAACAGAAAGGGTCGAACACAAATAAGAGTACCCGCTCACGGTGATAAAACTAAAGAATAAAAAAATGAAATAAATACAGACAAGATCTGAAATGAAAAGTCAAATAAACAAATATGCTTTCACTGGACAGTATAGGCTACTGTTTAGTTCTAACTACTTATAATGGACAAGTTTTCCAGATCAGTTCAAAATAATTTATGAAGAACTGTGGATAACAAAGCCAGTCAAAGTCTGAATATACCCTCTAAAAAGGATGTGCTAATTTTTGCATTTCTTTTGTTATGCTATCATCATTATTACTAGGGAATAACAAAAAATGGTAATTGTGTATAGTAACCAGTATCTAAATTTTAGATTACTAGAACTCTGCTTATTCTATTAATCAACTTCATGGGTTGCAAGAGATGGTTTTAACTAAACAAGAAGTTTCAATGTGTGCAGGACACTTGTCTCCTTTCCTTTCATGCAGTTAAAATATTTTACATTAAAGTACTGCAGTATGCATAGGACCAATGTTTTCTACATAATTCATTGAGATAAACTATACGTTCATTGTGTTCAGACTTTTGACTGGTAGTGTACAGTACAGTACATCTATGTAGGAGGAACTGCATTAATTTAAGCATCTGATCCATAAGCATGAACCAGGTGGGTTGTTTGTTGAGTGGGCTGAATGTGTGGGTTACTATCTAAAATACATGTAGTGTGTATGGCAATGGAGAAAATGGTACTGTAGATCATACACATAGATGGCATAGATGAGTCATTCCTACTACGCAGTACATTTTTTTATGGGCTCATCATGTGACCCTGGACCACAAAACCAGTATATTTGTAGCATTGTATGGGTCAAAATTATCATTTTTTTTAATGCCAATCATAAGGATTTTAAAGGGATAGTTCAGCCAAAAATGAAAATTCTGTCATCATTTACTCATTCTCATGTTGTTACAAACTTGTATAAATTTCTTTGCTCTGATGAACACGAAGTAAGATATTTTGAGAAATGTTTGTAACCAAACCGTTCGTGGTCCCCATTTACTTTTATAGTAGAAAAAAATACCATGGAAGTAAATGGGGTCCACAAACGGTTTGGTTACAAATATTTCTCAAAATATCTTCCTTTGTGTTCATCAGAAAAAAGAAATTTATACAGGTTTGTAACAACATGAGAGTGAGTAAATGATGACAGAATTTTCATTTTTGGGTAAACTATCCCTTTAAGTAAAGATTGTGTTCCATGAGATATTTTGTAAATTTCCTACCATAAATATATCAAACATGTATCTATTATTAGTAAAATGTGTTGCTAAGGATTTCATTTGGACAACTTTAAAGGTGATTTTTAAATATTTTGATTTTTTTGCATCCTTAAATTCCAGATTTTAAATAGTTGTGTCTCGGGCCAAATCCTAGCAAACCATTCATCTAAGTAAAGTTTATTTATTCAGCTTTCAGAACAATTGATATTTATGACTGGTTTTATGTTCCATGGTAACATATATACTGTAATAATTCAATTCATTTTAAATCTTTATTTTTATTTTTGTTCATTATTTATAAAACATTTATTTTTAATAAAGTTTTTGCTGTGAAAATAACATCCCACACATTAGTATGTATTAACAATGTTTTTGTATGAATTCTTTACAAATTCGAATTTTGTGGTATTATTTGGTAAAAGTCTCAAAAGTCTACGCCATTCCGTAAAATAATATCAGAAATAAAAAACAAATTTAACTTATCACTTCCATCATGTTGTGTTCCTTCTTGTCAGTTTTAGAGCAACTGTGTCAATCAATTTCAAAAGTGTGAAATTAATAATAATCGATAATATTAAAATTACGGAGCCCCTAAGGGGACATAGAGCAAAAATTAAATAAAGTTTAGTTTCATGTGCTCATGTGAAACTTTCATGTGCTCACGCGAAACCTTCATGTGCAGAATTTTTTTGAAGTTTAGTTTTGCGGCTCACATGAAGCTATCACGCAAGCACGTGAAACTATCGCGTGCTCACCTGAAACTTTCACGTGCGCGCGCGATAGTTTCACGCGAGCACGCAAAACTAAACTTTAAAAAAAAATTCTGCACATGAAGGTTTTGCATGAGCACATGAAAGTTTCACGCGAGCACATGAAAATTTCACGTGAGCACATGAAACTAAACTTTAGATTTTTTTACTCCAATGTCACCTAAGGGGCTCGGTATAAAATAATATAATATTAAAAATATTATATTAAAAAAGCAAAGACTATTAACTTTAGATTAATATTTTCATAATTGTGTTAAATATCTTCAATTTTCTTGCCATTGTATCAATTATGTAATAAAACTATACACTGCAAAAAATTATTTTTAAGAAGAAAATTCTTAGTATTTTTCTCTTGTTTTCAGTAAAAATATATAAAAATTCTTAAATTCAGATGCTTTTTCTTGATGAGCAAAACGACCCAAGAAAATAAGTCTAGTTTTTATACCAAAAATATCAAATTTAAGTGATTTTGTGCATAAAACAAGCAAAAAAATCTGCCAATGGTGTAAGCTAATTTTTCTTGAATTTTTCATGAGTTTAGTGTTTAAGAAAAATGTTCAAGATTTTTTTGCTTACCCCATTGGCAGATTTTTTTGCTTGCTTTATGCATAAAATTACTTAAATTTAATATTTTTGGTCTAAAAACTAGACTTATTTTCTTGGGTCATTTTGTTCATCAAGAAAAAGCATCTTAATTTAAGCATTTTTTGATATTTTTACTGAAAACAAGACAAAAATACTAAGATTTTTTTTTCTTGAAAATTCATTCATTTTTTGCAGTGTAAGGCTGTTAAAAGATTAACTGTGATTGATCGCATACAAAATAAAAGTTTTTTTGCATAATTTATGTGTGTGCACTGTGTTTGTATTTAAGAAACATTTACATGTATATATATATATATATATATATATATATATATATATATATATATATATATATATATATATATATATTATAAATATAAATAAAAATATACGTAAATAAAAATTTTCTTAAATTCATATACACACAGTACACACACACACACATGTGATTAATCGCGATTAATCTTTTGACATCCCTAAATAAAAAATTAAAAAAGAAACATCTGAGATTGACAGAAACCATCCTCAAACATATACACTAAAGACCCAAACGTACTACTTAACAGGAATGACCCAGATGGTACAGTAACATAAGTGGCTTAAACATCACATAACTGAATATGCAGAACATCATATAATTGTTTAGCAGCACATACCTCTCATGGTAGGCGGTGTGTAAACGCTCTGTTTTCTCTGGGCGGGAGACAGCTGGGCGTTCGGGGTCTGGCGTGGACAATGGAAAAGCACAGCGTGAGAGAGAGGGTATCTGATTTCACGCAGACTCTATTTCAGGAGCTTTGCTCCAGCAGGTAATCAATGAGAACTGCATCAGAGCTCCATCCATCTCAGACCAAAGCCCTCTGCTGCACATCTTAACACACAGCTCTGGGCAGCAGAAGTCAGAGGCTTAGCTTACATATCTCCATGTCCACTAAGACAGCCAAAAAGAAATACCTTGTGATGTCTAATAGATCGCAAGTGGAGACTGGAATGAGGGAGATCAAATCTAATGCTTGTTTAAGTGCCGGAGTTTATCTTGTCTTTGTTATCGTAGACAGGCAGAATAATGTTTTAAAGTACTCACCTCCACCTGACTGCCTGAAGTCTGCTTGTCATCTCCTAAGGAAATAAAAACAATGGCTGTTCATTCATTTTTACAACTTGAAGACCAATTTATTCATTTACAGTCATGTTGTAAACCTTATAAAGTGCCTGGGAAAATTTAAACTGCACACTCCATCTCTATCAAATCTTTGAATGTGGTCTCTCAGGCATAGTTGACAAAATATTACAATGTTCTTACAAACCTTTCTCAATTGGCAACTCGTGGACTTAAAGGAATAATCTTTAAATCACTAGATTCATCAAAATTATGTTGACAGATTGTATTCCACCCCACAAAAACACTTTCAGATCCGAAAGATCTCCCAGTGCCAATTTTGTTTTCAATGGCCCTTTGGTTCATGTGTATAAATGCCGTGGATTTCTCTTTCTGGAAAGCTCAGTCTAACACATCATCCAGGATCATTCCCTGTAAACCTAATATTGTGTTATTGAATGATAATTAAGTTTTGTAAATTCGAAAAAACGAATTTGGCTGGAGAAACTGCTGGAGTCGAAACTGTTCTTGCCGTGACGTAAAAACTGAAACTGATCTTACCAGTGGTAGGTTTGAAATGTTACACATATAGAGACATCTATTACTAGATTTCAGGTTTCAAAATTAATATTGATTATATCAATAATGATTTATATTCTGTAACATTCAAGACACACACACATATATACATACATAAATAAAAAGGTATATATCTGTCTATAACTTTCTACATACCGTATGCTTCATATACAGTACAGTGGCCCCCTTAAACCCATATCATTTTAAATATATTATATTTAACCATATTTAAGGATGCATGTAGCACACAATTCCATAAACATTTTTGTACAAACAATGATGATACTATTATACATATAGCTAATAATAATGTTCCTACAAACCTTTCTCATATGTGACCCTGGACCACAAAACCAGTTGTAAGGGTCAATTTTTTTGGAAATTGAGATTTATACATAATTGGAAAGACTGATAAATAAGCTTTGTATGGTTTGTTAGGATAGGACAATTTTTGGCTGAGATAAAAACTATTTGAAAATCTGAAACTTAAGAGTGCAAAATAATCTAAACATTGAGAAAATGGCATTTAAAGTCCAAATTAAGTCTTTACCACACATATCAGTGGCGGCCAGTGACTTATTTTTTTGAGGGCGCTCAATGCAAAGTTCATCACAACATGTATGTAGTCCGTTATGTGTGTGGTTCGTAATTTCAAAATGTGTTCTGTGCATCACGTGTCTTGTCAAAATAAGTGCCTGCTGCAGACGCGTCTAAAGGGTTTATGATGAAAGAGACACTCGCGATTGCCAGATACTCGCATAATCTCATCCCTAATCAGAGTTTACTGTTAAAGATGCGGTCGGCAACTTTTTTTATCATTTTTTTTATCATATTCACTGCAACAAACACTATGCTCAGATAGAACAACATAAATTAGACTGTTTAAGAAAAAAACCCGCCCTTCTAGCTCCCCCTAGAGCCTGTTATTTGTTTTGCAAAAATCCACCGCTCCCGGTTCACTTGATCCAATCAGCGCAGGCCGGTTCATTTGGTCCAATCAGCGCAGGGCTGTGTAAAATCTGCCTGTCAATCACAGTACCTGCACGCGCCACAGATCCCCCTCCCCCTCGCGCGCGTTACAATATCACGTGCATCCGTCTGAAGTTCACAAGCGTGTTGGATTAAACGCAGCGCAAAGGTGAAGACAACTATCACTAATAAACTTCCGATTCCTCGGTTAACAACTAGAGCTAGGAAAACAACAAATGAAAAGAAGGAAACAAAGATAGAAAGCGACCGTGACTGTAGTAAAACTAGGATATTGGACCAGCATTTGAAAGGTGGAGAAATCTACGAGATTTTAAAGGGTTCATGCTGGATGCAGAGCTTGTCACATTTTTTCTCGACAGGTAATTGTGCTTTATCAACCATTGACTGTATTTCGGAGTGTTATGTAAGTAATCTAAGTATTCTTGCTAAGTATGCGTTCCCAATAATACTGGTGCACACGCACTGACGAGGGCGAGCTCGAAGGGATGTTGCCCGTTGGTTTGCAGGGGAGGGACATGAAATTGTAAACATTTGGAAACTGCTCAATCCTCCAGAGTTGCCGACGGCAGCTTTAAGGGAGTGTCTTGCGTGTATTTTGTGAACGTGAGCGTCTCTTTAATCATAAACGATTTTGACGCATGTGCAGCAGGCACTTATTTTGACAAAACACGTGATGCACATGGTTCACATGACGCAACAAACACATATTTTGAAAACACGAGCAACACACATGACACTCGGAACACATATTTTGAATTTGCTGCGCTCGGATGAGCAGTCACGAACCGCCACTGACACATATTAATAATATCTACTAGCTTACCGCTGTAATGACATTGTTGACTTTTACATAAACCAAACTTGAATGGGAAATCCCCTAGGAATGGATAGCAAAGCAAAATTTGTAGCCGACTTTGATCGTGATTTTGCTGCATCCACTCACTGAAAGTTTTGATATATTTACGATAGGAAATTTACTATATATATTTGGTAATAAAATAAATCTGTAATTTTGACTTATGCAATGTATGTTTTGCTTTTTCTACAAATTTACAGGTCTGATTTATAAGGTCTTCCCGTGTCCAAAGAAATGTACCCAACCCAAAATGACTCAAATCACTTTTTACCCGAACCCAATGTGCATGAATAAATTTTTTTAACCCAACCGTAGACAAACCAGAGAAAATTTGACTCGAGTCCGACCCGAACCATTGACAATTTTTTTGGAACCCGACTGGACCCGAATGTAAACGGCACCGACGTGTGTGCAGTCTGCATCCCAACACGTACCAGTCAGACAGAAAAAAAACCATTGGCTTTACATTCAATTTGGCCCTCTCCTCCATTTATTTTCCTTTGTTATCTGATGACAACACCAAGGTAACCGCTAAAATGTGATTTTAAAAATTGACAGGTCTATCTCAACAAAAATGAGCCACATGATGTCACAAGCTCTCTTGGCAAACACAAGGGGGGTTGGTAAATGATTTGATGCACACACGTGAGATAGTTTGGGTTGTCTTGGGTCCCTTCAGCAAAACACATTCGTTTTATATTACCCGAGACCTGTAGCTACTATTATGGTACCCGACCCGTGTCCAAGGCTTACGTGAAACCTTTAAACCCGAACCCGCTCGGCTCTGGGGTCAGACCTTGGGTTGGCACATTCAATAGCATTCAAAAAGTTTTAATTGTGGCAAATAAAGACCTGAGGCCCTTGTACTGTGACTGACACAAATTCTGTTTTTAATATATAAAAAAAACCTACTGCAGTCATAAATGAAAACTATTATGCATTGTAAAGACCAACACTTATATGCACACTGACGTTACACTTGTTTAAGGTAGAAAGAAGATTTAAAAAGCCCCTGATTTCCCCTAAATCCACTGAGCATTGCATCTACTCCCTCACCTAATAGCCACTTAAGTCTCTAAATGGAGTCTGAGAAACGCTGGATTATGACCTCAGATCTGATAATAATGCGAACCAGAGGAACACAGTACACAGTGAACCACAGTAGCCAGAAGACTTCTGTGTTTATAAGTCCACTGGCTCCACACGTAAGGACATTAAAGACATATAGCACAAAAAGTCCCTGCCAAAGCCACAGGTTTGGACCGCAAACACTGCAGCAAATTCACACTGTAACCGCAATACCAACCCAAGTCACTCAAACTTCAACTTTTGCTCGCAGTTCTTACACACTGCCAAGTTTTATGACGACGGACGTTGGTGTGACGTAAGCTCACGAAGCTTCAAGAACTTCCTTCATAGGGGATCTATTCCAAATGTTTTGGATCAGAGATGAAATGCCAAGTGAACAAAGAGCTGCTTGTTTTGTGAATGCGGCTCTATGTGTTTCCACCTCTTCATCACGCCCCTGCCAGCTACATTCAAAAACAGCAAGAAAAATAAGCGGCCGTTCTCCGTGAAAACTGCAATAATACGGCGACGATCCAGCTGATTCAGTCTGTACTGTGAAAAACAACAAATGTACATATGCTCGAGACATTGGTTTTGGTTAATGATTATTGCATAGTTTAAATGTGGTGGGTAACACTGACTGGTGTGTTTATTAGCTTCTGTCTGTGGTGATGAGCTTTAATTCATCCTGTGGTCTTCGCTTTTACACCTACATACGACTATACTCTTAAAAATAACATCCAAAAAACCTCTGGTGCACAAAAGGTTCACTGTGGTGGAAAACCCAAAAATTAAGTGGGGAACCAAAAATCTCTTTGTACAAAACAAATTGTATTAGTTTTTGGCAGCTTTGTGTTGTATTAAGAATGAGTGCCTCCCGGTTTCATCTATTGTGACCTTTGTGGGCACCAGGACTCCAATGATGCCTTTTGCAATAGATTTTTACCTTTTTTTAGGGTTCCCACACCTTAGTTAACTTCAAATTCAAGGACCTTTCAAGGACTTTCCAGGTCCAATACCATAAAATTCAAAGACTAAATGTGGGGACACATTTCAAGTGAGAGCAAGGTTACATCGTGTTACCTTTTAAGATACATTGTTACAGTTCCCTTTCGAGGGAACTCACGCTGCGTCACTGCGGTGACACTTTGGGGACGCCTCCAGGGGTAAGTGCGTCTGAATTTGTATATCAAATTCAACCCATGGTGAGGCTTAACGCCAAAGACAGGGTGACGCGGGAGCCAGGAAGTATATCGCAATCTGAAATATTGCCAAAGACGGCGTTACAGGGATGCATGACGTATGGCAAGGGAGACGCAGCGTCTCGTTCCCTTCTCAGGGAATAACAGATACATATGTAACCCGAGACGTTTTCAAAACGTATGCAAAAAAATCATTTTGGTATGAATCAACATTCGCATACAGAAGATATAAGCATTTAAAGCGAACAGTTTAGCATGTGTGCTTAACTCTTTCCCCGCCATTGACGAGATTTCTCGTCAATTAAGAGAAAACGCTTCCCCGCCAATGACGAGATATTCCGTCTTTCCGCAATACCGCTATTATCCACCAGGTGGCGCCCTTCCGCAACTTTTTAAAACCGGAAGTATTGCCCTATGCCAAGCTGCTGCATGTCCGTGTCTGTTTTAAAGATCGCTCTGAATCGGATCTCTATGAAAAGTCCGTCATAAAAATGGAATTATTTCTGCTTTTTGCTCAAAATATGGTGTTTTTGCAAAAACCTACCCATATTCAAAAGCTGATTGCAAAAGAACCACTAAAGGTAGGATGAAACGGTTTTTTTTGTTTGAAAGCAGAGGGTCTGTTCTTTCATTTGGTATATTGTATGTTTATATATTTAAAGAAGAACATTTTCTGGAAGGCATTAAACTTTGGTGAAAATCATGAAAAACGCTGGCGCTGGCTGGCAACTTTTTTTAAAAACGCTGGCGGTGAAAGAGTTAAAAAGTCTCAAATTTGTATACAATTAATCTACACTACAAATGGAATAATATGGATTTTTTTTTCAGAAAACTTCTTGCATAAAATAGATTCAAGCACTTTCAATGACATTTATCTATATATGTATATTTTCAAAAACTTCCCAGGGCCTTGAATGTTTTCCCCCAGATTCACAAACTTTCAAGGATTTCAAGGACCCGTAAAACCCCATATTTTTTCAATGTGCATTATTAAGGCTATGGGTAAGAACAAGCAACTCTGAAAAGCATAACGTTTCCTAGTCATTTGTATATTTAAATAGCTTTGCTAAAAACATCATCTCTCCTGAGTAGGACAGAGCTGGCAACAGAAAAGAAAGACATTTTTAGCCAGAGGATGCTAGATCTTATTCATTGCAGAACAGACAGATGGTAATACTGGCGTTAGCAAGATGGTTTGCTTGAGCTTTATCATGAAGATATAACTGCCAAGTCATAGACAACATGTGTGACATATGAAGAGAGGACAGGATTACCGGCCGGACAAAGCCTGGGTCTGATGAATCATCTCTGAGTCCCAGCTAAAGCACTAAAGGAGCACTGACCACTGACCTTCTGCAAATTATGATTATTATACAGTATGGCCCAAATCATTGCACAAAAGTTACTACAGCTACTGGGAATATGCAAAAAATAATGATAAAGTCAACATTTACAATGAAAACTTAATAATGACTAACAATAATTTGTTCCTGGCATGGTTCTTTAATAGACACGCTTGTAAGGTTGAGTTTCCGACCAGCAATTACAACATTGAGGATAATTATCACAAACACAATACCGTCCCACTCGAAGACAGCATTTGTTTTCACTCTGTACTAAAATTACTTGCAGACACAGTACTGAAACAAAAAGGCTTTGTGTGATACTGAATTGTAATAGGACTGAGATTAATATGTTTACTTGTGAAGCAAAAAAAACAAGTCCTGTGGTCTGTGGAAGACCTACAATTCATTTTGAATTTGAATTGATTTAGCGAATTGGATACAGAATTGTGACCCTGGACCACAAAACAGTCATATACTGTAGGTCGCACGGGTATATTTGTACTAGCAATAGCCAACAATACATTGGATGGATAAAATATGGATAAAAATGATAGATTTTTTTATTCCAAAAATCATTAGGATATTAAGTATCAAATCATTGGTTCTTTACTTAAAGATATAAAGATCATGTTCCATGAAGAAAATTTGTACATTTCCCACTGTAAATATATCAGAAATGCATTTCTTTGCAAAGGACTTTACTTTAAAAGTGATTTCTCAATAATAATATATCTAATAAAATAATCTCAATAATTACATTTTCTTGCACCCTTAGATTCTAGATTTTCAAATAGTTGTATCACACATATTGTCCTATCCTAACAAGCCATACATCAATGGAAATCTTATTTATAAAGATAAATTCTTAATTTCAAACAATTGACCATTATGACTGGATTTGTGATCCAGGGTCAAAATTGTACTTTGAAATTATTACTGTAATATTTTATAGCAAATTACCCTTAAACATTTTATCATACAAACACAACATATGGACCAATTTCAGAAACATTACATAATAGTACTTTATTTATCCATCTGAAATGTCACTTTAAAAAATATAAATGCAATTTTGTTTCATTGCATATAATACTTTGCCAATAACCATGAAAGAAAATTTGAGCATTTCCCAAAAATAGGCTACTCTTGTTATTAACTTCAAGTATTGATATAAACTTTTTGGGGCAGATTTTACAAACATACCCTACAAAATACAATACTGGTGTGCATCTTGAGACAAAACAATGAAACATTTGTTTCAAATTAAGCATGATGCCAGACTGCTCTTTAAAACACAACAAAAATGAGTTGGTTTGTTGAAGCATCTTTTAGTTGTGCCGTTCAAAGTTTGGTTTTTAAACAGAAATGCACACTCACATTGCTATAAAGCCCAGGGCTTCTGTATTGTTGTGAAAATATGTCCTCTCCAATTTTTATGTACAATCATTATATGATATTGTGGGAGGAAATGCGTGTAAAGGACAACGTGATATGGTTTGGCGAATATTTCCCAAAAAATACTCTTATTATTAACCTTAAGTATTGATATAAACTTTTTGGGGCAGTTTCCCAACAGGGTTTAGATTTAAGTAGTTTTTACAAACATACCCTACAAAATACAATACTGGTGTGCATCTTGAGACAAAACAATGGCACTGATATATGTCAAGGTATGTCAAAATCTTTTTAAATAAAGGGAGCTCAAATATGCATTATAAAACGGCTCGTTCCGGTTCTTCATTCTGATTGATTACAAAAGTTCTTCACAAAAATGGAATTATCTCTGCTTTTAGCTGAAAATTTGAGAGGTGATAAGAGAACAAATGAAGGTAGGATGAAACTTTTTTTGTTGTTGTTATTGTTTGAAAGTGGATGGTCTGTTCTTTCATTTGATATTTTATGTTTATTTAAAGAAGATCATTTTTCTGTAAGGCATTAAACTAAAAGTGGGTGGCAACTAAAAAAAAAAACCGCTGACGGGGAAAGAGTTCAGCATACTTCCAAGCATATTTTATCATCACTTCAACAGTTGCACAATATAAATGTTTAATGTATAAATTAGATGAATGTTGATTTATAAAATAAACACCACAGTCTTAAATCATATTTTCATTGTGTCTTTGCTGCATCTGTGTTGGTTGTGAACTGCGCTCTGTTGCAGCCACTCTTGATTCTGAGGAACTACTTTGTTTGGCGGAAGACTAATATTTGTACTAATATAATTACAACTTATTTGTGTCTTATTTTATGAAATCCTGCTATGTATATAAAGTAACCGTTTTATAAAAGCAATAAGTCCCGCGAAGCAGTGAGGTTACAGTGCATTTTATAACAGCTAAGGGGGTTATAAAATGCACTGGTAACCCACTGCTTCTTGGGACTTATTGCTTTATTTTAGTCTGGGACTAGGATAAGCCCTGTCCAGAAAACCGCCCCTTTTTTTTTAAGTAATCTGACACAATGTGGTACATTTTGTGGTGCTGTCAGTCGGACAAAACTTAAATCTGTTTTGATGGCGGTGTTTACTGTTTTGACACTTCTGAACATAGTTTAAAAAATATGCCTTTTTATTGAAAAATATGCATATTTAAAGATGCATTGTGTAACTTCTAGAAAGATCTTTTGACAAAAAATGCAATTATATATTAATACATAACTATATTATCAGTGGTAACCTTACATAATGAACTGTATTGTTTTTATTACCTTAGAAAGATCCGTTTTTATCTATATACACCGCGCAACGCCTTACATGAAAGGCGCCGTCTGGTTTCTTCACATTTCATCCATGGGCGGAAATCCCGGGGGGGTCGGGGGGGACAGGACCCCCCCTATCTGAGGGTTGTCCCCCCTAAATTATCATTAGAATATGTGTATTGAAAATAATTTAATGATTTATAATACTTAAACTAGTTGTGTAAGAAGTGAAACAATACAAATGCAAACGGAGCAACAACAAAAAAACGTTTTAAATATTTGGATTCCCCCTCCCTTGCCTCACAGTGGTTTGGTCCACTGCCCACGCCCCTTTTACCTCACCACCACACATTCCGGTGGTAGAGAAGTGTACGGAGCCGACGCGTTAATAAGCTATATACAATACAACGTTTCCCATCACTTATCAGTTTATCCTCATATGTTTTAAAACTGGACTATTTTGACATATAAACATGAACATATTTCGTTTTCTGAGAACAGAAGCAGATAAACGATCAAGAAAACATTTTTATGCATTCATGCAGAGGTGAGGCAGAGCTGAAAGTAACAAATTACATTTACTCACCTTGCTGTAACTGAGTTTTTTGTGTACTTTTACTTTGAGTAGTTTTTAAAATCTGTACTTTACTTTTACTTAAGTATGTTTAAAGTATTGTTGGTTACTTCGCTACATGTTAAATCATATCCGTTACTGAGTAAAAATAAATAAAAAAGTAAGGTGATAAAGACGCGCCACGGTCGGATGATTGATTGATGGGCGGGGGAACGCGCAAAAAGAACCATGGAGAGGGACGAGACAGGCGCAGGCTAATGCAGACCCTCAATTCAATTCTTACGAAAGAAACCCCTGGCCATTGACGCAAAGCGATTGTTTCATTCAGGTAGGGTTCATGCTCTTGAGTACGGAGTTTGAGAATTGCCGACCGTGTTTAACCGCTAATTTGCACGATGCATTTTTAATACATGCGCATTATCTTCCGAGGTCTAGCAGCTTCGCGTCAAGTCAAACAACTTGAGAACGTCCTCGAGAATGCGCAGATCATTAGACATTGCAGAGAGAGAGAGAGCGCGAGAGAGATAGATTGAAAGACATCAGGTACACAGGTCTGGGAGCTAATAAACGTGTAAAGGATGTATAGTGTATAGCCATGGCACTCATCTCATTATATGTTCATTTATGTATATAGTTTAATAACAATGTATGTTACCAGCAATACATCAATTACAACCTTCATATAATGATTGTATTTACTAGCTGCTGACCTCATATTATTTTTGCTTCAAAAGTGCATAACTCACCTGTAAAAATCATTAAATAATTCCATAAATGTTTCTTAGTTATAAAAAGCTTTTTATTTTATTAACATTTGTTATTGCACTTTAATTGTAGAGATGTTTACAATTAAAAACATAGTTTGAGATGTATATATCCTTCCTTTGTGAACTATACTAGAAACCTCTCCCCGCTGTAAAAAAGTAACTCTTAAAATTAAAATGACTTTTTACTTGAGTAGATTTTTAGACCAGTAACTTTACTTTTACTTAAGTAAAATATTATTAAAGTAACTTTACTATTACTTAAGTAGAAAATTGTATTACTCTTTTCACCTCTGCATTCATATGTATTAAAATTAAATTTGCGTCCGTTCATAGAGAAAGAGAAACGTTTTCTATCTGTACCCATTTCCTTGCAAGTACAATTTTGCCTGTATTATTGGTGTCCCCTTCAAAAATTGTTCTTGAAAAATTTTATGTTTATTGTCCCCCCCAACATTTAGATGAGATTTTCGCCCCTGATTTCATCCCTACGTTGTCTCAGACGACGACTTGTTTGTCTTGTGACGGCTACAATACGCGTTTTAAACTTGAGAAGTAAGATTCAATTCAGGCACACACCACCTTTATTCACACACACCACCTTTAAATTAAATGTGCATATTTCGTCTACATTAATAAATTTCTTCCATTAATTCGAAATAAAACAAAATGTACCAAACCACTCCCACACTGCCAGGTTCATCCTATAATGCAGTTATATTTAAATATCAGCAAATGCCTCCTATCAGTTTCCCGAATAACCCTGAATTCCTCTCACAGATAAATCATATCTGTAGAAGAGACACAAGAAGATACAACGCTTCACAGATGACAGAGCTGTGATACAAGAGTCTGACCGTCCCATATGCTGACGCCATAGGTGGGTTGTTTGTGCTGATAGCAACTCGTTGACCATTGCCATATTCACAGTGTGTTGTACTGTTCCCACCCAAGGCCAAATTACATTCAGTCCGACTCAAAAATGACCTCGCCAAGCCTATCATGTTGTCCTTTACACGCATTTCCTCCCACAATATCATATAATGATTGTACATGAAAATTGGAGAGGACATATTTTCACAACAATACAGAAGCCCTGGGCTTTATAGCATTTCTGTTCAGAAACCAAACCTTGAACGGCACAACTAAATGATGCTTCAACAAACCAACTCATTTTTGTTTTGTTTCAAAGAGCAGTCTGGCATTCCACTCATAATGCAATTGAGATGCTGATGACACAGTTAATAATAAAGTGAAAGAGTATTGTGAACTAAACGCTGAGACAAACGGCTCAAAGATGATCTGTATCTGAATTTACAGGCATTTGCATTACTGCAGCTCAGTAAGCCCTTGTTTCTTTGACCGTAAGGTTGATCCCAAGTCATTAAAAGAAACTTAAAGACTTAATGTTTTGGGATAAGGTGTGTCTTACCTGAAACACTGGGCTCATTGTAGATAACCAGTGTGGCTGGAGTTGGTCTGCGCTTACGAATCTGTGTTAAGACAGAGGAAAAAGAAACCAAATTACAATCATGTTTATATATACGGTTTCATTGTTTTTTCATGAGAATTGATTTTGCATGATTAACTTTGTATGAATTGATACAAATTAGCCAACTCGTAAAATATGTACGATTTCTCGTGAGATCAGGCTGGATAGTGGCATAAAGACCCAATAAAGTGCTTTGAAATGCACAGCTTTGTTTGACGCGTTAAAGCAATATCTACTTAAACAGGAAGTAAGGGCAGGGCATATACTGTGGGCCCTCCCCTATCCGAGATCCAATAACGTTTAGTTTAACTTCACAGCCTGGAATCTGAATGATGAGAAGCTGAAGTGCAGAATGATGTCATACAATTATTGCTCTATATTTGTGGAAGTGACACTGTACGTTTTGTATGATCTGTGCAATTTCTTTCAATGTTATGGAGAAAGGTAGTGTAAAGATCCTTAAAGGAATATTCAATTTTCTTAAAAAAAAATCCAATAATTTATTCACCACCATGTCATCCAAAATGTTGTTGTCTTTCTGTGTTCAGTCGAGAAGAAATTATGTTTTTTGAGGAAAACATTCCAGGATTTTTCTCATTTTAATGGACTTTAATGGACCCCAACACTTAATAGTTTTAATGCAGTTTAAAATTGCAGTTTCAAAGGACTCTAACGATCCCAAACGTTATCTATCAAAACGATTGTCATTTTTGACAAGAAAAATAAAAAATATGCACTTTTAAACCACAACTTCTCGTCTTCCTCTGGCTGTGTGACAAGCCGGCGCGACCTCACTTAATTGCGTAATGACGTGGAAAGGTCACGTGTTACATGTATAAAACGCATATTTACGGACCATTTCAAACAATAAACTGACACAAAGACATTAATTAGTATCATTCGACAATCGACATACAATAACATCAGAACGGTCTTCTTTCTCCACACTTGTAAACACTGGGGCGCAGTTTCGATACGTCATCTGTGACCTTTTGATGTGATGACGTATTACGCAAGGTCGCGCTGGCACGTCACAGGACTGGATGAAGACGAGAAGTTGAGGTTTAAAGGTGCATATTTTTTATTTTTCTTGCCAAAAATGACAATAGTTTCGCTAGATAAGACCCTTATGCCTTGTTTGGGATCATTTAGAGTCCTTTGAAACTGCAATTTTAAACTGCATTAAAGCTGTTAAGTGTTGGGGTCCATTAAAGTCCATTAAAATGAGAAAAATTCTGGAATGTTTTCCTCAAAAAACATGATTTCTTCTCGACTGTACAAAGAAAGACATGATGGTAAGTAAATTATCTGGATTTTTTTTTTTAAGAAAATGGACTAATCCTTTAAGACATTTATATTCAAGTCAAGAAACTACTTTAATTTCATGGGGACTTTAACTGTAAGCAACACGGCAACTCAACGTGCAGTTTTACACACAGCTCTTCGATTCTATCTTCAGAAGTTAAAACACGGTGCATGCGTGTAAAATGTTCACCCTGACTAATTTATCTGACATAACTCTCAACATGCGTCTCGACATCAATACAATCAATATTCAGAAGCAGGCTCCCTGGTTTAGATCACTTTTACATGCTGTCTCAACACATGTGAAACAACATGAAACTATACACTCAACAACGCTGATGTGTTATGCACCCTTTGATCTGCGGATAACCTGCAGTGTTTCAGACTCATTTATAAAAGAGGCAGTAAGAAAATAAAGAGCGGCCACTGATAAAACACTTACTCAGCACAAGAGAGACCTCCGCCACTGATTGGACAATCCAACCAACATCATCATAAAATCGGTCCAGCACTTTGCTGTTATGATATTGTCAGCATCTGATCCAACATCAAACACTTTAACAGCCTGACATTCATTCAGCCTAGCTGCTGGAGATTTCAATATAGCCAGGACACAATAAGACTAGGCTATATATCCCTGCACATCACCTATGACTATTTTTTTTTTACACATAGCAATAACAAGTTCTGCAATAACAAAAGCAGAATAGGTGGTTGATGGCAATTAAAATTAGAAATGTGCCACTTTCTGACACCAGAAGTTGACATGACATCATTTGGGTAGGCAGACATGCCCAGTGGTGAGAAAAAAATTACTTTACTTGAAATGATTTCAAACATTGTTTACCAAAGATTTACATTATTATTACTTCTTAATGGCCTCATTTTAACTCAGAAAATCTGTACTGTCACACCACAGGGCCCCTTTAAAATAAACTAATGAAGAACCAAAAAAAATAATAATACATTTCTGGAAATAATCAAAGAAACCAGCCAGATCATGTAACCTAAAATGTAATGGATGCAATATGTATCAGTGACCCACATACAGAGCATAGATTTACTGAACAAAAGCACTGCAGAGAACATCATCATCCATGACATCATATCATAAAACAGATTTTGGCAGCAATCTGCGCGCATCTGATGCTTTAAAGAAGTCTCGCGGGACGCAGAGACCTCCGCAGGCCGGTCTCCATTAGGCGCAATATAATAAAAGAGATCTCCACTTACATGCTCAGCTGCCTGAGGATCCAGCTGGCTCTGGAAAAGCGGGACGGCAAACTGGATCTTCTTAGGGCTGTTCGGTTCCATGTCGAGAGCGAGCTGAAGAGAGATGGAAAGAGACAAACTGGACCCTACTTATCCAACCCTACAATTTCCTCCTGGACGTCCCGCCTCCTTTGCTTCACGGAGTAAGTGAGTGAGTGAGAGAGAAATGGAGAGAGAGTCACAGATATGCAGATACTAGTCAGTCCTTCTTTCCAGCACTCGTGTTGTCCCACTCACTTGTCTGCGGTCCGATGTCCCATAAAACACGTAGAAGTGGCGATGTGCTCCCTGCGCGCCACCGGCTGCGAGTTCTCTGTCTGATCCGGGACGCGCTTGTGTCTCCACCACCAGCAGCACTCTCTCTCTTTCTCTCTTGTCTCACTATCATTAGAAACACTGGGAGCAATGCAATATAAGCCCCCGTCGGGACCTGCTGATGCTTTCTACATTATTTATGAAACTGATTTAGGATGCCGTCGGCAGATTTCGCATCACATGGCCGGACGGCGGTCCACGCGCACGACTGATGCGCGCGACGAGAGGATGTCCTTTATAATGTATAACATGCTCCATCACAGAAGCACTTCATTTATTCATTTTTAATTATTCAGACGGGAATAAATCATTGTCCTTGTAAAGCAGCCGTTTTATTTTTAGCCAGATGTATTATGAATTGACGTAGGATGAAAGTGTGGGATGCTTCAAAAAAACAAATTGTAAATGTTGCCATATGAAATATAAAATCATGTTTTCAATATACTTCAATAGAAAAGGTTATTTGTCAAGCTGAATGGTTTCATAGAAAACATCTAACATTCACTGAACCTTTCGGTTGTGAAGGTAAGAAAAGAAAGAGGCTCTTTTAAAACATTTAACTGAAAGCACCAGGCTTTTACACGGTCAGAATAAAGGTACAAAAGCTGCCACTGGGACATACCCTTAAACAATTCCTAATATGTACCATTTAATTAAAGATATATGAATACATTTGGTACCTTTATGTACGCTTTGCTTGAGGTACTAATATGCAGATTTAAAGATAAATGTTATATATTTTATAAATGTACTTTATAAAAAGGTAACACCCCACTGACAGCTTTTGTACCTTAATTTTGAGAGTGTGTATCACATCAAGTTAACCTGTTGATATTCTTAGTTAGATTTAAACTAAGATATCATTTAAATAAATGTTGAGTGCTCCACTGGTGCAACATTAGGTATAACTGTTCAAAGTGTGACCGTGTATTGATCCTCAGCCTAATCCGGGACAGACGCCACCTGTGTTGTTTGCTTAGGCCACTGGATATCTGCCAATGAGATAACTGCTATTGATCCACCTGCCTGCTTTGAAATAGGTCATTAGTCTGTGGCCTGTATAAAACACAGCCTGAAGGGGAAATCTAAAGACATTTATGGACAAGTAATGGTAAAAATTGATGATATTAAAATGGTTCATTTCTTTTTTTAAACAGACTGCTATGTAGTTTTGAAGTCGTGACAGTGCAGAAACTGCAAATAAATGCTCAGTTTTGTTCTGTACACAACTGAGAAATGCCATCTTAACCCTTTAACTGCCACATCAAGAAAAAGGCATTTGAAAAAAATAATCTCCTTATGTCGCTAGTAACACACTCATTATATTTTTTTCAACACATCCCATCATTTTTTTTTAAATAATGGCCTCTACCAAATGGTTGATATGTCACTTAAAGGAATTCATACACATACTATGGAAATCTACAGGGCCCCTAAGGGGACATGGTGCAAAAATTTAATAAAGTTTAGTTTTGCATGCGCACATGAAACTATCGCGTGTGCACTTGAATCTATCACGTGCGCACGTGAAACTAAACTTTAAAAAAAATTCTGCACATAAAGGTTTCGCGTGAGCACATGAAAGTTTTACTTGATCACATGAAACTAAACTTTAGATTTTTTTACTCCAATGTCACCTCAGGGGCTTGGTAGTAATCAGAAAATATAAACTGTAATACAATTTTTTTCAAAACATAATCAAAATGAAATAGTTTTGTATATTAAAATAAATAATCATATTACATTATACTGTACTGCGAGCCCCTAAGGTGACATTAGAGTAAAACAAAATCTAAAGTTTAGTTTCATGTGCTGGCATGAAACTTTGGCGTGCTCACGCGAAACCTTCATTTGCATTTTTTTTACGTTTAGTTTTGTGTCTGCATGTAAAAGTATACGGTAGTTTCAGGTGCGCAAGCGAAACTTACACGATAGTTTCACGTGCGCAAGCGAAACTTACGCCATAGTTTCAGGTGCGCACGCAAAACTACAATTTATTTAATTTTTGCTCCATGTTCCTCTTAGGGGCTCCGTATACAGTACTATAAAACATCAATTGATCTATTTTTCTTTTTTGTTGTTACTTACAGTTTTTAACTCTTTAAAAAATATCAGATGATTGACGACTTTTTTAATATGGTAGATTATAGTCATAGCAAAACAACCCAACAAATTCTCTCTAAAAAAAAGAAAATGCTGGGTTGTTTCAATCCATGGGTGGGTAAAATATAAATAACAAACAAAACAAAACAACAGCACACGCATCAACTTAAAATGGGTGCTCGATCAAAAAGTCACATCTGAAGAATACAAAACAAGATCGGCACACCAAAGGTCAAACATTTTTAAAATCATAAACGTTCAAATAATCTGTGACATTTCGAGCATGCACAAATCCAACCATTATATTTGTCCGATGGATTTTTCTGCTCATGGTTGGGTCAAATATGGACATTTATGTTAAATTAGTTAACAGTTGAATTTGACATTTCAACCCAATCAGGTGGTAACAACCCAGCATGCTTTGTGGCTAGTCTACTAGATTAAAGTGAGTATTATTTCATGGGTTGGCACCAAAGGAAGTGTAAGTTAAAAGGTTAAGTTAAACTGTCAGGTCACCCATCGACCTCTGGAACAAAGCAAACCGCAGGACCTAACTTGACTCATGTCCTGTCTGTGCTGTCCATTTACAGGTTCTCCTCATGGCCATTATCACGGCTGACGGGGAGCTAATAATGAGGAAATGACTATAGAGCTATTTTAACATCTCTTGGGAATCACACAGGGTGGAGGAGCTACAAAACAGACCCTGTTTATTACCCATTTTGACCATTGCGTAAGGTTTTACAGCTATGCTTTTATTTCATGGCGAGGCTAGTAAATCTAAACAGCAATCTGTGTTCTAAATTATTGTGAAACAACTTTTATGAAAAGCTATGGGTGGATGCCAGGTGATGTCATTAAAATGTCCAGGTTGTCCCGTCCAAGAAGCTGTTTGTGTCCATGAACACACGCGGAGAGAAATACAACCACGGCCTTGTGTTTACGGGCGTCTACACGAGTTAAAAGGCACAGAGAAGTACAAATCTGGGATGAATGTTGGGAAAGGGTTGAGTAAGGTCTTTAAAAGTTAATTTTCATAAATATTCAGTATGTCTGCACTGTAAACAGCTTTTTGATGTGCATGTAAGCCACAATGGAAATCACACACAATTGTCAAGTTATTCAGCAAGATGTAATCTATTTATACCACATACCAACATTTTTCATCTCTAATGCAGCTATTTCATGTTAATGAATATATTTAAGCTTGCCCACAGTATAAAACTGGTGCTATCCCCGAGCCATGTTTCCATGGTAACGGCATGCTCGATTGAGTTATGTATGAAAATAATTTTTCTGACCCACAGGTATTATCATCGTCTCGCTTCACTAAATTCAGCAGGAGGGAGGGAAAACACCATTAACTTTGTTGACCGCATTAAAATTGTTAACCATGAAGGACAAGCAAGACACATCCTCAAGAGGGGCATTACTGAGATAATCACTGTTTGACAAAACGTTTAGTCTTTTTGGACCCTATCATACACCCGGCGCAATCGGCAAATTGGTTAGTTTCAGTCTGATGAAGTTTTCACTTTCTCATCCTGCGCCATGTTGTTTAAATAGCAAATGCGTTTGCGGCCATTTGTGTACTGGTCTGAAAACAAGGTGTGTAGGGCCCAATGTCTCAAAGATCATCCAGCATCATGACGTGCCTTAATGTGGACTCTTTCCATTTTAGAGAGTTCTTGATGGTTCACTATTTTGATAAGGGGGGATGAATGACAAATTGAATTGTGTGTTTTTTATTCAACATTTAACTTAAGTCAAAGAAATTAATTGACTTAAGTTAAATGTTAAGAAATTAATCAAGCGAAACATTTAACCATAAAACGTATTTTTCGATTAAATTATGGTAAGTAATTGGGCATCTAAATAAAACAATAATAACATTGTTTACAATTTTTTCTTCCTTTCTTGTAAACAGTGTTGGGTGTAACTAGTACTAAGGAATTAGTAATTATTTGTAATTTAATTAAATTCCCTGAAAAAATCTGCCAAATGCACTGTAACAATGTTGGATCTTTAAAAGTTACTTCAATTGCACTCTAAAATATACAGAGTTAAACAAACCAGCATTGGGTCAAGAAGGATGCGCCCAGCCCATTGGGTTGTAATTTAACCTATGCTGGGTTGTTTTTAAAATTTTCTGGGTTAATTTAACCCAATAGCTGGGCTTTTCCCTTTATTGAACCAACGCTGGGTTGAAAATAACCCAGCATGTTTTAGTAACACTTAAGATTTTTTTCAACCTACATTTTCTCACTTTAATTGATAAAGTCAACAAATTGTACTACATCCCTTACAGCCAAAATAAAACGAGTTGGCAGGTGTAAATACATACAAAATAAATAAATCTTTATTATAGATTTTCATTAAAGATTATCCCTCATGCATCCCAGGTGAATAGGGAACAAATCCCATTGGTCACATAAATCAATTAGTATTACAACTCATTAGACAAAACAATTATAATGAACATCAGTAAAACAATCCCTCTGTTCTCTCTTATTCACAAAGTAAAAGTGAAACAAACACTTTCAATTCTTTGCCTTTTAAATCAAGACCTTTCAAGAAAACATCTTTTAAGGCGTCCTTAGACATAAAGAGATTTTAGTGCTTTTCGTCTCACAGGAAAATACGTTTATGAATGTGCTAAAGTGTCTAATAATCTATACATACAGTGTGTGATAGACATAAACAAGGTGTGTACGTTATTGAACAGTAGTTGTGATCGATCAGTTCAAGTTTGGGTGAAAAAAATGAAATGTATTGCACAGTTAGTTCCTCACAGAGGCTGCATTAGAAAACAAGTTTGAATACAGTAGACAATTTTGTCCTACACAGACAAAGACACACTTTTATCGATCCTTTTTTCTCACCCATTGCAAACATTCAACAAGACCAGCATTCACATACTTAAATACATCCCAAAAATATTCATGACATTTCTGTAATATGTACCAGACGGATAGCACAATAAGTCACATGCCCTTCGTAGGTTAGGACAGAGAAGGATTTCAACCACTGTGAGGGGTAAACTGAACCCCGTCACAGCAGACAGTTTCCCGCAGCGGTGGAGTCCGAACGGGCTTCACAGACAGAACCAGAGGAAGGTGCTGGGCCGATCTCAGTGCAAGGCTTAAACCAGTGTTCATTGTGACTATTTCACAGGATTCACATCTCTACACCTGCTGAACGAAATGAAATAGCGACGTTTCAAAATCTAGGTAGCAACATAACAAAGATCACACAATAAGAGCACAGATGACTCACAAAACACATGTGTTCATGTAGCTCAACTGGTAGAGCATTGCATTAGCAGCACAAATGATTGTAGGTTTGATTCCCAGGGAACACATGCTGATAAAAAAATGCACAATAAGTCGCTTTGGATAAAAGTGTCTTGGTCAGTAACAAAAACGCTTTGGCAAGATGAGAAATTCAAAAATCTTTTTAAAAAACTTGTTTTAAAAGCATGCATCAGGTTTATTTCAATACACATAATGTATTTATGTTAATTTTATGCAATAAAAAAATTACATTTGCACCATGTTTATGGAAGTTACGACTTAATGGACAAGAAAATGTCAAATGGTGTAACCGCCAATTGAGCCAAACAATGAAAAATATTAAATATTTTATCCACCTTGATGGCAATGTACGTGTAATCATAAAAAAATATCATTTTATTAGTTATTTTTTGAATGTAAATTTGAATGGGTTTTTGTAATATTTGTCCCAACATATGCTGAAAACAGCTTGTTTTCTAAATCATCTTTGAAAAATGATGTAAAAATGTATGTAAAACCATATTACACTAAACTAGATGATTATATTTTTTTTCACTTTTTTATGAATATATTATATTTTCATTTAAAAAAATACTAGTTACACCAATTGACACAGACCGGTTACTAGTGATGGTCGTTTTCGAAGCACTGCTTCATGAGGCTTCGAAACATTTACGAATCTTTTGTTTCGAATCAGTGGTTCTGAGCTTGTTTCAAACTGGCCAAAGTCACGTGATTTTAGCAAACGAGGCTTCATTACGTCATAACTGTTTCGAAACGTTTCGAAAATCCGATGGTTCACCACTAGGGGGAGTTGATCACATGACCAGTGTCTAATAAGTTTAGGTGAACTCGGGTCAGTTTTATTATGAAAGTTCATAAAACATTTATCCTTCTGACTAATAACACTGCCATGTTGTCCACTTTTTGTTTATAGACAGATTTAATGACAAAAATGTGCATAATTAAAAGGGTATTTAGTTTTATTCATTTGTTTGCCCTAAATAAAACTAAAAACACATAATACACTTTTAACTATGTCTTAATTAAGTTAAATAATTTTTTTTTAAACATATTTTAATAAAAATCTTGCTATTATTTTGTAAAAAAAGTGTAAAATGTGTGGACAGATCTGCTTTTACACTGTTTTGACTTCGAAAAACTGAATCAATTTTCGAAACAATTGGTTCAATTGATTCGAAGCTTCGAAAAGCTTCGTTTCTCCCATCACTACCGGTTACACCACATTGACATTTTTGCAATTATCCCCCAAATATTCTTTCAAAATGAAATAAAAACTGAAATTTAAGACTTGGTTCTCAAAAAAAAGAGAGTGTATGCAAATAATCTGCAAATTTAATTTAAATTTTAACCCTTTACATTTAATTGAACCATACAAACACAAAATAATTAAAGTCATTTCATTGATCCAAATGCATAAATGTAAATGTCTTACAAATCTATTAAAATCAGTACGCTATGTATGCTAATGTTTGACACATCGCATGCATCCTGACCAACCCATGGTAGGATACATGAATCTTTTGGAATAGCCTTCGTAACACGAACTGATTTTGATTTTTACAACAAAATAAAAATAAAACTTTTAATTTAAAATATATAAGAATGAGGAATAATATATTTTAGCCGTAGTGACTGCTAACGTTTTAATGATGGTTTTCATATTTTTTAATTTCTTTTGCCTTTCAGCTAAATAAATACATAAATACACTAAAGTTATTATACATGAAAAAATGTGAGGGTTATTCAAAATAGTACACTACAAGATATTTATGTACCTTTTTAAACAAGCATTTACAAGAAATCTGAAATTAGATTTATGCATTTGGCAAATGGATTTATCCAAAGCGACTTGGGCTGAATTTATATTGCATGTATGAAGTGACTCAATTTTCGATTTGCCAGATCGAATATGACCCACGAACGTGTAAGCAGGAAAAAAGCGCAAGTGTCGTGCGGCATTGAAAATGCGACGCTGGCAAATGACATCATCTCAGGTGGACACCACCCGCGATCACGTGACTCTTTTTAGTAGCACAATGGAGGACGACAGCTCCACTTAGTGGAGTAATGTTGAAGTTTTATGTCTATAATCCTGTATAATAATTTTGTCTGTGTCCATTGCATATCACAACATTTTACTTTTTCTTAGGTTTAAGCTGTTCCAGGTCAGTATGTCTACCTTTAATTTTTTTCAAGTGTTTAGTGTAAATGCTGATATCGGATACAAGTTGCTTTTAAAATATGATGTAAGCGGGTCATCAATAAAAAAAATTGGATACAGGCAACAAATCAGAATTGGGCATCAAGATTTGCAGTGTTAATCCAGCCATACAGTGCATTACAGGATGTACAGTTTATCACTATGTGCATTTCCTGGGTTAAAACCCATGAGCTTTTGCGCTGCTAACACAATGCTTTGCTAAGCGAGCTACTGTACCATAATGCAAGCAATGACAACAAACCTGAAGCCTCTGTCACCACGCTTACACAGGGGGTTTTCTGGCAGGTAGAGGCGACACAGCAGCCAAGAGCTCATTCACAATCTCCTGTCTGATTTCATAAGCGATGCTTTCTTTGATCTATGAGAGAATACAGAAAACAACTAAGTTATACTGCATCTTTCACAGAGTGTTACAAGAAAAGACAGGATGATGAACAATCTGCACAAGTTTGTCATATACTGTATGAAAAGCTGACGCAATTACATCATTCTACAAGAAACCGTACTAGTTCAACGTAGAAGATGCTGGGGATCATGGTGTACTCAGTTAAATGTAATGCGTTGAGTTTCATGAGTAAACCTGTCAGTTTTTACACATTACATCACCAAAACCATTACTACAGAAAACACTCGACTGTGGCATATGGTTGTTCCACTTTAATTTGATGGGGTAATGGAAACACTGTCTATATGTGTGTGTCAATATTTGGTGTTTACAATCTATAGTATTTCAAAATGCTGGTAAGACCAAAATCTCATAATTTTAAATCATTTTATATAACAGTAATGGCATGGAAATGGTTGTAACATTGTCGAACAACATCACTCAGTAAATCTTTCTTGTTTCATCACACATCCTACTTTGCACTTTCACAATATTTCACAATATTTCACACTTTTTATCTCTTTTATGTAAGCCAATATTAGCACGTTAAAAAGCAATATAGCAGAATATCTATGCTTGACACTTTATCACCGTGTGCGACTCATTCAATGTGTCACAAAGGGTCAGCCGTGTCTCTCAAAGTGAAAACTTTTTTTCAGTGAACATAATAAATTCACACATTTGTTTTTAAATAAAAAAATCCCTCTCCTTTACTTTCTTCCCCTTCTTACAGGTATGTCTACCACTTTCATGCTTTTGCCTCATCACTGTTAGACTTTTTATTGTATTTTTACAGTAACTTAATGCAGCACTACTACCAGTAAGTTACTGTAAGAGCCTCCTTATAGTAGCATTACTTTACATTAGTTTTACAGTGTGATGCTCTTATCAAAATTTTATTGTACAGTATAATACACTTACTGTGGCTTAGTTTTACAGTATAATGACCTTACAGTAACTGTACCGTAATTTCAAATCGCTTAAAGGAAAACGCCACCGCTGCTAAATACTTTACTATGTTTTCACCTCAATTTAGACGAATTAATACATACCGATCTTTTTCAATGCATGCACTTAATCTTTGTACAGCACATCGTAAATAATGTTAGCATTTAGCCTAGCCCCATTCATTCCAAACAGGGATGAATCTAGAAGCCATGATTTACTCACCCCCAAGCTGTCCGAGTTGCATATGTCCATCGTATTTCAGACAAATACATTTTCGGATATTTTAGAAAATGTTTTAGATCTTTCAGTTGATTAAATGTAATGTTACGTGGTCCACAACCTTAAAGTCTAAAAAAAGTGCGTCCATCCTTCACAAATTAAATCCAAATGGCTCCAGGATGATAAACGAAGGTCTTCTGAGGGTAATCTGCGCGGTGTTGTTGTAGAAATATCCATATTTAAAACTTTATTAACGAAAATAACTACCTTCCGGTAGCGCCGCCATCTTAGACTCCTCTGTATTCAGGAGAGAGTTTTAGCGTAGTGTACGCACTTATCTTAGTGACGTATGACAAATTCGGAGGGCGGGGGCACAGAGCAGCAGCAGCGTAGCCTCCGTAGGCTGCATAAGCTCTCATCCTGAATGCGGACGCGACTATGATGGCAGCGCTACCGGTAGGTATTTATTTTCATTAATAAAGTTTTAAATATGGATATTTCTACAACAACACCGCGCGGATTACCCACAGAAGACCTTTGTTTATCATCCTGGAGCCGTTTGGATTTATTTTGTGAAGGATGGACGCACATTTTTTGGACTTGAAGGTCGTGGACCCCGTAACATTACATTTAATCAACTGAAAGATCTAAAACATTTTCTAAAATATCCGAAAATGTGTTTGTCTGAAAAACGATGGACATATGCAACTCGGACAGCTTGGGGGTGAGTAAATCATGGGTTTAATATCATTTTTGGCCGAACTATCCCTTTAAATACTGTTACATGAGTAGTTACACGAGTAAGTATGGTGGCACAAAATAAAATGTGGTGATTTTTTAAGCGGATAAAAATGAGAACTATATTGTATGGCGGAAAAGCACTTAGTTTGCAGCACTCACAGGACCGGAGGAAGAAGAGAAGTTATGGTTTAAAAGTACCTATTTTTTATTTTTCTTGCCAAAAATAATTTCGTTAGATAAGACCCTTATGCCTCGTTTGGGATCATTTAGAGCCCTTTGAAACCACAATTTTAAACTGCATTAAAACTTTAAAGTGTTGGGGTCCATTAAAGTCCATTAAAATGAGAAAAATCCTGGAATGTTTTCCTCAAAAAACATAATTTCTTCTCGACTGAACAGAAAAAAGACATTAACATTCTGGATGACATGATGGTAGGGGTGTAACAATTAATCGTGCAAATGCGCGTTTTCTCAATGAATGAATTTGAATGAATTACGGTGAAATCCCGGCACATCCGAATGCCAGGGGGCGCTCTCATGCAGAAACTCCCTTTGTGCCACACAATAAGTAGCATTACAAACGCTATTCCAGGAAATGTCTACACAGGAATATTTATACGCTGTTTTTCAAATTGTTTCAGGTATTTTCATGATAATAAAGAATATTTTGAATGATTTTTATTTAACAAGTGTTGCTTTTTTAAATGCACGTTATAAACGACTCCGACTCATAATGATTTTAGATTGATAAGGACTTCCTACTGACCAAATGCCGTAATACAGGCACAAGCTGTGCATAAAACAAAGATTCGCAGCCTTCCAATTCAGAATCGATTTCAGATAGGCATTTTTAATGAGGACCGCGATTGAATCGTGATTGAATCGTTACATCCCTACATGATGGTGAGTAAATTATCTGGACTTTTTTAAGAAAATGGACTAATCCTTTAAGACAGCTCGAACAGGCATTTTAGTCTGAGACTTGGCTTAAACCCTGTCTGGGAAACCACACCCCTATATGTCAAAGTAAATATCACCCATTCTCAAATCTCTCATATCAAACAAGCGAAATCCAATAAAGAACTTCCCGTTCTCTCTCCTCACCTCCTTTATAAGATGTTGCAGGTCACCGTGGCCTCCACTTCTACTCCTCCACTCAGTTGGACCGCAGTCATCATCATCTCGATTTAATTCAACAGAATTGGGTGAGATGCTTCGCTCGGGTCTCTCTGGAGATCCGGGCTGAGGAACCTCCACACCAGGTCGTGAAGGAAGAGATGGCGTGAGGTTGAGGGTGGCCCGGTAAATGCCACCCTGCTTCGGGGAAGGAGAGCAAGACTCATGCGCTCGGCTGAATCTCTCGGGGCTGGACGCCCTCGATGATTGCCCAGAAACGGAAGTGGCAGCATCATATCCCAGCTCGGACTGAAGGTACAGCTGCTCTCTTAAAAGGTCCGTCACCTGGATCCATACATATAAACATATGACGGGTAAGAAAATTATAGTAAAGCAGATGATATCTGATAGGCTAGACTGTAATGTAGGAGAAGGTGCTGATAATTCACTCACAGGCTCGACGGCTTGCAGAGCTAAAGAATTCGACAGACTGTCAATGCTGTTACCTCTGTTCAGGCCCTGTGGAAGAAGGATTTGTTACTAAAGTTATTTTACATCATTTACATAACTGATGAATCTAATAGCAAAGTCTGGAACTCAAAATCTGAATCTCAAAAAAGGTAATGTAATCTGTTTAACCACTACTATATTGTAAAATGATGTAATGTATGTGTTAAAAAAGGTTACCCTTTTTTGAAGTATGCAGCTTATCAACATCCTAACATAAACCATAACACTTCAGTGCTCTAGAAACCTACTGTAAATGTGTTACTGTAGTTCAACTTACTGAGCATTGTATTAACAACGCAAAGGTCACGGCTTCGATTTCCAGTCAACACACATAATAAATGCATTATAAGGCACTTTGTATAAAAGCGTCCATCAAATGCATTTATATTTAAAAGTGAAAGTGTGATAAAAACGAGTTTGACCACTAGACAGTTGCACTTGCATCCACTGACCATGTGATGGCGGTAGACTCCGCTGTTCTGGGAGCTGCTGCGCATTTGTTGGTTCAGATTAAGCAGTCGTTCCTCAAGCTGCAGCTCCAGTTCCTGCAGCTCCTGCCTGACTGCAGTACGCAGCGTCTGCAGCTGCTCTGCATCCAGTCTGCAATATCACAAACGAATAAAAAACAAATGACAACAGCTTGCTTAGACCTTCAACCCTGTACAAAACTATTATTCATATACCATGCAATTGGTATTAATATTATCTTAATGGCGGGTGCGTGATTTTTGAAGAAAAAAAAAGGGAAAAGGGAGTCAGGCCAAGTACCAAAACACACTTGTAGCCAATCAGCAGTAAGGGGGCGTGTCTACTAACCAATATCATTGCCTGGGTTGCGTATGTGTGGGGCTGTCTATCACAAGAAGGTACAGATTCTATTGGGGTAGGGGTGTGTTTGTTTAGGTGATTTCAAATTTCAACATTGGCTTTCAGAGATCATGCACCCCGCCTTTAAGAACAGAGAGTTTGACAGTGTATCTAGACTAGGAAGATCTCAGTTCTTCACCTTTCTTCTGGACTGAGATGCTGGTAGACCACAGACTGTTGTCTCATGAGAGCCAATTCCAGATCCATCATCTGAGTCCGGAACACATTCAGACTCCTGCGCCGAATCTGGAGCTCCTGATAACAAATTTCGCACAAGGGACTGTTGCACAAGCTATCTGATCATCATCATTTCATAAGATTATAATAATGCAAGTAAGACAAATGAAAACGAACAAGCATGTGACCGTTCCCTCTTTGGGGAATGACGTACCTCATAAAGGGGCTGGACGGAGCACGGTGAACTGATCCTGTCTACGGGTGTGTCCCCATCATGCATGGATGGGCCCTGGCAATGAAAACACAGATGGGTTATGATGACTTATGAGTCACACAGGAAAAGCGTGTTTAAACTGAGACCTGGATAATACAGCATGCCGATTCAGCTTAATATTTGCATTAAGGGAGGGAGAAACTGGAACATACTTCCTCGTTCAACTTTATGCAGACACAGAAATGACTTTGGACTACAGAACAGAACAGTTAACTTATTACATGCGAGTTAAACCAAAATTAGTTCTATTTCATCCCTACTGACCGCCAGAGGCGGTGCTTAAGCACTGAATGATCCATCTCGCGCATGCGCAGGTCGAGTGTTTATACCAACAAAGTCACCCGTGACCCCTGATGCCTACGGAGAGTCTATAACTTCCGGTGACATCAGAGGATCTGTTCCTTTTCATCTTCTCGCTTCGCAGGTTGTTTTTTCCGCGCTAGCAAAAGACTAGGATATTGTGTTTCATTCGTTGCTGGTGGCCTTGTGGCATTGTATTGTCGGAGCAGCGAGTTGCTCGCCCTCCAAAGGCCGCAACGGAATCCACCGACAGGTGAGTTACAAACTTTTTACATAACTGCTCGTTTGGTGCATTTGTTGGTGACGGCTGTGTTTTCGCTCCCTCTCCCGACATTTGTAATCTAACGTTAACAGTTACCTTTATATTATTGATTCATCTGCGATTTATTGTTGTAACACGGACGCGTTTTTGGTTGATTGTTCAGCTGCGCTCGTGTAGTTACTTCGTGCCAACTCGGTTGTGCCGGTTTATTTTGTTAAACGTCTTTTTGCGCTTTAACTGCGCTTTGTGTATTTAGTACCAACTCGGTTGTGTCGGTTTTTCGTTTAAACGTTCGGCGCTTAACTGCGCTTGTGTATTCGTGCCAACTCGGTTGTGCCAGTTTTTTGTTAATCGTTCGGCGCTTAACTGCGCTTTGTGTATTTTGCAACAACTCGGTTGTGCCAGTTTTTTGTTAATCGTTTCGGCGCTTAACTGCGCTTTGTGTATTCGTGCCAACTCGGTTGTGCCGGTTTTTGTTAATAGCGCTTACCCTTAACTGGCTTCACAACGTTTGCGGTGACGGTTGTGCTTTCGCTCCCGGCACCGGTACTGCGTTTAGTGTCTTATTTTTTCGTTGCCCTAAGCTGGTGGAGGCAGTGCTTTCGCTCCCGTTCCCAGCATATTTGTGCCTCAGGGACTAGATTGGTGGCAGTGTTCCCGCTGAAGCTAATCTTTTTTCTTTTTTGCTACATTTGTTGGTGAAGGTTGTGCTTTCGCTCCCTCTCCCGGCATCTGTACTGCATTCTGTGTCTATTTTTTCGTTGGGATAGTTTACCCTTAGCTGGTGAAGGCAGTGTTTTCGCTCCCGCTCCCAGCATAGGTGTGCCCCTGTGACTAATTGGTGGCAGCGTTTCCGCCGAGGCTACCTTTTTTTCTCAGTTGCCAGCATGGTTGGCAACCACTCCTGCTCGGCCTGTATGGCTCCTCTGCAGCTTGAGGATGGCCATGATTTATGTCCCTCATGTCTTGGCTTTGAACATTTAAAGGAGGGTCTTTCTGACGACCCCTGCATGAACTGTGGTATCATGCCTCGGGCAGTGAGGGCAGCTAGACTGGCTGAGGTGGAGCAACTGTCGGGCTCTACTTCGTCGATTGGACATTTGACCCCAGCCCAGCGACTGGTTCCAGATCAGACTGGGCAGTCTAAACGTCAGGCTGCTGAGGCCGCAGGCCCCACTCCTGCAAAAAAGGCCAAGGGACCCCGGCTTGCCTCTAAAGTGGACCAACTAACAGCGGAGCTCAATACTATGAAGTCCCTCTTCCTGGCTTTCCAGTCCGGGACTGGAGCAGAGCCGCCAGATGATTTTGTCCCTTCGGCAGCCTCCTTGGAGTCGGAGGACGATGTGCTTTCCATGGCAGCTTCAGCTGGCCAGTTTAATGAATATGAGCCAGAGGTACTTCCACAGATGGGAGCCTCCCAACCTTCTGCGGCCGGCTCCCGGTCTTCAACCCATAGCTCTACTGGTGGTGTTGAGGACTGCTCTATGGGAGCCATCATTCGTATGGCTCTTGCTCGTCTCCAGTTGGACGTCCCGCAAACTCAGCCGGCTCCGGCCAGTGCTTTTTTCAGGCGTGTCCCAGCCTCCGTCAGCTTTACTGCGCCCCCATCGGAGGAGTATTTGAGGGAGTTGCAGGCATGTTGGAGGGATTCTAAGGCCCTCTCTCATGCAACGTCCGATGGCCGGACCCTGGCAGCCATGCAGGACGCACAGAAGTTCGGATTGGACCGCATGCCAGCAGTTGAGCCGACAATAGCGGCTCTTATCATCTCACCTGATGAGGCTTTGAGGCCGGATGCTAGGTGCCCTCGTCCCCAGTGCCGGGTTACAGATGACCTGCTCTGTAAGGCCTATGATGCAGCGGCTCGCATGGGACGCATCGGTAACTCCATGTCCCACCTGATGCTCGCTTTGTCAACTTCCCTGCAGGAGACTGAGTTGGATGCCTCTGTCCACAGCTTTAGCGATGCTTCACTACAAGCATTCGCATTGATGTCTAGGGAATTGGGGCGGTTGATGTCTACTCTTGTGCAGGCTCGCCGCCAGGTATGGTTGGCACAATCTCCTCTCACTGAGGCCTGTAGGAGAACCCTCCGCAGTGTTCCGGTGGAACCAGGGGAGCTGTTTGGTTCCGCAGCTCTGGAAGCGCTTGAGCGCACGGTCCAAGCCGGACGGACTCGACAGCAGCTGTCCGGGCTTCAGAGAAGCGTTCCGCCTCCTAGCAGGCCTAGAGGTCCTCCAGCTGTCCCACAGCGCAGCTCTCGTCCACAGGCTCACCCCAGGGGCTACCTAAGGTCTCTGCGCCCACGTCCACAGCCTGCTCAGCAGCAGGCACCGACCTTTCGGGTGCCTGACCGGCTGCCCTCAGGACAACCTCAGTCCTTTCCGACCCGTCGTGCCTCTGGAACCTTTAGAGGCCGGGGACCCCGGCGCTGAAGCCCGGGGGTCGGCCGTCGGCTGTTTTTCCCAGCAGCAGCTCAGCTATTGGGCTGCCTCCACCAGGGACCCATGGGTGCTCTCAACCTTAACCTACGGGTACAAACTTCAGTTCCGACGCCGGCCCCCAGCCCATGGCCGGGTCAAGATGACCATCATAAACGACCCGGCAAAAGCCCAAGCCCTCACCCAGGAGTTGTCCGCCCTCCTGGACAAGGGTGCCATCGAGCCAGTAGATCCCCTATTGCACCCCGGGGGGTTCTACTCAACTTACTTTCTGGTAGCAAAGAAAGATGGCGGACTCCGTCCTATCCTCGACCTGAGGGGTCTCAACAGGTTCCTGAAGGTTCTGAGGTTCCACATGCTGACCACTGCAGAGGTTCTACGTACAATTGCCAAAGGAGAGTGGTTTACGTCAGTAGACCTGAAGGATGCCTACTTCCACATCCCTATAGCTCCACACCATCGGCAGTTTCTGCGGTTTGCCTTTCAAGGGCGCCATTTCCAGTTCCGAGTGCTCCCATTCGGTCTCTCCCTCTCCCCTCGGGTGTTCACCAGGTGTGTGACCGCAGCCCTTTCGCACTTGCAGTCGCGGGGCATGAAGATTCTCCCATATCTGGACGACTGGCTCATCTGTGCGCCATCCCAGTCTCAAGTGGCACTGGACACGTCGTGTCTTCTCTCCCATGTGGCCCGCCTGGGCCTCCGGGTGAATTTTACAAAGAGTTGCCTGGTTCCATCGCAGGGCACGCTTTTTCTCGGTATGACTCTAGATGCAATCACCATGAAGGCTCGCCCATCACCACAGCGGGTGGACGACATCCACCTCCTCCTCCTGTTTCGGGAGGGCAGGCAGTTACGCTATGTGGAGTTTTTGCGCCTCCTAGGGAAGCTGACGGCTGCCGCTACCGTGATTCCTCTAGGACTGCTGTCGCTGCGTCCCCTCCAGAGGTGGTTGCACGGCTTTCATCTAGATGTCCAGTGGCACCGACACAGGAAACTCAAGGTGTCACGTCGTTGCCTTCTTGCTCTGGCCCCATGGAGAGTAAGGTCATTTCTCCTGCAGGGCATGCCCTTGGGTTCCATTGCATCTCGTCGGGAAATCCTCACAACAGATGCTTCTCTCTCGGGGTGGGGTGCTGTGTGGCAGAATCGAACAACTCAGGGGCTGTGGTCTGTCCGGGAGCGCTCACAGCACATCAATGTTCTGGAACTGCGGGCTGTGCACAGGGCATTGCAGGCCTTTCTTCCCTTCCTGGGAGGCCGGCATGTGCTTGTGCGATCAGACAATGTCTCAACTGTGTCTCACATAAACCACCAAGGAGGCACCAGGTCTGCACCGCTGCTGCAGGCGTCCCAGGACCTCCTGCTGTGGGCAGGGCCACACCTGGCCAGCCTGAGGGCGATGTATTTGCCTGGGGAGCAGAATCAGGCGGCAGACTTACTCTCCCGTTGCAAGCCTCCGCCGGGAGAGTGGCGGCTTCATCCGGATGTGGTCCTCAGCATCTGGGACATCTTCGGCAGGGCAGGGGTGGATCTCTTTGCCTCAGAGGAAGCGACCCATTGCCCCCTCTGGTTCTCCTGGACGGAGAAGAGCAGCCCTCTGGGCCAGGATGCTCTCGCACACGATTGGCCAGAGGGTCTCCTCTATGCTTTTCCACCAATCCCTCTGATTCTTCCAACACTGCAGAGAGTCCTCCAGCAGGGTCACAGGCTACTGTTGGTAGCCCCCTTCTGGCCGGGAAGAACATGGTTTCCACTGTTGTACAGTCTCTGCAACGGTTCACCGTGGCGCCTCCCAGACAGGAGGGATCTCCTGTCTCAGTTACAGGGCCGAATCTGGCATCCCGATCCTCATCGCCTGCAGCTGTGGGTCTGGTCACTGCAGGGCCCGACCCGCTGCTGACTGAGTGTTCAGATGGCGTCTGCAATACCATATTGAATGCAAGGGCGCCTTCTACCCGGGCGCAGTATGAGAACAGGTGGCAGCTGTTTACTACATGGTGCTCAGACAGGGATGTGGACCCTGTGCACTGTTCAGTGCCAAAGATTCTAGAGTTCCTCCAGTCACTCTTGGATGGCGGCCGGTCCCCGGCTACCTTGAGGGTATATGTGGCAGCTATTTCCTCTCGACATGCTCGGGTGGACAACGACACTGTGGGGTGTCACAGATTGGTGTCTCTTTTTCTGAAGGGTGCATGGCGGTTACGCCCCCCACGAGCACAGCGCGCCCCAGCCTGGGATCTGCACCTGGTGCTCGATTCTCTATGCTCACCTCCCTTTGAACCCCTGGCTCAGGCAGAGCTGAAGTGGGTCTCTATTAAGACTGCCTTTCTCCTTGCTATCACGTCAGCGAAGCGTGTTGGGGAACTTCATGCGCTCTCTGTGAGTAACTCATGTTTGCGGTGGAACTCCGATGGCTCAGGGGTTACCCTGTGGCCGAATACAGCTTTTCTTCCGAAGGTTTTGTCTTCATCCAACCTTAACCAACCTATCCACCTGGCGCAATTTACTCCCCCAGAAGGGGAGGATAGATTACAGCGGCTGTGTCCCGTACGGGCTCTCAAAACCTACGTGGTCGCGACTGCGAGTATAAGGCAGTCAGACCAGCTCTTCCTCTGCTATGGTGGTCCTAGAAGGGGCTGTGCTCTCTCCAAACAGCGGTTGTCTCATTGGGTGGTGGATGTAATCACCCAGGCATATAAACGAGGTGGTCACCCCCTGCCATCCGGGGTGAGGTGCCACTCTACCAGGGCGGTCTCAACTTCATGGGCGGCCCTGCGCGGCGTGCCCCTGGAGCGCATCTGTGAGGCGGCATCATGGGCATCCCCAAGTACCTTCTCCAGGTTCTACCGGGTGAATGTCGCCACCCCCCATCCACTGGAGGTGGTCCTGTTGCCGGACTCTGTGCTCTCCTCTCAATAAGGTATGTGCTAAATTCCTCGTGACTTTTTTGGTATATGTCATCCAGTGCTTAAGCACCGCCTCTGGCGGTCAGTAGGGATGAAATAGAACGAGAGTTACGTATGTAACTACGGTTCTATGAATCCCGGATGACCGCCAGAGCGTTCTGTCACTCAGAATCACTGTGTACTCGCGAGAAGATTCTGTAGGAACAGATCCTCTGATGTCACCGGAAGTTATAGACTCTCCGTAGGCATCAGGGGTCACGGGTGACTTTGTTGGTATAAACACTCGACCTGCGCATGCGCGAGATGGATCATTCAGTGCTTAAGCACCGCCTCTGGCGGTCATCCGGGATTCATAGAACCGTAGTTACATACGTAACTCTCGTTATACTGGCATAGCTGAGAAAGAATTAGAAGGAATTTAGTCATAAAGAGGGCTCGGTGGCAAAACCAAAATCATTGCAATGGTACAACAAACAGCTTTCTTATTATTAAGACTGGGTTATATGAACTGTAAAAAAAGCAGCATTTTGTCAAATCAACATATATTTTTACGCTACTTTAACATAAAAAATGAAGTTCAAGATGTATTTTCTTGATGAGCAAAATGACCCTACTTAGAAACTAAGTAAGTCGAGTTTTTAGAAAAAAATATACAATTTAAGTGAATTTGTGCTTAAAACAAGGAAAAATATCTGCCAATGGGTTGAACAAAAAAAATCTTGAAATAAGTTTTATCACTTTTTTCTTAAACACTTAATTCAAGAAAAATTCTCTCACGCCATTGGCAGATATTTTTGCTGATTTTAAACACAATTTTACTTAAATTGTATAATTTTTGTCTAAAAACTAGTTTTATTTTCTTACAGTCATTTTGCTCATCAAGAAAATACATCTTGATTAAAAAAAGTTTTTTTTTGATATTTGTACTGAAAACGAGACAAAAATACTAAGTATGAAAGTCATTTTTTTCCAGTGCTGAACTGCACTTTCAGGATAAATGACTTAAAATTATTGTATTTTTTTATCAAGTCTAGTGTTTAGACAAAAAAAAATTTTATTGAATTTGTGCTTAAAACAAGCAATAAATAAAAATAATAAAATAAAAATCTGCCAATATGGTGCATTTTTTTTCTTGAATTAAGTGTTTAAGAAAAAAGTTTAAGATTTTATTTTTCATGCAGCTGAATATATGATATTATCTGTATTAATACCAGGTATATACCAGCTTATATATGTAGTCTCAATTTGTGTGTCAATCTTTAAAAAGTAGTTTTAGCATGCCTAAGTCAATTTTAATCATATAAAATTTATTTTTCCAACAACAAAATTGTGTCCAGCGATAATGCAAAGTGCACTGCAAAAAATTATTTTCAAGGAAAAAAATTCTCAGTATTCTTGTATTGTTTTCAGTAAAAATATCAAAAAATTCTTATCTTAAGATGCTTTTTTTGATGAGCAAAACGACCCAAGAAAATAAGTCTAGTTTTACGATCAAAAATATCAAATTTAAGTGATTTTGTGCATAAAACAATGCAAAAAAATCTGCATGTGGGGTAAGCAAAAAATCTTGACATTTTTCTTAAACACTAAATTCAAAAAAAGTTCAAGAAAAATTAGCTTACCCCATTGGCAGATTTGTTTGCTTGTTTTATGCACAAAATCACTTAAATTTGATATTTTTGGTCTAAAAACTAGACTTATTTTCTTGGTTCATTTTGCTCATCAAGAAAAAGCATCTTAATATAAGAATATGTAGATATTTTAACTGAAAACAAGGCAAAAATACTAAGAAAATTTTTTCTTGAAAATATTTTTTTGCAGTGCACTGGCCATTGTGGCTGGTGAGAAAAAAGTTAATATCAAGCCCTGGTTATATCAATTATTCACAGGTCAAAACTTAAAATAGAAGGTTGAATGCAACTTTATGCTGTATACGAATACTTTACAAATTACAAAAGAATGGTATTTAACTTAATAAATTTGTATTTACAAATATGCATTCATTGCTGCAAGTGCAAAATGCTACAGTATAGAAATAAACTCATATAGTATAAAATATACCTATATAGTCTAGTTTAATCCTGCCCACTGGTAGCCATGCAAACACATCCGCTGTGATATAAACAGAAAATCTAAATATCTACTGGCACATTTCTAAATCACATGGCAAACACCGTCACACCACCCAATCCAAGTTAAGCTTGTTTAAACAGCCATACCACGCAAACCAAAAGATGAGATTACGATCAATCATATCAAGTCATGCAACATGCAAGTTTGTGAATTTTGCATCGCATGCCATTCTCACCTGGGTGAGGTTCTGCATTGTGCCACGAATATCATGCAGGACTCTTCTAAGCTGCATCTCTGTGCTACCCAGCAAAGGGGCATGTGAAGGTGCGGGTGGGGTCTGATAAGAGAGAGGGTATGAGGGACAGGGGTAGTATGGATGGTTGGGTGGGGTGCCAGGTGGATGGGGAGAACAGGAATATGCCAGGTAGTACGGAGATACGTGAGGGTGGTAAGGGCCGAACGAGGAGCCGTGAGGAGCACCCGGAGAAAAGTTATGAGGTGAGTGGAAAGGGGCTGAGGGATGGTAATGTGGTGCACTGTGCGGCTGGGCAAAATGCCTGTTGTGCTGGGGTGTAAAAGGCGGCCACTGTGGTGGGGTGAATGATTGAGGACCATTTAAATTCTGTGGATGAGGCATTGGACTGTGATGGGGTATATGGTTGACGTTGGTGGGATAAGATGAGTTGTAGGCCCCTTTAAAGTGTGGCGAGTGGATAGAGCCATGAGGAGGAGGAGGTGGGTGGGCAGGGCCAGTAAAATGAGGAAGATTTGGTACACTGCATGTGCTCCAGGACGGGCCCTCCCCTAGAGGCCTCGGGGGCCAGTCGGCAGGTACGCTATACAGCGAGCTAGATGAACGAGTCAGATGTTGGGGTATGTTGAGAAGGTGTGGTGGTGTCCCATACCCAATGCCAGACATGTCGCCCCCTACTGGAGCAGAATGGTAGCCGAAGCGATCAACGTCTTCATCTTCTTCAATGATAGAATCCACCTCTTCCCGGTCTCCGTGAGTCCCCTCCTCATAGCGGTATGTGTATGAGGGTGGCGTACAGTGCTTGACCGACCCTCTTCCTAGCTGGATGCGCAAGGAGGTGACCACACGTGCCGGGCTGTGTGGAGAGGTTGGAAGAGAGCTGGATCTCCTTAAGGGATTTCTGTCCAAGCTCTCTCTCCCTTTCAACAAGTCTAAGTCCCTCACCCATACTCGTCCAGGACGCTCTTCCGCCACAGAAGACGACCTCTGCTGAGTCAAGTGGAGGGCAAATGGTCTGCGTTGTTCTGTACCAGATGATGACTCGTGTACTAAAGCACTGCTTGGCACAGTTGAAGATTTAGGACCACAGGAGTCTAGATTTGGGCCTTCAGAGGATTCACATGCAGTTTGAGATGGTATGTTACACTCTTGATCCAAACCCGAACCAGGCTGGGACTTGCTTTTCTGATCACCATTCGAAACCAAGTTTGTGGTAGGGTTTTCAACCGTGCAAGAACCCACGTCTGAAGAGCTTGTGGAGGGGTCCAGAGCAGTGGTAGGACCAGAGTCCATTACAGATCCCCTTTCTGGGAGAGGCCCGTTAATACAATTGTTTGGATGAGGATTTTGGAGATTGTCCATCTCAGAAACATCTTGCTTGGCTCCACTTTCACTAGAACTTCCTCTGTTGGGCTGAAGAAAGGCTTGCCCATCATGTAATCTATCAAAAATAGGATAATCCAACGCTAATGGTGTGGTGGCATCTCCAGCGTGGGATGTCACTGTAGTTTCACTATCACAGCTGTCAGAACTTTCCTGCACCTAAAGAAAGTACCAGAGAGACATTTCACTTTAGTACACTCTTAAAAATAAAGGTGATACCAAGGGTTCACAGCGATGCAATCGAAAAACCATTTTTGGTTCCCCAATGAACCATTCAGTCAAAAAACCATTTGTTTTTCCACTACAAAGAACCTTTGTGTTCATTGGTAATTAGAGGTTCTTTAAAGAAAATCTAAAAAAAATATTTTTGGCTATATATATTATAATAAGATTCTTTGATAACTGAAGAAACAAAAAACTTTGTTGGTTTTACTTTCTACAAGGAGCTAGAAGGTCATTTTTTCATCTGTATTGGTTACTATTTTATGTAGGGCTGTCAAAAGATTTACCGTTATTAATCGCATGCAAAATAAAAGTTTGTGTTTGCTTAATATATATATATATATGTGTGTGTGTGTGTGTAATTATTATGTATATGTTAATATACACATGGGTGATTCTCACAAAATTGGACTCATGAGGTGTCATGAAACATTTTGATAAAAAAGTAAATGCTATCAAAATAAGAAGCATACAGTTACAAACATCTCTTCATGTACTATTTTGCACATGATTTCAAATGACATCATACAAACCAATTTTGTTATTTTTCCACATTTAAGGGGAAAATTTTCATTACTGCAACGTGTCCATAACTGGATTTGGGTTCTTTGACATGGAAATATTTATAATGAAAAAATCTAAAAAAAATAAAAAGTTTCAGTGCATGTTATACTATAAACATTTACAGTAAAAAAACATGTTGTATTTGGTGATCATTGGTAAATGTAGAGACAATAATAAGGAATATAAATGTGTCCAAGACCAAGTTTCTCATCCTCCGCAACAATTTTCAATAATTGTTTAAGCCCTCAATTAAATAACATTTATACCAGGTAAGGAGTTCTTATTTTTTTCTATCCAGATAAAAGTTGAAATTTTGTTTGCCATACCTTTGCCATTACCGAAACATGAGTTTGTAAATGCATATATTTAATGTAATATCATGTTGCGGTAATGATAATCTAAAAAATTTAAATAATTCTGTAAGACATATTTTTTAAATCCTCTAAAAATAATGGTTCTAGTAAGTTCAGACCTTAATCTTATATGTGCAAAAAAAAAAAAACAATTGGCTTAAAGGGCTTTTTAAAAAATTCTGATGCTGGACACCTTTTACATCTGGATTTCGTGAGACAATACACATACATGTATAAATTTAAGAGAAAAATTTATTTATGTACATATTTTTATTTATATTTAATTTAAAATATTTAAAAATGAAAGAAAAATATTTCTTAAATACATACATTCATGTGTGTGTATTTATATATATATATATATATATATATATATATATATATATATATATATATATATATATACACAAAATAATTACACACAGTGCACACTCATATATATTATGCAAAAATAAACTTTTATTTAATCATTAATCATTTGACAGCCATAATTTTATGCTGTGCTCTTTAAACTTGGGTAAAATACATAAAACCAGTCAACAAATTTCTTAAACTTTTTAGCTGGATCCCAGGAATATAACACTTTTTATATAAAATACATTACCCTGGACCACCAAACCAGTCATAAGTAGCACAAGTATATTTAAGCAACGGCCAACAATACATTGTATGGGTTAAAATTAAATAATATTTAAATGCAAAGATCATGTAAAAATCATGTTCCATATTCGTTTTTTTGTAAAATTTCTAACGTAAATATATCAGCAGTTTATTTATCATTAGTAATATGTGTTGCAGGACATCTCGATAACTTCACAAGCAATTCCCTCAATATTTTGATTAGGGCTGCATAACAACTAATCGCAACTAATCATTTGCAGAATATTTTTTTTTCATCATATGTGTGAAAAAAGTGTGCAAAAGTCATAATTAGATTTGTTGATTTTGCAATGTTATAGTGATCATTTAAAATTATTTCTCAGGTTCTTTATTAAAATAAAACCAGAAAAAACAGGAAATGTATATGTAGTATTAAAGACAGTATAAAAGTATAAGCTGAAGTGTCAAGTATTTAGGGTAAACTCCCCTCCCCTTTCCTGTATTTTCTGTTTGAATCTTAAAAAAATAGATTGAAAAATAAATATGGATGGACATTAAAACTTCTAAAACAACAAGTTTGGTGGTGGTGGCCTAAGAATTTTGCATATAACTGTATAAATGCACACACATGCATGTATATTTTTATTTAAAAAATATTTACATGTGTATATACATTTTTATATCATATATAAATATGAATACTTAATATATACACATATTTGTTTTCTTAAAATTATACATGCATGTGTCTTTATATATACATCATTATTATACACAGTCACACACATAGATGATTTAAACAAAAACTTTTATTCTGCAAACTATTAGTTGCAATTAGTTGTTATGCAGCTATTATTTTGATTTTTTTCACTCTCAGATTCCAGATTTTCAAATAGTTGGATCTCAACCAAATGAGTCATATCCTAACAAACCACACATCAATGAAGCTTATTTATTCAGCTTTCAAATAATGAATAAATCTCAATTTACAAATATTTACCCTTATGACTGGTTTTGTGGTCCAGGGTCACATATAACACTATTTATACACTGTAAAGAGCCTAAATGGGTACAGACGGACACACATACCTTTAGATGATTACCCGAACCATCTGTAGACGGGTCCTCTGCAAAACCACTGCTATCAGACTGCTGGCTGGTCGTCCTCAATAATCGATCTGCAGGGACACCAAACAGTGAGCACTAAATCGAGTGTGTACTTTTGTTTCTTTCAGTAGTAGGACTTAGTAAGACCTCATGGTGATTAATTTATGTTTATCTGATCACTTTATTTAGGTTCAGAGTGATAAATTCTGTAAATAATTGTCACCTAATAACCGCAAGTTGTACTACAAATTCAAAAATCTCTGAACAGGAACAGAACTGATCAATAGAGATTAACACAAGCAACTGCATTTAAGAAAATGTTGGTTAGCACAAAACAAACTTCATCAAAAGTTAACTGTATTGAATTCAACTATGTTATTGTTAAAACACATAATTGTGAATTATTCAGTAAAAACTGCTGACTAGTGAGACTACTTTTTTAGGTGGATGGACATTACTAATGCAAGATCTGTGGGTGGAGTCTCTTTCAGGTGTCATTTCACTTATCATGACATAAAAGTGTCGTCACATGTTATGTTTAAGTCTTGTGACTATATTTTTCAACCTGTGTGTATTTTAATGTTTCGGCTTGTGTATTACCTTTGTAAGCGCCTGATTGTAACTGAGGGACAAGATAAAATTACTTTCTTTGGCGATGGACAAAGTTGCAATAACCTGAAACATTCTAGCAATCCAGTGAGGATACGAATGATGAATGTTTACAGAACTGCACCACTAGAGGGTAGACTTGACCCATAACAACATAAAATCCTCTGGAACTTAATGGGGCAGGGCCGTGAGACCAGCATGATAAAACATCACAACTATGTCAAATGTTTGGATAAGAAATGTGTTCTTCTCTATTCCTGGAAAAGGTTTCTAGGTTTTGTTTTAGGAAAGGTCATCTTTATGTGTTAATGCTTTTATTCTGAGGGGGAAACACGCGTTGAGCACATGACTTTTACATTAAATTCTCAAATGCTTTGCTTGAGAAAGCAACGTAAAAATTTGTTAGTGTAAATATGTTAAAACAAATTAAGAGGCTCTAAGAAGTCCCTTAAAGGGATAGTTCAACCAAAAATGAAAATAATGTCATTAATGACTCACCCTCATGTTGTTTCAAACTCGTAAGACGTTTGTTCATCTTTGAAAACACAGTTTAAGATGTTTTAGATTTAGTCCGAGAGCTTTCTGACCCTCAATTGAAAATCTATGTACGGTATACTGTCCATGTCCAGAAAGGTAATAAAAACATCATCAAAGTAGTCATCAATGTGACATCAGTGGGCCAGTTGGAATTTGTTGAAGCATTGAAAATACATTTTGGTCAAAAAATAACAACTTTATTCAGCATCGCCTTCTCTTTATTGTAAACCGCGTGCACGAGACTGCAGTGACGCTGCTGACGTGTTATCTGGTGCGCCTCAGCTTTTTTTTCGGGAGGGAGGGAGACGCATGCTGTAAGTTTGAAAAAAAAATCTGCGCAAACATGTCTGAGGATATCATGTCAGCAGCGTCGTACGTCAGCAGCGTCATACATCAGCAGCGTCACTGTGCACGCGCATTCGCAACAGACGCGGAAGAGAAGACAATGCTGAATAAAGTCATAATTTTTGTTATTTTTGGACCAAAATGTATTTTCGATGCATCAACAAATTCTAACTGGCCCACTGATGTCACATTGATGACTACTTTGATGATGTTTTTATAACCTTTCTGGACATGGACTGTATACCGTACATAGATTTTCAATGGAGGGTCAAAAAGCTCTCTGACTAAATATAAAACATCTTAAACTGTGTTTTCAAAGATGACTGAGGTCTTAGAGAAGACATGAGGGTGAGTCATTAATGACATTATTTTCATTTTTGGGTGAACTATCCCTTTAAATTTCATCGTAACCATTATTTAAACCAAATCCAAATTATGGATCACGTCATTCTGCGTTCACATTTACGCATTTGGCAATGCTTTAACCAACACAACTTACAGTACATTACAAACTATGCATTTAATTTTTTATTTATCAGTATGTGTGTTCCCTGTAACCTCAAGACTTTTTGCGCTGCTAAAACATTGCTCTTGTTTGTAATGTTTATCTTGTAAATGCACTGTTGCTTTATACGCATATACACATTTTGATGGATTCAGCATTATAATGATTGACAGACTCACCACTGCCGGTTCTGAACATTCCTCCAGGTCCAGGTAGAGCCTCATCCTCATTACTTTGCAACTGGAGATAGAGATCAGACACGCACACATTACAGGTCATTAAGTACACACATAGTTAAGCAACTTAAACATGTTTTTCACACCCAAAACGTCTCTGTGTGTCTGACTGTGGCATGAGAAAATAGGACAGAAGAGAGAACAGCAACAATAACATAAGTTAATGCATTAGGTGACATATATTAATAATGAATAATGTATTCATTTATTAATCTTATTAATGTTAGTTATGCAAATACAGTTGTTTGTTAAAGCTGCTTGGAAACCCCAAAGGGTTGCATTTCTTACAAATGAGCTAATAAAATATATCCAATCAGTATTTTATGTGAAATAATTTACTCATGTGGCAAGTAGTTGTGTAATAAGCAAGACAATGTGCAGACAGACGATTGTTATGACAAATAAATCCCTTCAGGATGATACAAGACCTCTCCGTTCTGTCGGGGTTTACTTTATGGTAACAAACGGCTGGCTGTCCATTATCCCTTACTTAAGAGATAGGTCAACTCAAATAGTCCATATTTTACTCATCCCGAAGCTATCTTTGATGTATATGACTTTCATTGTTTAGCTAAACACAGTCAGAGTTATATTAAATAATATCCTGGCACTTTTCAGCTTAATAATGGCATTGGATAGTGCCCCATTTTTAACATTTCAAAACAGCACATTCATCAATATTAGACTAATCCATACAGTTATTAAAGCAACACCAAAGAGTTTTTTTACCTTAAAATAAAGTTTCCAAAAAAGTTTCAGTGGTTCATCCACTCAAAACAGGGTGAATGGCACTTTCACATTCGCTTTACAGCCCTCTATCGGCCAAAACCGCACTAAAGAAGTTTACAACTGTCGGGTAGTGGTCCTGTAGTTCGAGTGAAAACTACAAAAACTTGCTTTACGGCAGACCTACAATCCAATCAGAGCCAGCTATGCTGCAGTATTTACGACAGTGCTAATGAACAATTACACGTCTAACCTGTAGGGGGAGCAAAGAGCACAGGGACAGCGGTGGGTTTTTGTGACGTTGAGGTCAGTTTTTTGCCCGACATTAACTCTCGTGTTGACACACATAGACAGCTGTAGATTGTAAAATTTTAAATACAAATGTTTCCTTACAAATAACCAGGCCTAAATGGAATCCACACCCACAGATTTCCGCGAAAAACTCTGGATTTAAGCCCGTCATTGACAAGCACACATACTCTGTCATCTAAGTGACGCGTGACAATCAGTGATCATTTCAAATCCCTTTACAAGACAAAAGCTCTTGTTATGTTTAATATAAAGTTTGCATTGCATTGTAAAAATTTTAAAATTCTCTTCATAAGTGCTAAATTCATAATGAGAACGTATTAACACAAGCTTTTTATTCTGCTATAATATAAAACACTATAAAGAATAATATATGTTATTTTATATTCAAACTATTTCTTGACATGCACATTATCTGGTTCATGTTGGTCCAGTTTAATTCAGAGGACTCATTGGTTTGGTGTGTTTATTTCATTGTCAGCCTTTAAAAAGTAATCATTTTGTAATATTCACAGCTTAAATTCTCTAATATATATTTTTTACATTTAAAATCATTCTGCAGATTTTTAAAAAAAAATCCACAGAAAAAGCAAAAAAGTCTGAAGATTCTGTCTGTTCTCGCAAATAACCATCACTACAGAAGACATTTAATAATTGTATGAATTAGTTTTTGAAGGATGAATGCGCTTTTGGGGTTTTTAAAAATGGGGCACTATTTAATGCCAGTAGAAAGCTGAAAGAGACAGGTTATTTTTTAATATAACTCATGCAGTGTTTGGCTGGAAGAAGGAAGACATATACACTTAGGGTGGGTGAGTACAATATCGGCTCATTTTTATTTTGGGGTGAATTACTCCTTTAAAAGATAAGTTTGAGTTTAAGAACATACTAGTAAATGTTGCAGTTAAAGGGATAGTTCACCCCAAAATCAAAAATAGACCATATTTTTCTCACCGCCAAGCCATCTTTGATGTATATGACTTTCATTGTTTAGCTAAACACAGTCAGAGTTATATTAAATAATATCCTGGCACTTTTCAGCTTTATAATGGCATTGGATAGTGCCCCATTTTTAACATTCCAAAACAGCACATTCATCAATATTAGACTAATCCATACAGTTATTAAATGTCTTCAGAGGGACAGCGATGGGTTTTTGTGACATTTAGGTCAGATTTTTTCCCGACATAAACTCTCGTGTTGACACACATATACAGCTGTAGATTGTAAAACTTTAAATACAAATGTTTCCTTACAAATAACCAGGCCTAAACGGAATCCACGCCCACAGAAGATTTCCGCGAAAAACTCTGGATTTAACGCCCGTCATTGACAAGCACACATACTCTGTCATCTACGCGTGACGCGCAACAATCAGTGATCATTTCAAATCCCTTTACAAGACAAAAGCTCTTGTTATGTTTAATATAAAGTTTGCATTGCATTGTTAAAATTATCTTCATAAGTGCTAAATTCATAATGAGAACGTAGCTTTTTATTCTGCTATAATATATAACACTATAAAGAATAATATATGTTATTTTATATACAAACTATATCTTGACATGCACATTATTTGGTTCATGTTGGTCCAGTTTAATTCAGAGGACTCATTGGTTTGGTGTGTTCATTTTCATTGTCAGCCTTTAAAAAGTAATAATTTTGTAATATTTACAGCTTAAATTCTCTAATATATTTTTTTTACATTTAAAATCATTCTGCAGATTTAAAAAAAAAAAAATCCACAGAAAAAGCAAAAAAGTCTGCACATTCTGTCTGGCCCTGCAAATAACCAACACTACAGAAGACATTTAATAATTATATGAATTCGTTTTTGAAGGATGAATGCATTTTTTGGGGTTTTAAAAATGGGGCACTATTTAATGCCAGTAGAAAGCTGAAAGAGCCAGGTTATTATTTAATATAACTCATGCTGTGTTTGGCTGGAAGAAGGAAGACATATACACCTACAGTAGGGTGGGTGAGTACAATATCGGCTCATTTTTATTTTGGGGTGAATTACTCTTTTAAAAGATACGTTTGAGTTTAAGAACATATTAGTAAATGTTGCAGTTAAAGGGATAGTTCACCTCAAAATCAAAAATACAGTAACCCATATTTTTCTCACCGCCAAGCCATCTTTGATGTTTATGACTTTCATTGTTTAGCTAAACACAGTCGGAGTTATATTAAATAATATCCTGGCACTTTTCAGCTTTATAATGGCATTGGATAGTGCCCCAGTTTTAACATTCCAAAAAAGCACATTCATCAATATTAAACTAATCCATACAGTTATTGAATGTCTTCTGAGGGACAGCGATGGCTTTTGTGACATTTAGGTCAGTTTTTTGCCCGACGTTAACTCTCGTGTTGACACGCATATACAGCTGTAGATTGTAAAATTTTAAATACAAATGTTTCCTTACAAATAACCAGGCCTAAACAGAATCCACACCCACAGATTTCCACAAAAAACTCTGGATTTAACGGCCGTCATTGACAAGCATACATACTCTGTCATCTACGCGTGACGCGCAACAATCAGTGATCATTTCAAATCCCTTTACAAGACAAAAGCTTTTGTTATGTTTAATATAAAGTTTGCATGGCATTTTAAATTTTTTTAAATGATCTTCATAAGTGCTAAATTTATACGGTGCTATATAGCACCAAAGGTGGTTCTTTGCACGTAATCATAGAAGAACCGTTTTAAGTGCCATATAGCACCGGTGAAGCACCAGTGAAGCACCTGTGTAGAACCATATAGTTCTATGTAGAACCATATGTGGTGCTATATGGCCCCTATTTGGTTCTACACAGGTGCTTCACTGGTGCTTCACCAGTGCTATATGGCACTTAAAATGGTTATTCTATGATTACGAGCAAAGAACCACTTTTGGTGCTATATAGCACCGTTTGTTTTTAGAGTGTAGTATACTTTTTTCCTAATATAGAAGTGAATGGGGTCTACGAACAGTTACAAACATTTCTCAAAATATCGTTCTTTGTGATTATCAAAACAACAAAATTCATACAGGTTTGTAAAAACATATGGCTGAGTAAATGATTACAGAATTTTCATTTTTGGGTGAACTATCCCTTTAACATTAACTATGATTAATATAGGTTTTGTGTATTGTTCATTGTCAGTTCATGTTAACTTAAGTAGTATGATAACAAATGGAACGTTATGGTAGTGTTACAGATTGAACATTACATCAGTGTACATTATCTCATATCAGGATCCCAATCACAGACCAGCAGAGTCAAATCCAAAACCATAATTCCCAGTACATCCTCTAAGAGCTCTGTGTTCCAGCTTGCACTTATTTTTAGCTTTACATGTCATGACCCTCTACTGTTTTTGCAACAAAGCACAAAAAAACGTTGAGAAGTTCAGAAATGATTGTTAGCGTGAGAACCAGACAAGGGAATGCTCGGGAGGCCTATTGTGGTAAATACACTTAAATGTGAGCGAGAATGAACCTTACCTCCTCCATTTCAAAGGAGTCTCTGGGTTGGATAAGCAGGTGGGCCATGTGTGGGTTGGGCAGCAGGTTGGGCAGCTCTTTGTCTGGTGTAGAAGTGATGGTTTCTTGCTTTTTATGTACTGGCTCTCTCGCCGGGTCAGTCACGTCCTTCGCTTGACTGATGCTCACAAGGACCGAAGAATCTGGAATATCTTTCTCCAGAGCTGGACTTTCGGTGGAGAGGTCACCGTTCGTTAAAGGTCCACGGTTTTCTCCATTAAGGGAAGCTTCTGAGATACCCTGCTGGGCCTCCTCGGTCACAGTGGCTAGAGAAGAGTCTTTTCTCCAAAACATTTTCTGCTGCGGCTTTTGCTCAACGTCCGACGGCCCGTCTCGTACACCGGGGTTCACGCCTTCGCCCTCAGCGTTAGATGATGAAAGTTGTTTGGCGGTTCCTTCAGTGGAAGAAGCCAACAAGTTCTGTTTCGTAATGTTTCGCTTCAGGATCTTGGCCACGTTCAGGGCAGAGTTGTTCTTTTTTAACAGAGAAGGAGTTTTGGTCTCTGTGTCGATTTTTTCCGCGGGTCTTCCGGACACATGGGAATAGATCTCGGAGAACACGTTGGCCACAGTAGCCAGAACTTCCGTCTGACGGAAACGACCTACAAACAAAGTAGAGCTTAGGTCAAAAAAGGAGAACTTTTTTCTATAAACTCATCATAACCCTGTTTAAATTCAGTAAAATAAGCCTTATGGATTACTCCACTTTCATAAAAAAAATTCTCATAATTTACTCATCCCCCTATATCATCCAAGATGTTTGTTTTTCTTTGTTCAGTCAAGAAGAAGAAAGGAAGCTTTTGCAAGACAAACATTCCAGGATTTTTCTCCAAATCGTGGACATTTTAATGCAGTTTAAAATGCAGTTTTAATGCAGCTTTAAAGGATCTAAACGATCCCAACCATGGCATTAGGGTCTAATATAGCGAAACAATTATAATTTTTGCAAAAAATATAAAAAATATGTACTTTTAAACCACAAATTCTCATCTTGCACATATTACGTAATCACGTTGAAAGGTCACGCATGTAGTATGTAAATACCGCTCCAGTGTTTACAAATGTGGAGAAAGAAAACAGTTTCAACGTTGTTATATGTGAAATTATACCATTTAATGTCTTTTCGTCAGTTTATTGTTTAAAATGGTCCACAAGTGTGTGTTTCACATATGAAACGCGCAACCTTTCGATGTGATTACGTAATACATAAGGTCATGCTGGCACGTTAAACGGTTACTGCAAGACGAGAAGTTGTGGTTTAAAAGTACTTTTTTTGCAAAAATGACAATTGTTTCCCAAGATAATAACCTCGGTTGGAATCGTTTTGACCCCTTTGAAGTTGCATTGAAACTGTAAACTGTTGAGGTCCACTAAAGTCCACTATATGGAGAAAAATCCTGGAATGTTTTCCTTAATTTCTTCTCATCTAAATAAAGATAAACAAACATCTTGAATGACACGGGATGAGTACATTATCAGGATTTTTATGAACGTGGAGTAATCATTCTAAATTCCAATAAAAATTGAAATAAGGAAGAACAGAAACAACAGAGAAACACAAGAAATGATCTTTTCAAGCAGCTCAACAGCAGTACTGTGAAACAAAGCAAAATATCCATTGATGCCAAAAAGTAGTTCAAGTATTTGGACTTTTAAGACACTTACGAATTTGTGTGCAATTCATCACAAAAACCAAACCAATGATATGTAAGCATTATGACACAAACACATTTTTAAATAAAATGTCTAAACCAGTGTTTCCCAATCCTGGTCCTCAAGTAACCCCTCCCAGAATGTTTTAGATGTCTCCTTATTCATAACACCTGATTTAACGGAGTTGGATCAGGTGTTTTAAATAACGAAACATCAAAAACTTTCTGGGAGGGGGTACTCGAGGACCAGGATTGGGAAGCACTGGTCTAAACTATAGGTTTTTAAACAATAAAACAACAAATGAAGAGTTGAGATGCAAAAGCAGCTAAACACAAAATCTGTTAAATATTAGATGATTCAAATATACTGTACAGATAAAAATGTAACTTCTTATATCAACTCACTCGCTCAGTGAACAGCAAGCAATGCAAATCCAAAAAGCCGTGATGTTTTTCAAAAGTCAAAAATGAGCAAATTTGTAAGGTTAGACAGAACCCCGAAGAAAACACTGCAGAGCGTTTCAACTTTTGAGCGAATGGATGGATCATAACCAGCATTAAATTCATCTTTGTTATGTCAGACAAAACAGGAAAAGTGATTTGACAATTCTACATGCAAATGTAAAGGAATGATAACAAGTGATAACATGCAAGTTGCTCAGACATCAATAGTCCTCATTTATCTCTCACAATGCAGCCAGGCGTCTGAGTCAGCGCTCAGGAACGGCTCGCCGGATATGCGCCAGAAACAGAAAAGAGGAACAGAGAGCATACTTTTCTGTGAAAATAAGGACATGCATATCCTATTCACCATCACAGCCCCCACAAAGGAGCATTCGGGGAGGAAGAAGCACGTGTTATGTAACAAAGTCAACAAGACATGGGAGAAGACGTCCACAGAACGGTTCATGGCACTGTTAAAAGCAAGCTAAAGTCATTTTTGTGATTTGCTGTTTTCTACATAAACTCATCCTACATAATGTAAAGAGCATTCTGTGAAAATATAATCTTGATATCTTTAATACTGACGAAGTGTGAGATTAATGCAAAATCAATAAGCGAAATCAAACTTTGATGCTCCAAATTTTATAATCAGTTTATGAGACCTTAACCTGGATTTTAAAGACAGGGCCACAAATAGTCAAGATGCTTGTTCGGCGAGGTCTTAATTTAACTCTTTCCCGCCATTGACGAGTTTAATTAAGAGAAAACGCTCTCCTGCCAATGACGAGTATTTCCGGCATTCCGCACTACCGCTATTATCCACCAGGTGGTGCTCTTCTGCAACTTATAAAACCCGGAAGTATCACCCTAGGGCAAACAGCTATATGTCCATGTAAGTTTTGAGGATCGCTCTGCATCTGATCTCTATGAAAAGTCCTTCACAAAAATTGAATTATCTCAGCTTTTTACTCAAAATTTGGTGTTTTTGAAGCAACGTACCCATATTTGAGAGGTGATAAAAGAGAACTAATGAAGGTAGGATGAAACGTTTATTTTTTATTTATTTTTTTGAAAGCAGATGGTCGGTTGTTTCATTTGATTGTATGTTTATATATTTTAAAAAGAACATTTCCGGGAAGGCATTAAACTTTTGTGAAAATCACGAAAAATGCTGGCGCTGGCTGGGAACTTTTTTAAAACGCTGGCGGGGAAAGAGTTAAAGAGCGCCTATTTCATTGCTCAAAAACAACGCTATTTTGTGTATTTGGTATAATACAATGTGTTCACATGGTTTATGGTTAAAAAACACATTATTTTCCACATACCGTACATTTTTGTTGCTCTACATTTCACTTTCTTCCTAAAATGCACGGATTTGAAAAGCTTTGTGTCCCTGATTGGCCAGCTAATCTGTACGTTGTAATTGGCCTGAATACCTCTGATGTCAGGCAGAAATGTGACGCTCCTTACCATGTTTGAAAGATTCGGTTGCAAACAGGAGTTAACTTACAGGCTGTGAGTCAAAGTGGGAGGAATTATGATAATGTAAGTCTTGTCTACATCACCAATCCCAGGGAGTAAACTGTTCCCTACAATCTGTGTGTTCGTTGTAAAAAAAAGAGATTTACTTTGGAGACGATAACTCGCATCATCTTTTACTTTGGGGTTTGTACCTTTTGCATATCATTAACATGTACTAATACACACTTACACACGAAAGGAAATTTCAAAACGTGAATCGGACAATAGGTGCTCTTTAAAAACATTTGGTTTGTCCCTAAGTGAAGCTAAACAAAACATATTGGAAGTGACATAATACTGACATTGGTATTAAATACAGCAATTACACCAAATTTATATTCAGAGTCTTTCTAGAGCTCTCTTAGCTCCACCTCCTCAAGTCATTGTGAAATCAGCCAGCAGATGACCCACAAATGCTAAAACTAGCTAAACCAACAACAAAACCAAGTAGTTAAAGCCTCACCGTACCCTTACGGTCAAACAAAACAAACCCTATTACAAACCTCACACGTCCCTACCCTCACCCTGGTTCTTCCTGTTGGCTTTGTCTCGGCTCGGTGGGAATTATGCAAATGTAGGCCAACACTCAAGCTGGCACAGAGCTGGCACAGAGGCCGAACCCCGATGTGAGCAGATAGCAGATTCAGCTCTTCTGATCCACAGCCTGCTTGACAACTTCTCTCGCCTTCCCTCTTATTTCTGTGCCTCGCGGTGGACAATGGACGCGTTGTGCTCTAATTCTGCCGAACATCCCGTTGATCGGGGAGCGTTTAAGGGGTGTGCTTGGAATGAGTGACGAAGAAATAGAGGCTTTGCATTTACATTTATGCATTTGGTGACATTAGCGCTACGTATATATTTTATCAGTATGTGAGTTCCCTGGGATCAAACCAGTGACCTGCAATGCTTCTCCAATTCATCTACAGAAACGTGAACACACTCTTGTGAAGGACCTGTAGTTTCTCAAACCTTGTCCCGTTTGTTTTGGCTACTGTATGTTCAAATAGTCTAAATGAATAATGTCCAATAATGGTGCTGTTTATTTGCTATGCCGACTGTGTTGTTTTAGCACTGATTTAATAATGACTCTTACAAAGCTCTTTTAATAAGAGATGAGTAAGACATGTTTGTTCTAATTTGGAAAACCATTCACGGATAAATTGTGCATAATAATAGGCATTTAAAAAAATTTTATTGCGATTTTATAATTTTATGGTCGTAATTTTTCCGCACTGTGATCAATCGAAACTATAAAGATTATTCTCCAAAAAGTGCTGGAATAATTTACCAAACTTTTTTCCATTCACCTTTGCATGTATAATTATCTTATTTCTCAACAACATGCACAAGCATAGATTGAAGAGCCAGGGGGTTGAGATACAATCACATGTCTGAAAGGGTATTGACAGAGCGGTTGACATACTTGTCAGGGCGTAGTTTGGGTTCTCCACCTCCATGCGTTGCATTTGCGCACCCAGGTAAACTTTGATGTCGATGCCCTTGGCTCTGGATGAGGCACTGAAGAATCGAGAAGGGATTTTGGAGGCAATGTCCGGTTCCTCTCTTCCAAACCCGAGATTGTACAGAATTTCCTCTGGATCTTCCTCATACAGGTCCAGCAATTCAGAAACACTGCAGGGGAACAAACAACTATGAAAAACATACATGACCAATGACCTGTGAACAGCCACCAAATATTTACCCAAGTATAACGTTGTCACTGCAAACAGATATATTTAAACAATCCAACCGTATTACTTTAAGTTGAACTATTAAAATGTATCTTAGATTCAAATATTTTCACACTGATGAAATTGAAGCAACTGGTTTTTGTTTACACCACAAGCACGCGAGGTGGTGGTTACAACATCAACCCTGACAGGGTAAATAGTTTTTGAGATACAGACTCTTACATTAACCCACTTATTAAACAGCAACTTGTAAATATAAATTCTGATTCAAAACAGACAAATTGGTTGTAGAGTCAGAAGTGGTCTTATAATCTTAATGATGAGATTAAGAGCTTCGAAATTTGATTTGACATTGATTCACATGACCAATATTAAAGATATCAAGGTTAAATATTCACAGATTGCTCTTTACATAATGTACAATGATTTTATGTAGACAATAGTAAATAAAAACAACTTAGAGGGATTTTCCCAGGCAGGGTTACTTGGTTCTCACTAAACTACATGTAGTTTAACAACATTTTTGCATGTACTTTATAATGTGAAGCAGAAACAGCAAAACTACATTGACCGGGCAACCAAATTATTGTCTGTTTTTGTGACAAAACACAATAATTTCACACTAAATCATTATTTATTTTAGTAAATGATTGATTAATAATTTGACGTTTAACAATCTAAATCATGTTTTCAAGAGTCATGTAATCATTTCATACAGAAATACATATGTGACCCTTGACCCCACAAAACTATGGTCATAAGGGTTAATTTTATAAAACAGATTTATTCTTCATCTGAAAGCATCTGCATAAATAAGCGTATCATTGATGTAGCCTATGGTTTGTTAAAATAGGATATTAAAATATTTGGCAGAGATAAAACTATTTGAAAATCTGGAATCTGAGGATGCAAAAAAAATTAATATTGAGACAATCGCCTTTAGAGTTTCCAAGTGAAGTCCTTAGCAACACATATTTCTAATGATAAACACATTCTTGATATATTTACAGTAGGAACTTAACAAAATGTCTTCATGAAACATGATCTTTACTTAATATCCTAATAATTTATAATTTTGACCTTTGCATTGTATTGTTGGCTATTGCTACAAGGCGGTCATTAAAAAGTATCAGGTATGGGAGAACCGGGGCAAAAGTAACAAAGCGATTTTCTCAGAGCCCTGATAACATTTGCATCCCAAACTACAACAGCATCTTAGGCACACAACCCCTGACAGCCCTGACAAATAACACGTTATTTACTCACCGTTTTCCGTGTGTAGATCCAGAAAGGTGTTTTCAACCATGATAAGGAAATTTCTAAAGCGGTTATTTTGTTCTTGTAACGCGTTGTGTTTCTGGTTTCATGTGTTAAAGTCCTAATCAATCTACAGGTTATTAAGTGCTTTAAAACATCCTGAAGTTTGACCTTTCTGAGTTTTGTCCCGCTGCTAATAATGTTGTATATGTTGAAAATTGATATTATTCTAATTTCATTTAATTTAATTTCATAGTGTTCAAACTGTTGAATTTTTTTTTATTCTTAACAATTTAAGTTTGTACTGTCGGGTTGCGTTTGAAACATTGATAAAACTAAAATGTAAAATGAAAATGTAATTTCATTATTTTTTACAAAGATAAATTACAAAATATGTTTGCAGTTACATATTAACCCGGTCATATAGTTATGTATATTTAATAAAAACAAGTGTAACACAAAAATCTATCTTGTTTTGTTATGTTACTTTTGTCCCTGCAGGTGAGGTCGAAAGTAACAATTCACTTATTATGTTTAAAGTGAAATTATACTGAAGTTGTTTTACATTTTTACAAAATTTCACCTGGTATTGCTAGAGCACACTTGTGAGTTACTGACCACAGCAAAAATATATCTCTGTCTATAACATTATCTTTTAAAATTAAGTTTTTCTGAAAAATGGTACTTTCGCCCCCGCTCTCCCCTACTAGGTACTTAAATGGATAGTTCACTTTAAAATAAAAATTCTGTCTTAATTTTCTCATCCTCATGTTGTTCTAAACCTATGAATTTCTTTTTTCTGATGAACACAAAAGAAGATGATAAATGAAAACACACAGCAGATAGTGACCATTGACTTACATAGTAGAAATAATGAATTTAATGGGTACCGTCAACTGTGTGCCTACCATCATTTATCAAAATATTTTCTCCATCATTTATCACAATACTTCCAACATATGTTTTTTCCTACTATGGAAGTCAATGGGTGTTTACCATTCTCAAAATATCTTCTTTTGTGTTCATCAGAAAAAAGAAATTCATACCAGTTTAGAACAACATGAGGATGAGTAAATTATGACAGGATTTTCATTTTAAAATTAACGATCTCTTTAAAAAAAGTGAGCCATACCGAGCAGTACAATGAAATGGAAAAGCGCCATTAATTTAATCTTCTGGTTCACTCCTATGCTGTAACTATGCTTCAAACTTAAATCCAGTTTTATGCACACCACATAAAGTCTAAACAGCAAGTAAAATTAGCTAGAACCTCCTCATCCAATCACTTGTAGAGTTGTGACCGTTGCATGAGCCCCAAAAATGTTGCATGTATGATTTTAGTACACAAGCGCTGTAAAGTACCTGGACACTGTGGTGCTACTTTTTCCAGAACCCGTGGAGTTCATACTTCGACCCTTCTGCTTAAACTGACTCCTTTTGTCCTTGGCCGGCAGTTCATAGCTAAAGATAAAGAACAGTGAATCACCTGTAAACATACCAATACAGTGGGATATGGGATATTTTGGCGTATCTACTTACCCATTGGCCTCTGGATTTGTGTTGCTGTTCTGAAGGTGATTGGCTGTGAAAAAAAAAAAAAACGAGAGATTAGACACCAAATTCCAATGAAACCACTCAATATAATCACCTGTCGAGCCGCGACTGAAGCAACAGCATTATGGGAGTTTCATTGAGGTTATTCATTATTTTTAGTCTTGTATATAATGTTAGTGTCAACATTTCAAAATTATAAGCTTGTTGTGAAATTATTAAAAAATCTTAATAATTAAAAAATAATGTCTTCATAAATGTCGTTTTAATAAACAAATAGTCAAATATTCGTTTATCATCACCTCAAATACCTGAGTAAAATATTATTAAATAATGCCCATCCCGAAGATACTGACACTTTTTTTCAGAAAATGCATTGTCAATTAATTTGTTCACCATTAAAAATTTGTTTTTATTTGCGGAATTAGACATTTTAGTAAAATTTTAAATAAAAAAAAACTTAATTTAACATGCATATTCCCAGGAAGATGTCTTATTATTTGTGAAAAGTATGCAAACAAAAAATACTAATAAAGTGCATTATATCATTACTAAAAACTCGTTTGCAATGTCATTTTACAAAAGCAATTTATTTCACCGAGTATTATCTACCCAGAATAACAATTCTCATTGTGGAACATTTCCTCTCAGCACTTACCACACAATGATGGAATTATAAGCAGTGACATTTAAACCTGCCAACAATTTGTGCTACAAATCACATTAGACGCCCGGTTTTACTTCACTAAAGACGACAGGAATGAATACAGAGCAGTGAAGGACATTGGCCAGATCCTCTCCAGCCTGAAGCCCTCTGCACAACTGCAGGTGAACGAGAGTCGCTCGTCCTTCAGCTTCACGTGAAAATATTCAACATTTCCACAGAAATGCAATTCCCATAACTAGTGTTGCCTGATTCCTGTTCTCCAGTTGGTATGAAATGAGGGGGCTGAGCTATTCAGAGGAACCAGTCTCAACTCGCCTCTGTGCATGCCAACACAATGGAGAGACGAAGTGCTGACAACAGCAGCAGCAGCTTGTGGAGAGGTAAAGTGGATAAAGTCACCCTTGCCTTGTCATTTTGGTTTAAACTAGTCCTTAAAGAAGTAAAAAAATTGGCATTTTCTAGATAAAAACCATCATGCACAAGCTGGCAATGCTGCTTGGACATTGGCCAGATCCTCTCCAGCCTGAAGCCCTCTGCACAGTTTGTTTATTGTTGCAATTTTTCGTATACTTTCCCTAATCTTAAAGGATAAGTCCATTTTCTTAAAAAAACAAAATCCAGATAATTTTCTCACCACCATGTCATCCAAAGTATTGATGTCTTTCTTTGTTCAGTCGAGAAGAAATTATGTTTTTTGAAGAAAACATTCCAGGATTTTTCTCATTTTAATGGACTTTAATGGACCCCAACACTTAACAGTTTCAATGCAGTTTAAAATTGCAGTTTTAAAGGACTCTAAATGATCCCAAACGAGGCATAAGGCTCTTATCTAACAAAACGATTGTCATTTTTGACAAGAAAAATAAAAAATATGCACTTTTAAAGCACAACTTCTCGTCTAACTCCAGTCCTTTGAGCCGCCAGCGCGAAATCACGTAATTGTGTAATGACGTCGATAGGTCATGTGTAACGTATGAAACGCACATTTGCGGACAATTTTAAACCATAAACTGACACAAAGACATGAATTAATATCATTTGACATACAACAACGTCGGAATGGTCCTCTTTCTCTACACTTGTAAACACTGGGGCGTAGTTTCGCATACGTCCTCCGTGAACTCTTGAAGCGATGACGTATTGCGTGAGGTCGTGCTGGCGCGTCACATGACTGGAGATATACGAGAAGTTGTGGTTTAAAAGTGTATATTTTTTATTTTTCTTGTCAAAAATGACAATCGTTTTGCTGAATAAGACCCTTATGCCTCGTTTGGGATCGTTTAAAGTCTGTTGAACTGCAATTTTAAACTGTTATGTGTTGGGGTCCATTAAAGTCCATTAAAATGAGAAAAATCCTGGAATTTTTTCCTCAAAAAACATAATTTCTTCTCGACTGAACAAAGAAAGACGTGAACATTTTGGATGACATGGTGGCGAGTAAATTATCTGGATTTTTTAAAAATGGACTAATCCTTTAATATGATACTTTTTTACTGTAACTTCACTGCATGTGCACATAGGTGGGAAGTGTGTTGTATAAAGCATTTTACCATATATCACACTGTGCATGGTTATATACGTGACAAATGATACTTGAAACAGTTTTACAGTTTCAAGTTTTACAAGCCTTTTCATGTTAATAAAGATTAACCTTAAAATGCACACACAAGGTCACATTCATGCACTAAACATCAGGACTTTGTGGAATCAAGTTCAAGTGTCAATTTTTTAAGTTTTACTTCCCGTCTACAATGCAGATCTCAGTTTCACTATGCAATCGAAGAAGTTATCTCAAGTACCAGTAAAACCATTTAACCAAAGTATCACATGCATGCGCGTGCACGCTTTAAGCTTACACGCCAGCACAAGACGTAATTCCAGAGAACAAACCGCACAAAAGAAAAGTGTTTCAAGAACAAAATAAACATATGACGAAAATAACGTCGGCAGTCATTCTTGTTTGCCAATACCGATGACTTGTTGACACATTTACCCTTTAAGAAGCTATGTGAAACACTCGGGCACGTTCGTCACAAAGCAGCAACACTTGAGTATAATTACGTTTATTAAAGAGAGTAAAGTTGAGCGCACTTACCCTCGGCTCCCAGGGACAGGTCATCTTCAAAACTGCAGCCATTCTTTAACGCTCCTGAAAAGTCCAAAGAAAACCTTTCAGAGAGCACTTTGCACTGAGCCTGCGTGACGAACAGGTGATCAATTCCCATTTTCTTCTCCATTGAGCCACTTGAACACACATGGGACACGATCCAAGCAGCTCTCCGCTGCCGGACTGAGGCATTTGCTTGCACGCAATTCCGAGGTTAAAGGTAAATATTTACACACTTTGGTGCAAATACCTGTGAAGTTATTCGAAGGACTGCTGATGCGGTTTCGAATGACCGGAACCAGAACTGAAATGCATTATCCTGATCTTGGCTTCGGTCCCGTTTAGTGACAAGCTCTCAGAGAAATGTTGATCTAATCGAGCGCTTATTTTTGTCGGAATGTGTGGGGTCTGTTGTTGTTCCCAAGGCAGCATATGCATGTGTGTGTAAGGAAATGTACATGTGTACTTTAGCGCTATGCAGCGTGAGAGATCTTGCTCCAAAGTTCACAAGGAGTGGTGAAGAGGTACAGTAAAAACTATCCACTAGTGCAGTTAAGGAAACGGTTCACATGCAAATGAATATCTGTCGGTATTTACTCCCCCACATGTCAACCGTTGTGTGGTCTGCTGTTATTTTTATATTTCTAGAGAATGACACAGCGGCACAAAGGCATTGTGAATCATCTCCACATTATTCCAAGTCTTCTTAATGCATATCATTCAAAACACGTATTCAATATGAGCTGGAAATGAACTCTGGTTTTGCACACCGTCATACTGTTTCAGAAGTTAGAAGTCATATAAACTGCTTTATTAAAAGCAGTCCGAAAGTAAACATAAACTACAAACCTTATATTTTAAAGACAGACTTCAACATATGTAAAATTCTTCTTAACATACTGTAAAAAACAAAACATTTTGGTCTGAGGAACATGAACTCACCTTTGGACGGGCTGGTGCCCTGTTCATCCAAAGAGGACCCAAGCGGAGTCCTGTTGACAGACGAAAAACATTGTGTCCATAAACATTACATCCACTCTCCATTTCTCTCCCTGAAAAACTCACTCGAGCAGAAACCCAGAAAAAACAAAGACCTTGCCGTGTCCCCTTAGGCTCCCTGCCATTTCCGTGAACCCATTAAAGGAACATAACATGCAATTCACATAAAACTGACGTGCGTTTTCTTTCTTGGACACTTACAGATCATCATCGCCGAATCCACTCGCAACTTTCATTAAGACACCTTGAAACTCAAATGTCGTGAGAAAAACCCTCTGCAAAACAACGGTGGCGGGCCTAAGAATAGCTCCCGCGTTGCCCGCGTTTCACAACGCCGGCAGGACCGACACCAAGGTCTTTAGCCTCCGGATATCCAGCAAACTCTACAGCGAGAAACTTACATTTCCTGTCAGCCTGTGGGAGGATATCTGTTCGGTCTGTGTGTTTAATGATAATGAGCAGGAATTGGGAATTAGGACTGTAGTGCCACGAGGTATTTTTATTGACCTAGCGTGTGGTGCGATACTCAAACACTTCATTTGAGTCATGGCTGAACGAGTTCAACGGGAACTGATGATAGTTCAAAGAATCTGATTAGGCAGACATTACAGAAAAAAAATCACCTAGAAATTGAAACCCTGTCATTGTTTGCCAACTCCAAGGATGTACTGTGTGCACAATTTATTTATAAATGTACACATTCCTATAACAACCCATGTGCACTACAGTAGACTGCAAAAAATAAATTTCTTACTTAGGATTTTTGTTAAGTTTTCAGTACAAATATCAGAAAATTCTTAAATCAAGATTTTTTTGCTTGATAAGCAAAATAATTCTAGGTTTTAGACACAATTTATAACATTTAAGTGAAATTGTGGATAAAATAAGCTAAAAAAAAATCTGCCAATGGGGTGAGCAAATTTTTCTTGAATTGTTTTTAATTAAGTGTTTAAGAAAAGTTTAAGATTTTTTGGCTTACCCCATTGGCAGATTTTTTGGCTTGTTTATTAATCTACAAATTCACTTAAATTTGATAATTTTTGTCTTAAATCTAGACTTATTTTCTTAGGTCATTTGCTCATCAAGAAAATGCATCTTGATTTAAGAATTTTTAAACATCTGTATTTAAGAAAGTCGTTTTTGTCAAGGTTTATACACTGCAAAAAATTATTTAAAAAAAAAATGTCTGCCAATGGGGTAAGCTAAAAAATCTTGAACATTATTCTTAAACACTAAATTCAAGAAAAAAATCAAGAAAAATTTGCTTACCCCATTTGCATACTTTTTTGCTTGTTTTATGCAAAAAAATTACTTATATTTTAAATTTTTGGTGTACACTGCAAAAATGATTTTCAAGAAAAAAATTCTTAGTATTTTTGTCATGTTTTCAGTAAAAATTACATTTTTTTTTAATTAAGATGCTTTTTCTTGATGAGCAAAATGACTCAAGAAAATAAGTCTAGTTTTTAGACCAAAAATATCAACTTAAGTGATTTTGTGCATAAAACAAGAAAAAAATCTGCCAATTGGGTAAGCAAAGAAATCAAGAACAATTCAAAAAAAATAAACTTACCCCATTGGCAGATTTTTTTGCTTGTTTTATGAACAAAATCACTTAAATTTGATATTTTTGGTCGAAAAACTAGACTTACCTTTTTGGGTCGTTCTGCTCTCAAGAAAAAGCATCTTAATTTAAGAATTTTTAGATATTTTTACTGTAAACAAGACAAAAATACATTTTTTTTTCTTGAAAATAATTTTTTGCATTGTACCCTAGTTTTCTGTAATGTCTTTACATTTAAATGTAAGAGACCATGTATAATTTTTAAGATAAATGTTTCCACTATATGCATTGCACTAAAGGCAAATTTTTATCTGGAGTCATGCACTTTTATTGGGAATAAACCTAAATTTAGGCCATTATTTCCTATAAATTGGGGTGAATAATGGCTTGATTTTTGAGTCAACTATTCTTGTAGTTCAAGCATTGTGCTAGCAAAAAATGCTTATTAAAAATTGGATGTATGGCTTCAATGCACCTTTGCATAAACGTTTCTGCTTTATGCATAAATGTAAATGTAAGCCAATTTAGCTGCAACAGTTTGCTAGAAAAATAAATATTGAATGGCTTTATTTAGATTGCAACTACATTTTTAATATGGGAGAGCAGGACAAACATAAGCAATAATGGAATATCTGTTTTTTCCACACGGAGGGTTAATGTTGCCTATGTGGGATGTATATATCTAAAGTAAATCAATGGCAACAGCTTTTCTTCTTACTTCTATTAGTAAAATTTTTATATCTTAAAAAGACTGTGAGACTGAGATACAACCATGCCACAAAAAACTTTAAGGAAAAAACATCAATCCTCACAATTAATGATATTCCTGACTTTGAGAAGATTGCTGCTCTCGTCCAAACCTGTTGAGTTATTCGCACCATTCTCTGCTCCAAAACGGAGGACAGAGGACTCTTGTTTGTTAGAGCGTTAAAAAAGCCTCCGTGTAATTTGTTTATTTAACAATTCACGTCACACCGCGCACACAGACCTCTTACATCATTTGCATTGGAAGTTCATGAATGTTGACTATCTTACCTGCAGCCTTTGAGCCAGCTCGCTATTTTGTTTGGTATAGGACCTGAGGGCAAGAAAATGAGAGAATGAAAAATGAAAGCTATGAATAAATGTCCTGCCTAATAAGCAAATGAATTTCTTTTAAATGCAATGATAAATAAACAGTCAGCAAGACGTGTGACATAAGCAAATGGTACTCTGAACAAGCACTGTGAATTGTGATTCTTCATCTTTTTCCTCCAGCTGAAATAGATTTTTATTTGGTCTTAACAGGTTTATAATGACTGGCATGAAACTGTATGCTGTGCCAAGTACTATAATCTATCAATAATTGCAAATATTGAGTTAATATTGCTGTTCCTTATATAACAAGGTTATGCCTTGTTATAGCAAATTATGAAATTACAAAAATCTTTCAAAGCAAATACAACAATATCAAGATAAACACTGAGCTATAGCACCATACGCTAACATTCAGTTGTAATTCTAACTACTGCCAAGTACTAAGTAGTAAATACCTGGTACTCCCCAAACATGACCAAAGAACTATAATACAATTTTTTTTAAACTTTTAGTACCTGATTGCGTGGCTGTGGACGGCTTATCCTCTATAGGTTGGGCAGACAGCTGCTCTTCGGCACCCTGGTCCTGAGACTCAGAAGCCTGCCAGGAGTCTCGGCTCTGAGCCCAGGCCTTCCTTTTAAATCTGGCCGGGGGGGCATCGCACTCCTCCATGTCCTCTGCTTGGACGGAACGCTACAGCGGGGGGCGGTTCACCTGCGAGACGCAAAAAGAGGCGGACTCAGACCAGAATATAATGACAATGGCCAGGCCTCCAAAATGGAATGGAGGTGCTGTTTTGTGTCACGTAAAATCAACTCTGCAATGAAAGCCTAGCACAGACACCCAGCACACATCATAAGAGTTTTTTGAGCATTTCGAAAACAGAAATGCACAAGCATGCCTTTGATGCATCACTTGCATGTGAAGTTACAGGTGACAATGGAAACTGCAACGTGTGATAGACCAGATGGCGGTACATTAAACTGAACTGTCTCTCTGCATACAGAGGAATTTGCCTACAGACAACAACTCTTGTGCACATGCACATCTAATGTTGCACCTGCAGGAGACCAACAGCAAAACAGAAACATGTAAAGGTTTGAATGAGTTTAATAAGGTTATAAAACCCATGCATAAAATAAATATATGCAGTATGTGCTTTTGAAAATGCTGGGTTGTTTCAGCCCATGTTTGGGTAAAATATACATTATTTTCAACCCAAAAATGGGTGAAAATGGGGCAAACTTATCCTGATAGGTTGTAATTCAACCTATGCTTGTTTCAACTCAAAATGCTGGGCTGTTTTAACCCATTGTTGGGTCAAATATTACCATTTTCTGGGTTCATTTAACTCAACATGTCCCATTTTTGACCCAACGCTGGGTTTAAAATTCCAGCATTTTTTTGAATGTAGACAAAATGAACCATTGGGTTAAAACGACTTTGAAAATGTCCATATTTGACCTAATCAAGTAAAAAAAATGCAGCAAAGGTTAAATGTTCATGTTTACTAATTTTCATTGCATAACACAAAAAAAATGCTGGGTTATTTTCAACCCGAGTGAAAAAGGGACAAACTTAGCCTGATGGATTGTAATTCAACCTATGCTTGTTTCAACCCAAAATGCTGGGCTGTTTTAACCCATTGTTGGGTCAAATATTACCATTTTCTGGGTTCACTTAACTCAACATGTCCCATTTTCGACCCAACGCTGGGTTTAAAATAACCCAGCATTTTTTAGAATTTAGACAAAATGTACCATTGGGTTAATACGACTTTGAAAATGTCCATATTTGACCTAATCAAGTAAAAAAAAAATGCAGCAAAGGTTAAATGTTTATGTTTACTAATTTTCATGGCATAACACAAAAAAATGCTGAGTTGTTTTCAACCTGAGTGAAAATGGGGCAAACTTAGCCTGATGGGATGTAATTCAACCTATGCTTGTTTCAACTCAAAATGCTGGGCTGTTTTAACCCATCGTTGGGTCAAATATTACCATTTTCTGGGTTCATTTAACTCAACATGTCCCATTTTTGACCCAACGCTGGGTTTAAAATAACCCAGCATTTTTTAGAATTTAGACAAAATGTACCATTGGGTTAATACGACTTTGAAAATGTCCATATTTGACCTAATCAAGTAAAAAAAAAAATGCAGCAAAGGTTAAATGTTTATGTTTACTAATTTTCATGGCATAACACAAAAAAATGCTGGGTTGTTTTCAACCTGAGTGAAAATGGGGCAAACTTAGCCTGATGGGATGTAATTCAACCTATGCTTGTTTCAACTCAAAATGCTGGGCTGTTTTAACCCATCGTTGGGTCAAATATTACCATTTTCTGGGTTCATTTAACTCAACATGTCCCATTTTTGACCCAACGCTGGGTTTAAAATAACCCAGCATTTTTTAGAATGTAGACAAAATGAACCATTGTGTTAAAACAACTTTGAAAATGTCCATATTTGACCTAATCAAGTAAAAAAAAATGCAGCAAAGGTTAAATGTTCATGTTTACTAATTTTCATGGCATAACACTAAAAAATGCTGGGTTATTTTCAACCCAAAGTTGAGTGAAAAAGGGACAAACTTAGCCTGATGGGTTGTAATTCAACCTATGCTTGTTTCAACCCAAAATGCTGGGCTGTTTTAACCCATTGTTGGGTCAAATATTAACCATTTTCTGGGTTCATTTAACTCAACATGTCCCATTTTTGACCTAACGCTGGGTTTAAAATAACCCAGCATTTTTTAGAATGTAGACAAAATGTACCATTGGGTTAAAACGACTTTGAAAATGTCCATATTTGACCTAATCAAGTAAAAAAATGCAAAGGTTAAATGTTCATGTTTACTAATTTTCATGGCATAACACTAAAAAATGCTGGGTTATTTTCAACCCAACGTTGAGTGAAAATGGGGCAAACTTAGCCTGATGGGATGTAATTCAACCTATGCTTGTTTCAACTCAAAATGCTGGGCTCTTTTAACCCATCGTTGGGTCAAATATTACCATTTTCTGGGTTCATTTAACTCAACATGTCCCATTTTTGACCCAACGCTGGGTTTAAAATAACCCAGCATTTTTTAGAATGTAGACAAAATGTACCATTGGGTAAAAACGACTTTGAAAATGTCCATATTTGACCTAATCAAGTAAAAAAAATGCAAAGGTTAAATGTTCATGTTTACTAATTTTCATGGCATAACACTAAAAAATGCTGGGTTATTTTCAACCCAACGTTGAGTGAAAATGGGGCAAACTTAGCCTGATGGGATGTATTTCAACCTTTGCTTGTTTCAACCCAAAATGCTGGGCTGTTTTAACCCATTGTTGGGTCAAATATTAACCATTTTCTGGGTTCATTTAACTCAACATGTCCCATTTTTGACCTAACGCTGGGTTTAAAATAACCCAGCATTTTTTAGAATGTAGACAAAATGAACCATTGGGTTAAAAAATGTCTTCGAAAATGTCCATATTTGACAAACGTTAAAATGTAGCAAAGGTTAAATGTTCATGTTTACTAATTTTCATGAAAAATGCTGGGTTATTTTCAACACAACGTTGAGTCATTCTGAGAAAAACCCAATCAGTTGGGTATTATTTAAGATATGCTGGGTTTTTCAACCTAAAATGTTTTGGTCAAATATAAAAAAATTCTGGATTAATTTAACCTAACAACTGGGTTTGTCCATTTTTTTAGTCAAAGCTGGATTAACCTAGCAGCACCAAATGGGATATATAAAAAATTATGAACATTTCTAAACATTTTCTGACTTATTTTCTCATGTTGTAACAAAAGAAATTTAAAGATTTTACATCTTTGTCAAGTTTCCAAAAAAATTATAAAAATAAGGTCACAGCAACACTTACTACCTAACGTTAAAAGTGATGCGTGTTATATTTTAATACTGAAATATATTTACTGCCAGAGTATCTAAATACTGGCTTCCCAGCTTAATATGCAAAAACAAATTCTGACAGTGTGCTGTTGATACTGTTGGTTAATTCTTATGAAGTCGGGGTGGGGGGGGGGGGTTGGTTGGGATAAATGCTTGTAACAAAAAGTCAAATAACAAGTTGAGCAGGAAATGTCTGTTTAGTTGAAAGATTACGAGCTGGTGCGGAGTCATTTCCTGCTTTGAGATCTGACACTTTTGTAGGAACTGATGACTTTCACCGAATGGGATGGATTCGTAATTTGACATCTCCTCCCCAAATAAACAAACACACAATGCTATTTATAGCATGTGGCTATTTTCAGACTCATTTTCATAAGCTGAAATACAAATAAAACATGGTCAACCACAAGCGCCACATTTTATTACCAAAGTTGGGTGAATACAAGGAAAGTGGTTAAAAGGTAACGTAAACCATGTTAAGTAACATTAGAAATAAATAGAACAGCAATGTAAATGAATAAGTAGAGAATGATGTCGTTACAATACTCAAAACATCTTTACTAATGTCAAGATCATTTACTTTAGCAAACATTTGAGAGTTTCAGGCTGGAACACTGTGTTCAACCACATTTTCTGTGTCACTCACTACTAACACCATTACACGAACCCTACAAATATATGTCCTAACATGACACGTCATTTTATAATGCACAAACAGGCTTCCAGAGTTTCATTAATAAAACAGCAATGCCAATAAAAGAGTCAAGGATGTTGACAGATTTTATAAAGAGCCCACAGGAAAGACTTTTGTCCACGAATAGGGTAGAGCAACAACACACAATGCGTGAGAGCAACACGCTTCGCTCCTCCTTAAACAGAGGATTTGTTTAATATCATAAACACAGATCTCATGCTTGCCGCTCCACTTTGGGCCTGCGATTTGTAAACAGTGCAGACGGAGTTGCATACTGTGCTTTAGATGCGTAAATTTGAAGAACATGAAAATAAGCACTATTTATCATTTTAAAGTATGCCGTCCATCCACCAATTACAGAACAGATATCCAGCTGTGTCTGTTATGAATCTTGTGTTATGTAAGATGGTGGAGAGTACAGCTGGGCTATTTATCAAGTATTTACAATGTATTGCTTGCACAATACACAAGATTTTTGCATAATATAAGGGGACATATAATAAAACTCAGATGTTTTATTTAAAATCGGGTCACCGTTAGTTCTTTCAACCTAGAAAATGTGAAAAAGATCAACCCTAGTTAGGTTTAAACAATTCTCTGCAAGCATGTGAAAAAATAGGTTATTGAAATTTGGCTCCCCTTGTGATGTCAGAAGGGGATAATACCGCCCTTTAATCTGCACTATCCAACCACGTCATTGCCATTTGGTGCAGAGATCAGCTCATTTGCATTTAAAATGACACACCCCAAAACAGTACATTTTTGCTCACACCTACAAAATGGTCTATATGGTAATTTGAGCTAAATCTTCACATATGGTACTCTGGAGACACCAAAGATTTATTTGACATCTTAAAAAAGTCATGCGAAATGTCCCATTTAAAATTTCCAAAAACTATAGGACAGTTTTATATATGCTTTAGTTTGTGTACTTGAATTATCCCAAAAGTTTTAGAATCCAAAAAATAGCATATACTGTAAACACATTTTTGTGCACTTACATTTTTACAAAATTAATCAATTAGGATTTATACATGTCATTTACTCTATTTAAAACAACTGTGAACTCGATCTAACTGGTTTGCATAGCCTTACATTAAAACTACACAGTAAAAAAAAGTTTTACCTATCTTGACAAGTGATGAGTTGCAGTAACTTACTCAATTAATAGACGTATAAAAGTTGAATTTGCTATAGTTGGGTCAACTTAACTTTTATAAGTTACAGCTATTCATCACAAGTCAATACAGTTAAAATTAAATTTAAATCCAAGTTGATTCAACATTTTCTACAGTGCAGTTTTAATGTAAGGGTATGCAAACCAGTTAGGTCAAGTTAACAGTTGTTGAGTGTCAATGAGTTCAAGTTATCTGTGTTAGCACTTAACATACATACCTGACATAGACTGGGCATTGAGAGATAAACTAGAGCGAGCTTACTGGTTAAACAACAGTGTATCTCTCTGTCTGTAATGATGCACCTTTGATAGGTACTTGTATTTTAACCTTTACAAGCAAAAGCTTTGTTGCATTGTCAGCATTGACATGTAACCACACTTTTAAACATTTTTTGCTATTCTTGCTAATTACAAGCAGTGTCTTTTGTGGACATGTGGCTGTTCGCATAGTAAACACAAGCTATGCTAACCTGGTATGGTAATAACGAACATGCGTCATATAAAAATGTCTAAATGTTATTGCAAATTTGAAATGGTTGGTGAGATAAAATGTGCAAGAATCTGTCTTCCCCAAGTACCAACAGGAGAACAGATAAGGGCGGAGCTTATCAATACCTTGGTCTTTCATAATTTTGCTGAGGTGTCTCTTTAAAGTCCCAATGAAACGGATTGTCTTATCTTCCACTTTGTGACGTATATCCGAAGGAATGGCTTCCGAAAAGAAAAAAGTTAGGGCTGGACTTGAATTCGAATTATTTGGTTCTTCGGAAATGGGGTTTTCCCAAGCCTCACGCTCCCGCCATTCCTCGTGACAGGAAGTAAAGAGAGGTCGTTTCGAGGAGATTTGCATTTTTGATTATTTATAAAATTATGACGGCACATTCATATTTTTTATAATGAAGCTGAAAGATAAGTCACTTGTAAAAAAAATCAGTTTTTAATTTCAACTTCGTGAATAAGAATACTGGGTTTCGGTACCCACACTACAAAAAAATGATTTTCAAGAAAAAAAATTCTTAGTATTTTTGTCTTGTTTTTAGTAAAAATATCTATAAATTCTTTAATTAGGATGCTTTTTCTTGAGGAGCAAAACGACCCAAGAAAATAACTCTAGTTCAAATTTAAGTGATTTTGTGCATAAAACAAAACAAAATTCTTACATTTTTCTTGAATTTAGTGTATAAAAAATAATTTTAATGTTTGCTAAATACAAGTAAATTTTATAAAATATATTTTTGAAGATGAAAATATATTTAATTTTAAATGTTTTTCTGGTTTTAAGTTTTTCTTCCAATGTGACGTAAATATATTTCTTTGGATTTAAATATATGGAGGGCCAAATATATATTTTTAATGCTTTAAAATTAATTTATTTTTTAAATATATTCCAAAATATACAAAAAAGGACAAACAATATACAGTAAAAAATTATTTTGTAAACATATTTTAGCAAAATTATTTTTGGGCCATTTTTTGTATATTTTGAAATACATTAATAGATAAAAAAAGATGTGCATAATATTGCCCTTGTGATTCAGATTCGATATCGGACAGGTAGGGTGGGTGTGTAACGATTTATCGTTACACCCCTACTAGCTACTAGTGGCCACAATTCGTTCTTAGTAAATGTCTACTGGTCACATCTTCTGTCAACTCGTCTTAAGCAATTATAAGGTTCACCCGACCTGGAGTGAATGCATTTTTTTGGAATTTGCAAATGATTCATTCTCGCTTTTAATAACAGCTAGTTGGTGCACAACAGAATGAAACATAATGTCTTGCAACAGACTAAATTACTATTTTTAAAATACAACAAACACGTTGCATATAGCACGTCGTCCCATCACCCCGGGGAGTTTTATTTTAACATCAAAGCAAAACACACACTGTTAGCTTAATTTGACATCTTGTTCTGCTCTGCTTTGTGAACTATTTCAAGATCTATGACAAATACCTGGATGTCAGAGTTCATCAACGCGCACCCTCCTCTACTCCTCTTGATCTCTCTCCTCCCTCTTTGCTGCTGTACTAAAAACTGCCAAAAAGATCTAAAAACAACTATTTATAAACACTTTCAAAACACACGCTCTCACTATGACCTCTTTTTGTTTAAATGAAGATGTCCCAGTTCCCACATCTCACGCCAGATCTGACTGGTTTTTCATCACGTCCTTCTCCAAGTCCCATAGGCCCTAAACAAAAACAGACCTGGGGCTCCAAATCAAACATGCCACAAACACATAAAAGCACATCCTTCAAAACATCCAACAATTAATCTGCGATCCTTACGATAGATCTAGTAACCGTATCCATTCCGAACATGCTGATCAAGATTTTAAAGTTATATCTCTCGACTCCACTGTAACAATCTGTGTCTCTCAAAATAACCTTTAGTGCAAGTTTAATCTGTTATTTATCTTAAAACAATATGTGGGTGAAAAAGTCCATCTGATTTTACGAAAGAATGCCGAGTGACATCAAAGTAATGTTATCTTGCGACCAAGCAGTGATGTCATTGTCTTCAAAGCAGGCTTACCCAAATCTGGCACTGCAAGCTGCTTTTTCTGAACCACACCTGCAATGTTTTCTTCCCAAGTTAGTAACACAATATCCAGTTTGCTTTAGTGCCCTGGTGAATTGCCACCCTCAGTGACCTTTAAAATTGGCCCTGTACGCTAGCCAGAAGTCTGGTTCTGGTTTATGACATAACATGGCATACTGACGCAGCCCTTCATTGTGATTGTTTTGAAAGAAAAAAAAATATTTCTTAACCCTTTATTATAATAAGGTCCCAAAGGACTGAGAAGTGCTGATTTTGATGAACGCTATTACTCTCTTTATTAGTAGTGATTTACCAATCATGATTTTTCATGGCAGACTGACAATTTTCACAAGCAAATATGTGGATTCTAATCAGATTTTTTGTTTAAGCATCAGACAAAGAAAGAATAATAGAGTACATGAACAAGATGCTTATATGCTTGTTAACTGGTCAAACTGACCTTATTCAAAAATATCTGTACTAGCTTTTGAAATTAGAGAAAACCACTGCATCTTAAAGGGATAGTTCACCCAAAATTGAAAATTCTGTCAGAATTTACTCACCTTCATGTTGTTTTTAGACCTGTATGAATGTTTTTCTGATTAAAACAAAAGATGAAATTTTGATAAATGACGATAAGCACACAGCTGGTGGAAACAATTGACTTCCATTAGTAGGATAAACAAATACTAAAGAAGTATTGCAGGGTTTCCAGCAGAACTTTTCAGTTCAGGCGGCTCGCCTAGGTAGGAAACCCTACCGGCTTAACTACGTCCAAAAAAAAAAAAAACTTATTTCTCCCAAGGGTTTTTGTCCTTCTAGGAGTTTTTCCCATCGGGTTTTCTCCTAGGGGGTTTTTTCGTCCCCGGGAGAGTGAGCCAACTTTGGCTTAACTTAGCACTTTACTGTATCATTACATTATTAATACGCTCGCTTGTACGGTTTAACCTTAGCCGCTATATTCTACTTCTTATATTATCTATTTATTTTCTGTGTTCTCCCCTACATCTACTCATGTAAAGCTGCTTTGCCAGGGCTCCAGACTAAATTTTTCACTAGGAGCACAGTGGCCCCCAACTGAAAACTTTAGGGGCGCAACCAGAAAATTTACGGGCACACACCGTAAATCAACATGCTAACCAAATATTCACATTTCTACTAATTTCCACTGTATTACTAATAAATACTTTAATGATAGATGCAGAAAGTACAATGTGCTGTTTCAAATTCAGTGTCACATTTTATTGTGCACTTTTGGAAAAAAAAAGGTCAAATTTACTTGTTGCGCATGTGCGACTGGATGTAAAATTCAGTGGCACAATCTCAAATTTTAGGGGCAAAATGCCACCATTTGGGGGCAGTCTGGAGCCCTGTTTGCAACAATTAACAATTGTGAAATTATAAATAAAATTGAATTGAATCCAAGGGGTGTCCTGATGAAAATTAAAATATTTTTATTTAAAACATTCAAATAAAACTTAATTTTGAAGAAACTATGACAGAAAATGAACACACACTTGATTATTAATGAATGAAATGTTTTAACAGATACCTCTAATGGGAATTAACACGCTATTCTCCGAGATGTTTTATCAACTGACTAGTTATCCTCCAGGCAGTGACGGTCCGGAACACGTCTTTCTCATTTCGGCCGTATGGCGCACGGCCCCACACGCGGTTTGAAGCGCGTACGCGCTATTCTCCTAAATACACTTGACGGCCTTTTGTGCAGCGAAATATTTTTTTGGGACGACCTAGTTAAGGCGGTAGGGTTTCCAAGATTAGGTGGGCTGCCTGAACTGAAATGTGCTGGGGGAAACCCTGGAGAGGCTGAATAAAAGTGCAAATTCACTCTCTGACAGTTAGGTGGCGCTTTATCAGACACACCAGAGTTGTCACGGTTATACACCCGGCCTGAAGTTAACTTACGGTCTGTGTTTGTTTATCAATCTGGCTAGTGGCTAAACTGACCACTGGAACAAATATCTTGTTGAAAATAAAAATGTTTTGGTTTCCAAAACACAAAGGGAGATGTGAGGCAAAAATGTAAGTATTTGCAGCTCACATTTATACACTTATTTTACACATTAAGCTTTTTTATGCGGCTAAACACGCCTGGCGGACGCCGACTAACAGCTTTTTTTAAGCCGACTGACAGCTTTCTTCAGCTGAGCACTTTGGTGGATGTGATACTTCTGCGCTGTTTATCAGTTGTTGTATGATGCGCCGATTGGTTGTTGTGATATTTGTCCCACCTCTCCTCCACTATGATTGGACGGTCATGTGAGAACTGACATTGACAAGCTAAGCTTTTCACTCAAAGTTGAATATTTTCTCGGCGCTGAAAAAAAACGGCAGCTGATAAATTTTTGAAAAACGGCACCCATCCATTGGAAATAATTGAAAACATACGCCAGCTGCCGGCATAAAACCCAACTAACGCAAGCTCTGTGTAGTAGTTTATAAGCTTTAGCATTTACTTGTTATTTATTTTGCTTGTTATCAGTAATTATCTACTCTAGAGGGACTTAATTGTTATTAATTCTTTGCAGAAGTTAAGTTTGGGCCACGAAAGCCGTTTTCTTATGTTGTTGCACCTGAAATCATCTATACCAGTGGTCATGATCCACCCTCCTGAATACTTTAGATCGAACCCTGCGTCAGCACACCTACCTCTAATTTTTAGTTAGCAGTATTTAAGCTTGATTAGCAGGTTCAGGTGTGTTTGATTGGGGTTGGAGGTGACCTCCAGGAAAGGAAAGTCGATTTCTAGGAACAGGGTTGGTGCCCATTGGTCTATACTGATATGGGATGAAAAGAAAAAGCCATAAAGACTTTTCGCAAGACAGTACCATTCAGAGGCACATTCAAGCTTTGTGTCCGTAACACAGATTTACTAAAATTAAACAAAACAAACAAACAAAAACGTCAGTTGCTGATCACATGGTACAAAAGGTCTGATTTATGGCTGGTCGATCGATGCATCTATATTTATTAGTTTATTAATCAACTAAATTAACATATTATAAAATCTTAATGTAGCCTTACAGAAAACAAGGCAACAGATCTGAACCTCAAACAGTTAATGCATCATATCTTTCCAAAGTTCACTAGAAAATCAGTGTTTGTCTCAGGAATGCAAACATGAAGAAAGGAGAAAGCATTTGTGTCCCATTTAAAATCTTTCGAGCGGTACAAGTGTGGAGATAGATCGCATGAATTAAAAATACTGCGCCTCTGTGTGACGGCATCCTTTACATCCACTGACCCACAAAATCAAAAGCTTGTGTAAAGTTATGTGCATCCACATAGTTGCATTACAATGTATGTTTTAAGCTGGTAACATCACATAGTGTCGATGCTGGTTAATATGGGTGCCTGATTAAATATATGCAAGATGTGCAAAACAGGATTAAATCTCCAGTAGAGTTTCACTTCTTATAATATAGATTAATCATGGAGGAAGTGCAAAGGGGATTTCAAGAGCCTAAAACTATTCACTTGTTATGAAGAGAATTCTCCAGAGGATTAAAAAAAATCAACATCATCTGAGGATATGATGATCTTTTGTTTAAAAAAAGTGACACTTTGAATAATTCTTTAACTTTTAGTCTTTTTCCACTTGTCTTAAGACAGCGAGTGAGAAGATTGACTGTGGCAATAAATTCCGACAACATCAAACTCAGCCTGTCCGCAGGAAACCGCGCAGCTGGCACATCGACCGGAAGCGTCTGTCGCCTAACTATTCGAGAATTCTACAAGAGGTTATTTATGTCACTATCAAGATCTTGAACAGTACAGTACAGTAACCACGTTTTTATCTGGGTTTGCTTCAGTACTTTAGATTTGACTGTAAATAAGTAACAACCTAAGACCAGTTTGTCATACAACAGCAAGCAAAAATGTCCTAAAAAATTTTTTTATAAACATTTCTGACATTGCAGAGGTTCTTTCATTTTTGCCAGAGCTCAGCGCTGATAAACTTGCAAGAGAGATCAAAGCTCCCTAGTTATAACATAGGGGTGGTTTCACAGACAGGGATAAGATTAAGCCAGGACTAGACCGTAGTTTAATTAGGAAATATGACTAGTTTTACCAAACATGCCTTATTAAAATCATCATTAATTGTGTGCATTTTGAGGCAAAACAAAGGGCACTGATGTATTTAAAAACATGTCAGTGCAAGTTGTTTTCAGTTTGGACTGCTCTTACATTTATTTTAGTCTAGCACTAGTTTAATCCCTGTCCGGGAAACGTTTCAAAGATAAGGCTTAAGCCTAGTCACAGACTAAAATGTATTTTTGAGCGCTCTTACCTAAAAACAACCGTCCCTGACAAATCTTGAGATATATCAGCCCTATTGTTTGTCTCAAGATGCATACAATGTTTTATTCTCATTTATGGCTGAAATGATTCATCGAGTTACTCGATTATCTAGATTCAAAAAATTCCTCTTAAATTCCTATGACGCGCACTACTCGCGCCGAGATCTGATTCACACGCACCGTTGTTCAATGTTCTGGAAGCACATCATAGCGCGTAATACATTTTTTATTTAGTTGGCGCGATGGCGGAGAGTTAATATGTCCATAAACGGCAGAGAGAGAATGTCTACAGTTTGGGATCATTACAATCTTATCATTACATTACATTCAGCATCTGAACCGAAAACATCAACTGCTGTTTCACCAAGCGTCTCTGAAACAAGGTAACGTAGCTTTCGCTGATTTTAATCCCATACTGTATTTGCAGCGATGTCGTTATGCGTTTTGACTAGATATGATGTTTAGCTTTGATTTTTTTAAGTAGTAAACATAGTAAACATATTCACGCCCCTTCACACACACACACATGCACCCTCGTCTCTCTCACGCGAGTCAGACCGATCGGGCAATGCATCACATATGCTTAAACTTTTATGTAGCCACGCAACAATAATTTCATCTGCATGCTTTCACTGTATACAGCAGGACGTGATGTTGTGATTTTTCGAACGGATTCTTAACCTAAAATGCACCGCAATGCAAGTGATGCAAATTGAAAATGAATGTATGTATTTCTGCTGTACTGTACCAAAATGCAATGAAGCAACACACACAAACACAGGTGCACGTGCGCGCACACACACAGGTTGTTACCATAGTTAATAGGCTCACCCCAGAAATGATATATTATTTGTTAGTAGCCTAATGGTAAATGCTGCAGGTGTAGAAATGTACATAAACCAGATATTTACTTTGATGTCAGGGCTAGATTACAGCATGAAACCTGTTGTGCATATTAATAAATTAAAGTGCGTAATTGTTGGCACTGGCACTTATAAACACTAAATGGGTAAAAATTGAAATAAATAGGCTTATTTTTTGGAGCCAAATGTCAATACCTCTGTTTTTTTTTTTTAAATAAAAGCCAAATGCTTGAACATTTTACAGCCACGTCATTTTCGTTATGCATTATTTGTTTTGGTTGTTTAAAAACACACACAAAGATTGTATCTGATTACTCGATTAATCGATCGATTCAGTGCTAGATTAATCGATTACAAAAAGAATCGATAGCTGCAGCCCCATTCTCATTAATTTACCTAAAACTTAATCCTGGCTAAATCCAAGCCTTGTCTGAGTACGCTCTCAGAAAAAAGGTACAAGAAGCTACCAAAGTTGTCACTGGGGCGGTACCTTCTCAAAAAAGATGAGGGCTCGAGTGCGGTTTACTTGGGCTTAGGCGCAGGGCGCGCAATCTGATCGCAAATCGTGCCAGAGCGTGGTTCAAAAGGAGAGACGTCAATTGCGCGACCACTCACTTTTATCTGCCTTCATAAAAACCTTCTGAAGCACGCAGCAGGGTTACGTAAATGTCTGAGCTGCACACGCAACAGACTAACTAAACAATATGATGGCATGTGAGAGGGCTTTGTGTCATTTTATTATTTATTTTAACAATCCATGATTTTTGATGTTCTTTGTCCTGTGGAAATTTGTTAAATTAAGTATTTTCTGTGTTTTGATGGCTGAATGACCAGCATGCCAGTACAAAACAACAAGTTTAAAGCGCACGCTCTGGACTTCTATCCCTCACAGCCTCGTATTGGAATCAACATGGCGGCAGGCCGAATAAGATGATAGTTTGAATAGTGTGAGTGCGCCCAAAAAGGTGCATAGAAGTACATATTTGTACCTAAATGGTACATATTAGGACCTTCTTCAAAAGTACCGCTGAAAAGTACTTAAAAGAACACAACATTACAAAAAAAGCACCTGCAACCTAACCTGCATGACCCTACTGAAAAATACAGCTAAGACTAGCATAAGCTGGTGAGCTGGTTTTAGCTGGTCTCCCAGCTTGGGTTTTAGCTGGTATTGCTGGTGTAGCAAGCTGGCCTAGCTGTGTTTTGGTCGCTTTTTAAGCTGGTCTAGCTGTGTTTTGGTCACTTTTGAAGCTGGTCAGTGGTCTGTATTTTGATCATTTTTTAAGCTAGTCTAGCTGTGCTTTGGTCCCTTTTTAAGTAGGGATGGGTACCGAACTCGGTACTTTTATAGGCACCGACCGAAGTGCGACAGTACTACCGAGTATCGATTCAATCGGTGCTCAATTTTGGTAACTGAGAGAACACGTCAGCGCGTCGCTTGAGTCTGGTACGTAGCGAAAGAGTGTCTTTTTAAGCTGGTCTACATGGACTTAGCTGGTCAGGCTGAAAAGCCAGCTGTCCCACCATCTTGACCAGCTTTGGTAGGCTGGGAGGACCAACTTAGACCAGCTTAAACCAGCTACCAGCTTATACTGGTCTTTGCTGGATTTTTGAGTAGGTGATAATCTGTTTCACGGCAAATTTCTGCAGAATGGCCTTCATTCACAAAGTTTAAACATGCTCTGTCCTCTGGTATTTATTTATTCAATATTATCTTACCTAATTTGATTACGCTTTAAGCAAACAACGAGGACATAGTATTTTTTACCATAGCTATTAACGTTTTATCATGTTATAAACTATACCACAGAGGTAGGTCTGCAGCCCTTGTTGTTTCACAGTGTTGGCACGATGGCTACTGTTTTTCAGTCTACTTTCAAAGTGTCTACTTTATAGCACACTTTGTATTCCGGACACTGCGTTTACCAGAGTTCAGAACAGAACAAGGATAACATGCTGTGGGGGGTGCCAGGGTAACATACAAGGTCAGATAAACTATTTGATAGACTGTAAGGACCTGTGAATGTTACAAGAAAGAGAAGTCTCTGTCACAGCCAACAACAGGGAAGTGTTTGATGGGGTTTTTGAAGGCGTGATGATGTAATTAAATTACCGAATCAGCACAATGTGTGTGTTATGCAATAAAGTTAGCTGAATTAAGGATCCTGTTTGCTCAACTGGTATGGCATTGTACACTTTCAACAAAAAGTACAAAAACTGTCACTGGGGCGGTACCTTTACAAAAAGTACACTTTTGTACCTAAAAGATGCATTGGTACCTCAAAGTATTTGTATATGGTAAGGTACATATCTGTTCCAAAATGGTACCTATTAGGACCTTTTTCAAAGTACCGTCCCTGTGACAATTTTTTACCTTTTTTCAATGGATTAGTAACACAAAGGTTATGGGTTCAACTTCAATCCTAGGATCATCAAGATCCTCAAAATAATGATTCAAAGAGGATCATACATAATGATATTGTGTCCAGATTTAATGCATTTTAAGACACTCTGGATTAAAGCGAATGTCAAATGTAATGTTTATCTAGTCCAACACAATGTGCGTTAAGGCATGTGACAAAAATTCAGCAAAAAACATTGTTTCTAGTGAAAGTGAGTCATGAAGAATTTAACAATTCTCATTCTAGATACTTCAGTCATTAAAGGGACACTCCACTTTTTTTGAAAATATGCTAATTTTCCAGCTCAAGAGTTAAACATTTGATTTTTACCGTTTTGGAATCCATTCAGCTGATCTCCGGGTCTGGCGCTAGCACTTTTAGCATAGCTTAACATAATCCATTTAGACCATTAGCATTGCGGTAAAACATTTGTAAAGAGTTTGGATATTTTTCCTATTTAAGACTTGACTCTTGTGTAGTTACATTGTGTACTAAGACAGACAGAAAATTAAAAGTTGCGATATTAGGACTATACTCTCATTCTGGCCTAATAATCAAGGACTTTGCTGCTGTAACATGGCTGCAGGAGGCGCAATGATATTACGCAGCAGCCGAAAATAGTCCCCTTAGTAACTTTCAATGGCAGGGGACTATTTTAGGGCAATGCGTAATATCACTACGCCTGCAGCAGCCACGTTACAGCAGCAAAGTCCTTGATTATTACGCCAGAATAAGAGTATAGTTCTTAGCCATATCTGCCTAGAAAATCGCAACTTTTATTTTTTTGTCGGTTTTATTGCACGATGTAACTACAGAAGAGTCGAGTTTTAAAAAGGAAAAAATATCAAAACTCTGTGGTTATTTTTTTGTGCGATGCTAATGGTCTAATCAGATTCAATGGATTATGCTAAGCTATGCTAACAGTGGTAGTGCCAGACCAGGAGATCAGCTGAATGGATTTCAAAACGGTAAAAATCAAATATTTAACTCTAGGGGAGGTGAAAAATTAGCATATTTTCAAAAAAAAGTGGAGTATCCCTTTAACTGAGATAAAAGCTGGGCTTGAATTAAAATTTTGATCGTTTTCAGCTAAATACTGTGTTTGTTAGCTTCACACTGGTGAAGAATCTCATTAAATTTATTTTGCCCCAATATCACGGAACAGGTTCTGAATAAAATAGTTTTTAGCTCCAAGTTGTTCGCTTGTAAGACCTTCAGATTGTAGTTGTTTCTATTCATCCATAACACAGACAAGACTGGATGCAGGACAAAACAGCAAGAGAAATAAAAATAAATGATACAGTAGCAAACCTCATGGCTGCCTGTTTGTTAAAGCTCCAACCACAGAGACACACCATGTACCAGCATTATGATAAAACGGTTTAATCATTAACCCGAACAAGGTCAGCTGTTCCCAGGGTTTCAATTTGCTCAGTGTGAAACAAACATATGGAGCTCTCAGGGTGCTAGCGTGACAGGGAGTGGATCAGGCACAGGTGAGGCTTCAATTTCGTACTTTTCAGCTCAAATCTTTAACTCACAGCACCAACACAGACCTTCAAATACTGTAAGTGAAAGATTGCGACACGGCAGAAATGTGATAAGCAGAGTTTTATTGTAACGATCTGTTTTATTTTTCATACCATGAAAACGCACGCACACGCCCTCGCGATGAATAGCAATGACATTGGACCCAGAGGAGGGCTGGCTTGAATCCCGGGAAAAGGGCCCAGGCTCGGGATCTGATTATGGAAGAAATATGGAGAGCAATTCGAGGGATGAGATAAACACAAGAAAGATCCATCAGACGGCCACGCTTCCTTAGAACTGTACTGTAAACATATTAGCACAAGGTCCTGATGGATCATGAGATCCTCGTTTGAATACACAAGAAGACAAAGTGCTGCATGTTTATTTTCACAGCGTCCTAAACATTTGCCCATTTATGCATTTAGCAGACACTTTTATCCGATGCATATACAATGCATTCAATCTACACAAACAATGCTTTTAACAGTTTGTGGGTTCCTTGGGTACGAACCCATAATCTTTGCATTGATAACACACTTTGTCTATCCACTGAGCCCAATAAAGATGTGAAATGCTGCGAAGTGCACACTCTGTATTAGTGTGCTAAAACTGCTTGTTGCTCAGCAACCGCAAACAGCCGTGAGCCTAAGCATGCATGCTAATACTTGTGCATTAAATATTTGCTTCCTGTGTCTTTAATTAAAACTCGTTTTAAAATATGCACATTTCACCGTTGCTAAAACAGATCACCAAACAAGCTTTATATATTATGCAACCATTCACAGAACACTTACAATGTTGCACTTTTAATGCACAGCCTATTATGACTTATTATCTTAGACAAAAAAAACTTTCCAAATTAAGCTATCTTAATCCTTCAGTTGACAAATTAAAAAAATGTCCAGGATTAAAAGTTTTTTAGTGAGCAGTATACAATTTCATGTTACTCGTATGGCAGGGTGCAAGCCTTTTTTAACCCTCTCTTGAGGGTTTAGTAAATCAAGACTGTTTGCAGGCTTCCAACTAAATCCATTTCCTGTAGACAAAGCCCCTGATAGCCATTCACATCACCCACAAAGGACCTTTTCTCTCTACAGCGTGACTCCTCAGCATTGCACAGGACAGAAAAACAAACCTTTTCGGACAAACCAACCGCTCCTATGTTTGCAAGATGTGTGAATCCGGAGACCACATTTGTAAAAAAAAGCACCAGAAACCTCTACACTTGCACAGACCACTTTAACATTAAAATAACACAACTTCCTTTCTTTCTAAAACAATACCACAGCATCTGCAGACGGCGCACAATCTTTGTTTTGCAGGTCTGACACGGCAGCGGGTGGCGTAAGGAATTTCCCAAACATGGTACTGGAACAGCGGGTCATCAGGCCAAACCAATCTAGATAGGATCTAGACCCGGGAAGGAAAGCAACATGACTTTGCTTTTGAACAGCATCTATTAAAATGCTCGCCTTAATACGGCGAAAACTTCCTATTGTAAATAACTGTACGCTGTCAGGGAAACAGAGCCACACCTTTTGTTTAGTTTGCCTGAACATATTTCCCATGAAAGGCAATTCGAGACCTGCTCATCCTAAAACCGTTGCGGTGCTCACCATTCCAATCTGCTGCCACTTTTACTTGTTATTGTTAAAGGAACAGTTCACCCAAAAATTACAGTTTAGTCATTCATTGTGTCCAAGTCAAAAATAGCTTAAATACGTCACACCGGTGAGGGCAAACACCATATCAAATGTCATGAGAACTACTGCAATGATATTAGAACGCTACAGCAGGGATCATGATAAAAATTTGTCTTTAAAGTCATATGGAGTACCTTTAATAAGGTGTTTTGGGTAAAACTATTCCTTTACGAATAGTTGTGAGGATTTAGGACACGATTTCACCACCACCGTGACAGGAATGCAGTAGATCATGTGACAGCACACGGATTCATCCATGTTAACTCTATACTATCTCTGTGTTTACACCTGACTGGTGTTATCTGAAGACACAATCCTAATGTTAACATTGAACAAAGCTGTACCACGTTTCAATATTCACATAAAACTGGGAAGTCACGTAAAAGGCTGGAATGCACTTTTAAGGAGAGACACTAGACTAAACTGCATGCATAGAGCTGACACGGGATTGATCGGTTACAACAAAGCTGAACTTTTTTGAATAGCTCAAAAACAAAAGACTAGATTATATTTCATTGAGGATTTCTTTACATATGAAGATATTGTTCAAACTAAATTGAGTTTAGATATAAAACAGACAAAATAATAATAGCAAAGGTCCATAAAAGTTAAGAATGCAATGCTAACTATGAAAGACAAAACATTTACATATCATGAGTATTCAAGCACAGTGTTTATAGCAAAATCCTTCTAGACTCATAATGGGAGTGATACAGGTGACATAGACATAACATACAAACATCTTGGTAAGCGTGAAAGTGTTTTCAAAGTTAAAATAATGTGATTTTTTACAACAGATATGCACTGTTCACAGAGAAAAAAATGCATAACACATTTACACAGCACTCAGTGTATAGATTTGTCTTATCTAACGCTGTCTTAACCCAAAGCACACTGATTGTCAAAACAACTACTAGACTCTTTCAAGATTACGCGCCTTTATTACCTATTAAACAAACAAATAGGAGCTGTCAAATGTAATATTTGCTAAATTTCAGTCAGGCAGCGCGCTTGCAAAACAACTTCCACAGAGCGCTACGGCACGAGTGCAAATTATTAATACAAAATAAACAATAGAAAAACAATCGACAGTGAATGCAAACAAAAAAAAACACAAGAAAAAACTTGATCCTACCATCTGTGAAGAAGACGTGATATCGATGGCGCGAGGATAGCTACGAAGTATCAAGCGCACCGACGCATCTGCCAAAACTATTCCAAAAACTTCTTGAAAGTACAATGCTTCCGCTTCCGGAAAGAGAAAGAATAGTAACAAGACATGGGCGAGACAAACCCAAAAGTACGCCTGGCCTGAAACCTGCTGGAAGAAGGTATGCAGTGCACTCATCCTAAAACAGTTATAATGAAACTGATGACGTTAGTAACTAAACAACATTTGCACTCGTGACTTGTGTAAACTTATGCAAATATGATTGCAGTTGACAAGATCGATATACAGTAGGCTACATACATTCAAAAACTATTACATTATTGGTCATCTAGAGAGACCTAAAAAGTTTATTATTTGAAGCGTAACAGGGGGCTATTTTTCAGAAATGTTGGGATGAAATATGACCTGACATGATTAAAGTTTACCATAGGTAATCATCATATACCTAGACACACTATGTTTGAATTACTATGGTGTACACCGAAACTATTTGTGTTCAATATTTATTCTTACTTAGCAAATAATACAATGGCAAACAGTAAATCTACTTATCAGCTTGCAAGGAAGTTACATCCCTGAGCAGGTAAGGACGTGGTTAACCAACTTTATCATTTATGACGATATAAATCCGACCACGAGACTGTAAAACCACAATAACTCTTATCTGGCATGCATGATGGTCAATGTACTCGAGAAAGAGTCTGAGCTATCCATCAACAGAATTTTGTATTTCCAAAAAGAGGAAAGACCTAGAACAGATACACATTTGAACATCTGTAATGTAATCTCTTTAGTTAGTAATTCAGAAAGATTAATAAAAATAAGTTTGCTGAAATTTGCTTTAGCAATGCTTGTTTGTTTCTGCAAAAATTGAAATAATTGGTAATTCAATTCGATTTCATTGGCAACATTTCTCAGTGGAATCTTAATTACAGTTCTTTTGCCATAAAACAGATGGCAAGAGGTATTGTGTTCATCTTATTACCCAGTGGATGGTTACAACTTGATTTATGGACCACTGTCAGTATTTCTGAAGCAATATATCTCAGATGTGTATAAATAAGGATCCTTTTAAATGTATGAATGCTATATGTTCTCATATGATATATCATATAAAAAAAATACTTCCATATTTGATAAGTAGAATTTACAGGTGTGCTATTAGCAGAATAAGTTTTATCAATACAAAACAAAACATTTAGAGAAAAAGCAACATAGATCGTGAAACTGCAGAACTGTACGAGTTTTATTTATATATTTTTTAAATTTATTAAGTTTTATTACGTCTTGTTTTCTATTCTGTTCACATTACAAGTATGAAAAAAAATGTATTTATATAGGAAGAATGCAGGTTTTCCATTAGCCAGAAGATGGCGCTTGTGTCAATGATTAGATTCTAGGGTTTAGATGCAGATCTCATGCACAGTCTGACTCTGGAAACTGAGGTTTTCGTTAAATGCCAGACCTCAAGTGTTGACTAAACCTTTGCAATATATAATTATACATTTAAAAATACATAAATTACTTATTTAATTAGTCTTCGTTTAGATAGCCTAATAAATGGGGTAAAAGTGAAACATAAAAATGTTTTATCGTACACTAAAAAAAATGTTAAGGGTCCTTGCCAAATATATTGTAATTCACAAAATTTGTAATGTCAAAAAGTATTCTTTCTTGATTAAATATTATTGTATTAAATTAAATCAAATGATTCTATGAGACAATATACCAGATCTAAAAATTAAATCCTTTTCCATTTCTTTACATTCACAGGCATTTTGTAATAAGTTAAAATTATATTCATTTACAACATTAAGCATCATTGCGTTAAAATGGTTATTACTCAGAATAGTTAGACATGTCGTAAATCTTTAATTAATATAGTTTTATGCAAATTAATTTAATTTACACGAAAACCGAACACGTTAAACGTTTGTTAACAACAAATTGAAATTATTATAATTTTACTGTTGATATTAAACTTTAGTTTATTGAAAAAAATGAAAAGTATTCTGTTTAAAATCACGTTCAAGGTAAATGCGCTGAGGGGACGCACTGGTCCAAAATGCAGCAGGTGGCCCTACCTGCAACCCAAACGGGCCCTTTAACAAGAGAAACAGACACAGAGCAGCACAGATGGGTCACTATGCATAATGAGTGCCACTGCATGATTTATTGCGCCAAAATACCAAAGAACTAATCAGCGGACTAACTAATTAATACAAATCTGCATTTTTGCATAAGCAATTAAAGCAACGATACTCAACGCAATGTAATAAGAGAGAAGAAATGTAGTCAGGCGGAGAAACGCTGCTTTGGATGTACAGTTCATGTCGGTTCAGGCAGAGGATGGTAAAGGTCAAATCATTAATAAATATCATTGGTTTGACCCCATATTGTGTGTGGAGGTTTTTTTAGTCCGGCACCTGACATATAACCATTATTTTAAATTTTTTTTTTTTGCCCCTTAGTTTTATAGTAACAGTTAACAAGCATTTGTTAACATTAACTATATGTTGTAATGTTAATATTAATTAACAATAAAACTGTAATGTTAATGTTAGGGTCTTTCTTACCAGTTTAAATGATTATTACCACATGCAAGACGTATAACTAACAGGTTAAAATGATACAATACAATAAGTGCCAGCGTATTGCTTAGTTGAGGTAAGTATAATACATAGCAAACGCATGAACACATATCCACTGATATTTCTTCTTCTTCTCTCTCTCTCTCTCTCTCTCAGCTATGAGTTGCTGTTAGTGGTGCTGAAATCTCTCTTCTCACATCCATTGGTTTGCATGGCAACACAGAGATAGACAAGCAAACAGACGGCTTCCTTACGGACCTTTGACCGCCGCAAACTTGTCGATTTTTATGAGAAAGATTAGCAGCACTCAGAACCCCCGACTGTCTGTGGACACTTCACGGTTACCTGGTTATCGACTGGCTGCGGTAGGCCATGAGCAGATGTCAGAGAGAGATAACCACAGATAAGCAAACAATGGAAAGAAACATTTTGCACGCATGAAGAAACAGCATGGGAGGATGTTGCTGACAAATTTGAAATCAATTTTTTAATTCAGGTAGATACGATTCTTCGTTCGGTTATATGGATTTAATTATGCACGTGGCACTGATTTAGAGCGACTTTGAGTGCATTCAAGACATCCAATATATTTGATCAGTGTGTGTTTCATGGGAGTGAACACACAACCTTGGCGTTGCAAGCGCCATGATCTAACAGTTAAGTTTCAGAAACAACAAAAATGACAAAAATTATTCATTTAATAAGGTTTTATGGAGGAGAAGTGCTTATTGGGAAATTAAAACCTTGACACCTAATAGGCTACAGAAGATGCTGAAACAAAGGAGCAGTTTCAAATACATTACATTTTTATGATTCCCCAAAGTCTTTAAATGTTTAGATCATTTTACGCACCCAACTATGCATGTTTTTTTTTTTAAATAACAAACATTGGTTTGTTTTATTATTTTAATGTTTTGTGTTTTTCTTTTTTTTGGAATGATGTCTTTATTGTGATATAAAATAACGCCAATTTCCTAGAGGTTTTGCGTCTAACATAACTCATTTTTATTAGAACTCAAATTTACACTGCACGTGCGCTTAAATAACTCATGTCTAGTATAGTACCTCATTTTTATTTACTTGTCTGTTCAACGGTCATCGTGTTGATCTCTCTTTTTTAGGGGGTTGGAGGGGCAATGATATTAAATTGAATAGAAAACAGCAGATTTCGGACGTTGGATCAGGTTAGTGAGCCGTGAAACAGGCTTTTTGTAAGTGCGCGTGCGGCTCGCGTGCCGACCGGCGTGGACAAGAGGGGGACTCATTATCGGGGTCTCGAGCCAGACTACTGTTTACAATCAATACTATGAGAGATTTTAGATTAAAATCTAGAGAAAGATTAGAAAAAATATAGAAAAACGTTCAAATAATACACAAATTCTCAGATTTTTTAAGACATTAGCCTATTTAAGAAATCATTTCTTCCAACTTGCTAATTGTGAAAACAGAAAATGCAAACGTGTTAAATATAATTTTATAATTATAATTTGACCAATATAACTAAAGACCAATATAACTTAATAATAATAATGCATTTTTATTACATTGGACACTCTTGTACCTAAGTACACTTCCTGTTTCCACAAATAATTAGTGCAAAAACCTATCCAATGATTATAAGCTAATTTATGAACACTCATTATAGATTGTCCGCATTAAGACAAGAAAGCAGACGCATGCAACGGGATGTGTCGACAGAAAGAGATGGTCGTGATTGAATGCGTCCCACGCTTGAAAGGGTTAATCCATCCTGCGGGTACAAACAGGTCCACGGAGTCTCTAACTGGCGACAGATGGCCACTTTCTTTCGGCCACAAAGGGACGGAATACGGAGCTCTGGCGAATACAAATGGAAGAGATCACGTGACGCTTGAGGCCGTTTTCCTGACGTAGTCGGCCATATGGCGCGTGCCGGGGAAGGGGCAGGGCCACATGCCAATCACGGGCGCAGGGTGGGACTGTGGAGGCAGCCTCAGACATCCACGCGCATCTTCAGCATCAGCAGCACCGCTATATAACCAGAGCATCCCATCGGCGCAGCCACATTAGTCTACAATCCACAGGACTTTCCACACCACGAGGGGCATGAAACTGTCATAACAAAACATTCAACAAATCTTAGGTATGTGTTTTTTTTATCCTTTTATTCCTTTACTTATTTGTTTGTTTGTGTGGACATTATTTTATTTGAGAGAAATTCATTCACGTTTGATGAGAGCATTGCTTTAACCTTATTGAAGTTTGGTTTTGAAGGCACATAATATGTTACCTGATGCATTAATATAGTGCATCCATAAGTTTAGTGGACATTTTTCATATAGAAGAAATCAGGCCTTGTACTATATATTCTGATATTGTGTGCTTTATGATACTGTATGTTAGACCTAGGATATATTTTGAGAAATGTCATTGAAATAAAGAAGAATTTCCTGCTAAAAGAAAAAACAAGTGTCAGTACTGTAAGTCTAACAATTTATGCATTTAGGAATAACATAATAAAACTAGTTACATCTTAGTGAGTTTCGTTTTCCGATGTGATGCCGATGCACTGATTTTCAAAAAAAAAAAAAATTCATTCTTCATGTAGTTTTTAAAATTTTGATATTACATTTGACATAATATATGATATTTGACGTCATCGTGGGTAACTCTCCTCAACTTCAATAGCTTCATTTTTTATTTTAAAATTAACTGATCAAATAATTAAATGATCAGACTGATTTGAAAAAGCTGGAAAAGTTAGATTATTAATTCGAAGCAGCATTGATCCACAGGTTACAATTTGTTGCATTTTGAAATAATAATGAATAATTAACAAAGTTAAAACTTTAAGGATGAAATGGCTCTCATGTGTAAAACAGGATAATACAAGGAAATGGCAGGTGCCTAAATGAATAAATGTTGAAAGGTCAGTTATACATCGGCTTTTGGTGATTCACTTACAAGCTCCACTTCTTACTTTGCAGAGTTTCAACATGACAAAATCATACACCGAGGAAGGCATGATGCTTGAGTCCCAAAGCACCACAAACTGGACGGACAAGTGCCACAACGGTGCCCAGGACGAGCGAGACGCGGAGAAGCTAAACGAGCCCAATCAAGATATGGAGGACGATGACGTGGAACTCAACAGACTCGAGGATGAGGATGACGGGGAAGAAGAAGAAGAAGAGGAAGAAGACGGCGATGACACAAAGCCGAAAAGACGAGGACCCAAGAAGAAGAAGATGACTAAAGCACGGCTGCAGAGATTTAAGGTGAGGCGCATGAAGGCGAACGCCCGGGAGAGGAACCGCATGCACGGTCTGAACGATGCGCTCGAGAGTCTGCGCAAAGTTGTGCCGTGTTACTCCAAAACGCAGAAGCTCTCTAAGATCGAAACGCTTCGACTGGCCAAAAATTACATTTGGGCTCTATCCGAGACCCTGAGATCGGGAAAAAGTCCGGATTTGATGTCTTTTGTGCAGGCCTTGTGCAAGGGTTTGTCGCAACCGACAACCAATTTGGTTGCCGGGTGTCTCCAACTGAACCCCAGAACTTTTCTGCCCGAGCAGAGCCAGGAGATGCCTCCTCATATGCAAACAGCAAGTGCTTCCTTTTCCGCTCTTCCCTATTCCTACCAAACGCCTGGTCTTCCCAGTCCTCCTTATGGTACAATGGACAGCTCTCACATCTTTCACGTGAAGCCACACGCGTACGGGAGCGCACTGGAGCCGTTTTTTGAAACCGCGCTCACGGACTGCACTAGTCCCTCGTTTGATGGACCCCTTAGCCCACCTTTGAGCGTCAATGGGAACTTTTCCTTCAAACACGAGCCATCCGCGGAATTCGAGAAAAACTACGCCTTTACCATGCACTATCAGGCGGCGGGTTTGGCTGGAGCGCAGGGACACGGGGGTCTTTACGCGGGCACTACGCAACGCTGTGATATACCGATGGAGAACATTATGTCATATGAAGGTCACTCTCATCACGAGCGTGTCATGAACGCCCAGCTGAACGCGATATTTCACGACTCATGATTCTAAAGGACATTTTTGGGACTTTGTCATTATTGCTCGCCATGGTATTCTGTTATCGCTGATGCAAAAAGAGCAACAACATTATATGCTTAATCTTATGTACGTATTTATTGTTGTTACTGCCTTTAGGAGAAAAGAGAATTCACATATTCTCCTTCACCTTATGTATTGTATTCTATAGCGCTTCAACGTTGCGGTCACAGGTGGGAATACGCGTGACCTTCTTCAGAATGTGTTAATTATCCATGCTACAAAGTCACAAGCAATAATTTGGAAACTATGCAATTTTTAATCGTATACTGGGCCAATCATAGAAATGAATAGAGATGGCTATATTTTTCAACCTATTACATTTTACTACTTATCTAACCCATACTGAATTATTTTGTTGTGATTTTGTATAGAATTGTTAATTTTTATAAAGTCAAATCCCTGCACCATTCCATGCAACCCCCCCCCCCCATGTTAATGTTTTATAAAACTGATTTATCTCTTGTTTATATAAAACAGCACTCAATCTAGTAATAACCAGCAGGCAAGTGCTTAAAAATCTGTAACGTTGCCTTAGCTATGAATTCCTGTAAAATTATGCAGAGTTGCACAATTCCGATCCACTGAATCCCGTCTAAAGTTTTAGCTAACAATCAGATCATATATTCTTTATCATTTCAGTGGACAATGTGAATTGCTTGAGTGCTGGGAAAAATGGTGTTAGAAAAGTCTCGGTGTTGTACATAAAAGCTTGACTATCACCTTTTTTAAATTCACCCTGTGTAAAAACTGAAAAAGAGAGGCCTGTCTTTCTAAGATGGAAAATAAATAATGGACTGAATTAGTCTGCAAAAAACTATTCGGTTATTTTCGACTGAAATGTTACTGTTTGCGAAGGAACAACAAACAAAACAAACAAACATATATGCAACCAAAAAAGTCGATGTTTGGTTTGCTTTAAGTTATTCCAGTTTTGTTGAGACTGTTGTGTTTGTGTTTATCAGCTCAAGAGATTTAAGGAATAAAACAAATTTTACCATACATTCATTATCATAGTCATGTGTATATTTTAGTGATAAATGCACCACATTCAATAGAGTAATTATTTACCTTTATAATTCATTATTTGTTAAGACATTTAAATCATTCAAACACACAAATATTTATTTAGTTTGTAACACAAAACACAGTGTTATTATTCAGTTACACACAATGTTCAAGATACAATTCCAGGTAATTTTTCATTTAGGTTTCGTATGAATGTACTGTATGTGTTTGACTCCTATCAAACTAAAAGCATACATTTTGAAAAATATACTATTAGTATGCATGGCGTGGAAAACAAGTTACACATATTCTATACACTCTTTTTATTATTAACATTACAGTTAGCTATGTATCGATTTGGACATTTAAAGTGCGCAAGACGAGCGTTTCAGGTCCCTGGAAAAATCACCTTTTGGCAACCGGTCCTCTGAAAATAAATATGAAATCAGCACAAATCAAGATGTTCTAAAAAGAGAATGTATGTAGCCTATAACTAAACATAGAAGTCAAAATCCGAGCTTCTTTAAACAAGCAAACAAGACGACATACCAGAGAAAAGTGCAGTGGTTCAGAATAATTGCAGAGACAGTTTTATGTCGCTTGAGCGCGGAGATTCACAGATGGCACCTCAATCAAATTATCGATTGCATGTATACATACACATTTAATAAGCTAAAATTTAAGAAAAAATTGTGAACTTATATCGTGAACAATAAGTATTGTGAATTAATTTGTTCACAATCTGCCTGGTTGTCTTTAATCCACAAGTGCTGGTGTATCCAGTGTATTGAGTTTTCTTGATTTATTTAAGCAAATACTTTGGCCAAAATGTTAATTAAATGATTTACTTATACACTCTGAATTATAAAATGGCTAAATATTCCAATGAAGATGCTAATGAAGCATTAAGTTAAAGATAGCTGAAATTCCCCTGCACATTTTTGATTTAAACAGTAGGATAAAATAATTGAGCAATTCTGATTGGAATCATCATGTTTGTCTGTCAAATGAAAGTGCTCTAAAGAGAAGGATTTGTTATATTGACCAACATGAAACTTTATCAAAGTACATCTTTTTTTTTTTAATGTATTTTAAGGCTACATGTTTACATTGCAACTGCAGCACATGTAATCAAATCATTCGGCGTCTTGTAAACGGAGAGGGAAAAAACATCCATTGGGACTTAGTTAAATGTTTAGACGTCCCAACAGCTACAGGAACTGTCCAAGGTGCTGTCTCATGAAGACTTTTCCCTTTACGCCTGTTTCCTTAACACCTGTTGTAATTTAAAACTTGTATTAATAACTTAAAGTATGGTATACTTCAAGCACGAGATCTCAAATTAATACATTTTGCACGCATGACTGAGGTAAGTTTTAAGAATATCTTGTGTTGTGAAAATGAAACAGAATTTTTATAATAGGCTAATGTATAGTAACCATGCTTTTTGTCAGATGTTTAATGCTAAAACTTGAGTAACATATTCTGTAGTGAGAATATAATATGTGTTTTTACTATAAATACGATAGTTAATAAACTAATGGTTGCTGTAGTAAAAGCATGAATAATTTTCGCATAAAACGCATTTAAGTTATATCATTGTTTAGTTATATAATATAAGAGTAAGTTAATATTTAGCATTTAAAAATATTTGAACTTTGAAGCTCCATTCTCAATCACATAACAGGAGCAAACCCTAGCGCAACACGCGGCCAGGGCAAAAAAAGCTTGGCGGGTGCGCGCACTGTAGAGGTGCACGGCGACGTAAGTTTCTCAAGAGCTCTGAGACCGTGAACGCGCAAATTAATACACAAAGGCGACTTGCCGGGTGAACTATTGGCCCCGTAAACATCCACCCGATGTCTGAATCCCCGCGTAAATCGATACATGTTCTCCACGCGTGGTCAGAGAGCCAAGAAGTGTTGACCAATACGCAAATGTTATCTCCACGCGGGGCAAGAAAACGCGTCAAGGTGAAAAAGAAGAAAAGGAAACAACGGCAAGGCGAGCAACGCTCCGTTTCGGACCCTCAGTTACGCTCAGGCGGAGGCGATCATGCGCGAAAAGAAACCAAATATAAGGCGGATGAACCGATTGTGCGAGGAATTTTCCAGATTGAGAAGAAAAGCCACGACGTGGTTCTCACGGCCACGCGCGTAACGTGGACCCCCATTGAACCAGAAACTCCAACAGGTGAGCTGCGCCCCGCGCTGTTTGCCTCTGTTTCCATGGCGACTATACGCAACACTTGTTGTTTACTTCCTGTTTCTAGAAGGTGTTGCGTCCATTTCATATTTACAAAAGACTTTTCGATTGTCTAATGTTGATTTTCATGAATATTTTGAATAAGCAGATCAACATTCATATATTCGGATATTAATTCCTGTAACACCTCACAGTAACACTTTACAGTAAGGTTGTATTTGTTATTAGTTGGCTTAAACTACCAATGAACATTACTTATACTGCATGTTTAAATCTTCATGTTAATTTCAACATATATTAAAACATTTTAGAATACAAAACAACGGTTAATGCACAATAAACAAACAATTAAGTAATAAACAAATGTATTGGTTTTTAAGGAATATCCCTTATGAAAAATAATTATTGCATTTTTATGGTTTATAGTAAAACCATAGTAACCACAGATTTACTATGGTCTTGCCACAATCAGCATACTTTTGCCATGGTATTTGTTGTAAAACTATAGTAAAACACATGGTATTCTATCTGCCATAAACATGGTTACTACTGACCATGGTTAATTTTTCTAAGGGATTAACTAAGATAAAAAAGACTGTAAAATATACTGCTCACTGTGCATTAGTAATGTTAATGAATAAAAAGTGTAACCTTTATTCTCTTCCTCACACATAAGCAATGATTATATAAATAATTAATACGTTTCAGAATGATAAGTGCATTTGGTGTGGTGCATTAGGTACCTCCATTAAACTTTCTTAAACACCTGTTTTCTACTGCACTGTCTGCAACAGTTTCCTCACCCAAAGGGGATGCTAACAAATCACAAAAATCATAACGTAATCACCAAGAAAAGGAATAGCAGATACATAACATTTGGGGACAATCATACCTTTTCCATGTTTAAGTGCTATAATTAGGTCCCCAGTGCTTTTATCAACCTAGAAAATATGAAAAAGATCAACCCAATAACTTAGTTTTGGTATACCATTCTCTGCAAGCATGTGAAAAAATAGGTCATTGAAATTGAGCTCCCCTTGTGATGTCAGGAGGGGATAATACCGCCCCCTTAATCTGCACTATCCAACCATGGGACTGCTTTTTTGTGCAGAGATCAGCATATTTGCATTTTAAAGGACACCCCCAAATACGGCACATTTTTGCTCACACCTAAAAAGTGGCAATTTTAAAATGTTATAATAAATTATCTATATGATTTTTTGAGCTAGAACTTATGTAACATATGTACCATGGGGACACCAAATATTTATTTTGCATTTTGTGAAATGTCCCCTTTAAATGAGCAGCAGAAAATTATATATCAAAAATTTTCTCATTGCTTTTCACACCGGTTGCGTTGCTTCATTAATCACCAATTAATTTTATTTTTTGCAATCATCACATACTTAGTGACGACACATTGTCCTTATTGGGATCTTATTGTAATAATTACACACGCAAAGAGCGAAGAGAGACACAACAATATAGCAATCCAAAAAAAGAGGGAAACGGGGGTAAAATCACTTCTGCCAGCAACTCATGTGTAACAGCTGTGTTGGTAATGGACTCCGGCTGACTGTTGTGACCACCTAAAGTAGGGCATCTGTCAGTCTTATGGACAGTTAGCAAATGTCCAAGTAAATGATACTCAAAACTACCATCTGCATCATTATACTAAGAAGATAACCATGTGACTTTTTAGGAGGATTTGATTTCATTCAATATCTGTGAAACACTAGGCCTCTGTTTGTTATTTTATTTAAAGAATCTACTTTTTTACCTATTATGGTAAAAATTATGGCTATACTTACAGTTTCAAATAGTTTGAAACAATGAGACAGGTTGGTAAGATAGATGCACTTTATCTGTGCCACAGTGGTGATTCATGTGGAAACTGTGGCAACATCAAACTTGGGGTGCGCACTAGGCAAATATTAAGTTGCAATTAACACTGCAGTATTGGAAAGAACACTATTTGGAGAGGCCAGCGATTCCCAATGTGCATTTAAAACAAAATTGATTAGTAAGCAAATCTGAATGGGAAATGTAAAATGAAGGGGCATATTCTTTTTGTCTTTGGCTGTTGTTTTGTGCAAGCACTTTAAAGCATGAGCTACTGTGTGCTGAGCAAAAGATAGAAAGCTTCAGTCAGCTTAAGCTTTATAGACAGTACTTTTCATCTGTGATCCAAGCTAATGTTATTAAGCCAGATCTCTCATTACACAGAAAGCATTCATCTAATAACCCCCTATGGCCTTTACCAAATGTTCTCATAAAAAATGCCAAAAAAATGACAGCGAGATCCTGATATGCTGGGGTTCTCTATTTGACGCTCATGTGATGCTTTTCTGCTAAAGGATCAGAATGTTGCCTCTGATCTCTCAATGCAGGTGGCTGAGAGAGGAGATTGGAAAACATTAACCATCACACAAACACAATATCACATTACACGATTGCAATGTGGCATTTCGGAGCTTGTTTCTATGACAACACTGTGCGATGGATTTCACTGATACCTCTGTTTACATCTAAGGTTGCTTAATGTCTGATTATCTGCTGTATTTGTACCTTTGCATGTTTAAGTGTTCTAATACAACATCAACTTTGATCATTAATAACATCTAGACAGTTTGCTTATAGTGTGCACATGTAAACATATGTAAGCAATAACATGCGAGAAACTGTGCTAAGTCACAGTTTGAGGGCGTTCTTAGGCACTAAACGAAACTGATGGAGTCAATGCAACCACTTCAGCTGTGTCTTATTCACGTCGAGTTTATTATTGCTTTTATAAAACAGTTATCACACCATACGAATATTAAAGCAAAAAAGATGCATTAATGAAATACCGCTACAACCTGAATGGATGCTCTCGATTGTGTTAGGGGCGGGGCCATGATCAGTGGCTCCAGTGCATCATCCAGCCACCGTTTTAGCCACGCCCAAATAATTCGAAACACAGAAATGTGGAAAAACAGTTTAACGATGTAACTCAACAATTCAGTACTATAGGTCACAGTATTTGCAACGTGTTTCAGCAAAACATTTCTAACATTTATGATGTGTAGAAACAATTATTTAAAATGACTTTACACAGACTTTAAGGTTTACGGTAAGGAAAACAGAAATGTTTTTTAGAATTTCTGAAGATGATCCTGACCATTCCTTTCTATGTGATGAACTTGCGTGAGAAAAGGTTTGAAAAGACATAAGACAGAAAATGATCAACTATTCCTTGGTCCTATATTGACTGTGAGCTGAAAACAGGACAAACTGTAAATAATATATAGAGAAAATTTCTACTGAATGATTTAGAAATACCACTTTACAAGCCTCACTTTGAATCACTATCAGTCCATCCAGGGTTAATATGGCACTTTCTCTTCTTTAAGAATTGAATAGAATCGGCTGAATTGGCTTCAATAAGCCGCAAGCACAGAACCGCACAGGAGAGATGGATTTGTTTGCCAAAGGGATCTGGCTTTGACTTTTTGAACCCTGAATTTGCTTAGCATTGGCTTTGGCTTCACTTCAGTTTATCTGTTGAATGTACAAACACCGTGATTTGATCTGGGTGCCAAAGCAGTTCATGCCTCCAGTCCATGCGGTTCATTTCCATTACTCTGGTGGGTTTAGATTGTGTGCATGCGTTGCTCTCACCTTTGGCTCTGTAAATGTATACACACAGCTCTTGGGTCACAAAGTGCAAATAGTTTTTAAACATAAAACAGGAACTGAAGACAACAACTTAAGTGATTGATCCAATTTCAATATAAAAATTGGATTTTTACACACATTGGTTTAAAAATCGTATTAATGATTGCACTGAATTGTCCTACTGACAATAAGGACAACCGTACTATAAAGAAAAATCACATAGATTTTTCAGTCTCAATAATTTTTTGATAAGTTATCATTTTGATTAATGGTATTACATTGGTTTTATTTCACTATGTATATGTGAGGCTTAGTTGTAACATTGTGTACCCCCTAACTGTGTAAAATATGTCTTTTATGCTGGCTATCAGTTACTAGGAATTGATGACATGTTTTAAAATGTTATGTTTTAGGTAACAAATCAGTGATTAAGATAATATAAAGTTGTCTTTGGTGACTTGCACACCCAAAATAAAAAATAGATAAAACCCTAATAAAAAGAAATTTACTTTCAGGCCTCCAAAACACTCTTTGTCTAGTTTCTGAATAAAAACACATCAAAACTTTTTACAAAAAAGGAGAAAAGACCAAAAGCACAGATTGCTCTGCCTTGTGTGTAACTAATAGCCATGTTAAAATTAACCTATCCTGGGTGTCACCTTTAAAGCGTCTAAGGAGATCTCAGCAGCCTCAAAACTGTCATAATACCAAAGTGTGCAAACTTATTGTGCCATCAAATTTATGTTATCTAAGCTGTGCTTTTAACATTAATTAGTTTTATGTCAACAAATGTCTCATTTATGTCTATTTATATCTCTAAGCAGTTATAGTTGAAATAAACCTTGAATAAAAAGTCAATGAAGACCAAACTCCAAGCAATGCATTTTTGTCACAGAAAAAACTCAAGAGAAAAGATTATCAGATCATAAGGATTGTCTTTTACACAATGAGAGAATCTAATATATCCAGCTCACTAAATCTCCTGTATAAAAGACTGCATTACATTTGACCCTGGACCACAAAACCTTAAGTTGCATATATTTGTAGCACTAGCTAACAATACATTTTATGTGTCAAAAGTATTGAGTTTTTTAATGCCAATTGCCAAAATTCATTAGGATATTAAGTGAAGATCATGTTCCATGAAGTTATTTTGTAGTGATGCACCGATGTATCGGCTGCCGATATTTATCGTCTGATTTTTGATGAATTTGAAACCATCGGCATATCGGCAATAGCATAAGAAAAACAATCGGTATCGGCCTATTAATATACTGCATAAAGAAATCCATTATATGTAAAAAAACGAGTTAATGTTGTTAATAAAATAAATGCTGAATAGCAAAACCCACCTTTGAATGTTGTCATGTTGTCTTATTATATTTGTTTTAGCTTAATTTGTGCCTCTCTTATTATGTTGGTCAGTTGAATGTTAATTAGATCAAATCCATGTTCAGTAAAAATAATTTGATGCAGAAATAAACTAGCTAATAGACCAGCTGTATAGTATTGTATACAAGTATTTAATATCGGTATCGGCATCGGTATCGGCCAGAAGTTGTCTGTTTAAATCGGTATCGGCCCAAAAAAATCCTATCGGTGCATCCCTATTATTTTGTAAATGTTCGACTATAAATATATCAAAACGTTATTTTTATGAGTGGATGCAGTTGCTAAGGACTTAATTTGGACAACTTTAAAGGCAATTTTCTCAATATTTAGATTTTTTGCCACCTTAGATTCCAGATTTTCAAATAGGCCAAGTATCGGTGATGCACCGATGTATCTGCCGCCGATATGTATCGGCTGATTTTTGATACATTTGAAACCATCGGCATATCGGCAATAGCACGAAAAAGGCAGATACTGATTGTTTATTAATTAACTGCATGAAGGGAATAAGTTGCATGTCTGTTGCATAATCCAGCATTTAAAAAAAATTATCAAAATAATTAAATACTTCCGAAAAGTAAATCACGTAGTTAATAACGTGAGAGATTAATCATTCATGTGAGCCATGCGGTCAGAGTAAGAGTATTTCGGGAAAATGTCTGCAGTTTGGGTTGTTTTCAAAATCTCAGATAAAGACCAAAAATCATTGAATGTTAAATCCAATTCATGTTCAGTAAAAATAATTTGATGCAGAAACAAACTTGCTAATAGGCCAACTGTACAGTATTGTATACAAGTGTTTAATATCGGACAATAGTTGTCTGTTTAAACCGGTATCGGTATTTGCAAAAACATCAATGAAAAACTTATTTATTTAACTTTTAGATGTTGTATAAATCACAAATAAAAAAACAAAGGACCCTTATGACTGGTTTTGTGGTCCAGGGTCACAAACAAGATAAGAAAATGAGGTCACAATAAAAAATGCATTAGCTAATATAAAGTAACAATAAACAATACTTAATTAAATAATGTTTGTTAATGCCAATACAGTTATTCATGTTAGTTAATTTTTTATTAAAAAATGTATTAGTAAATGCTGACATTAACATGAACTAAGATTAATAAATGCTGTATAAATATTGTTCATGTTCAGTGTTGGGGAAAGTTACTTTTAAAGTAATACATTACAATAGGTTACTCTCCAAAAAAGTAACTAATTGGGTTACTATTTACCTTTCACGGAAAGTAATGCTTACGTTACTTTTAAGTTACTTTTGTGTTACTTTTTCTTACTTGGCTGAGGCTTGATCTCTTTCAGGCCTTGCAGGTGTTTTTTATGATTGCAAAAATGTTAAGCTCTGGCCTGCCATCTCCTTTTCTAACTCAAATTGTTTCCGCTCAGGCGTACAGAGTGCATAATTCTACTTTAATGTGTTCGGTTTAATTCAGTTAATTATTTTATTTTTTAAATTGAATTTAAACTGAAAAGTAACTAAGTAATTTTTTTTTTAAGTAACTCAAATATTAATGCGTACATTTTTAAAGTAATGCGTTAATTTAATCGTTACTTCAGAAAATTAATATTATTACCTAATGCATGTTACTTGTAATGCATTACCCCCAACACTGTTCATGTTAGCTCATGTTAGCTAAAGCGTTAACAAATAACCTTATAGTCTTACCGTAAAGTGTGTATGCCATACTTTTGTGTGTTTCTGTTTTTTAGATTATATTATGGGGCGGTTTCTCAGACTTGTATTAGACTAGTCCTAGACTAAAATAAATGTAAGAGCGGTCCAAACTGAAAACAACTTGCACTGACATATCTTAAAATACATCAGTGCCTTTGTTTTGCCTCAAAATGCACACAAGTTATTTATTTTGTAAGGCTTGTTTGTTAAAACCACTTATATTTCCTAATTAAACTAAGGCCTAGTTCTGGCTTAAGCTAATCCCTATCCGGGAAACCACCCCATAGATTTTCTTTTATTGACCTATTACTTTAGTGATTTATTTGCACTATTTTCGGGTTTACCATATACAAGCTGCGGTCCTAATAGCTCTTTGAAAATGACCTGTTTTTCCCAGAACTCTGAGGACTTTGGTTGATCATTGCGGTTAAGATGGAGCATCTGCCCCAGTGTAGTCGTATGAAACTGGCCGGACTGGCTCAGCCTCAGATTTCCAAGGCTAATTGCACCACCGAGGATATTTGATCCCATTTCACAGTATCTAGGGACAGAAGGGGGACATTTTTTAGTCCAGACATGTACTTCATCCTCAATATGGAGAAATGTTGGGCAGAGACGAGATAACTCGGAGGTGTCACATCACTCCACATCAGTGCCACCACTCACAGATACAGTAAATGACTGTATACGCTTGTTTCATAACGTCAATCAATAAAACACCAGTTCTGTAACTTCGGATATGACGATAAGTCGTATTAATTTAGCAATTAAGCCACATTAATGAAGTTATGTTACTTATTTAAGCTCGGCTGTCTTATAGATCACAATTTTTTCTTTGCATCCTCAAATTATTTTTGCCGTGAGCGTAATGAAAAGAGGGTGATGATAATTGTTTATTTCTAGAGCCTGTTTAAAAATAATGAGCAGAAGATCATTAGCATCAATAATGAGTCATTATGCTGAGACATGCTCGACTCCTTCACCAACACCTGAGACTCCGAGTAAAAGCCTCTGGTTACAGACCTCACCGCGCGACAGCTCAAGACTGATGAACTGTTTCTCATCACGCCATAAGCCTGCATTAATCTGCACTGTTTTGACAAGTAAAATCTGAGCATGAGGGTATCTATTAAGTGCTCGACGACTGGGTAAAAACACATCATCTTCCAACCGACAGGGAAGACAAATAAATAAATGAGATCTATCTCCATTGTTTTTTCTAGACAGGGATGAGATGGAGAATCACCTGGTTTTCTGATATTCATTTAGAGATGTGCCATACGTCTCAAAACATCTCAAATGTACTAATTTTAATGTAATGCAATCAAATTTCACAAATGACATATTTTGCTACCCAAATAAACTTTTTTTTACAGTATATCTATAGTATATTTTATGATCAGCATGTCAGTTGTAATATTTGTATTTCTCCTGTTCACTATCTGTTATTTGTTTATAAATCTGTTTAATATGCACAATATAATCAATTCTGTGCTGCATCCTTGTCACTTTTCGGAGATTTTTGCCGTGGCTTGTTCAACTTCATGCGGCGCAGCAAGAACCGACAGATGACGGATGACATCAAAGTATTCCGTCTGGCTCTCGCGATACTTTGACGTCATGGCTGTCGATTCTTGTGGCGCCGCATGAAGTCGAACAAGGCTACCTTAATCTGGCGGCAGGTGCTGCAGACAGCGCAGTCGCAGACGTCATTAGTGTCTAAGCGCGCTCACGAGCTCTTTGCTGTTGCTGCTGCATTTTGCTATCTGAGAAATTGAAACGTGTAAGAAACGCTCACAACATTTTCAAACCCAAGTACGGTAATGTGCAGTTAACTTCCTCTGTGTAGAAAATGTATGGTTTAAAATGTGACAGTCTCGACGTTATATTAGTAGATTTCTAGATTCGTAGTACAACGCCAAAGTTCGCCGGAGTTCACGGGTGCGCGGAATCACACATGCTCACGTGTGAGGTCAAATTTGATACAATAATGCGTTTCTCTAATCATTTTATCTATTTTTTTAAAATCAGTATTAAACATTCAAATCAATCACGTGGCTCTAGCTTATGTCATTTTCGTTGTTTATATACTTAATGGATTTAAAATTACATTAATTTTATTGGATAATGCAGTTGTTGTGCAAAATGCATTAAAGACGCAATTATACAAGTCATTTATTAAAACTTAAATAAATAAAACATGCCGTTTCAGATGTAAATATGATACCAATATGTCATTATTCTGAGTATCTGATATGAAAGTTAGTCAACACTTTTATTTTGGAGGTTTTTGCATGAAAGCAGGGGTGTTCAGATTGTTAGAAATGTAAGTACCATGGAAAAGACTGAAAGCTCTATAATGTATTTCGTTTGATGTCTGTGTATGCACAAATTTCTGTGAGCTGTGCAAAAGTGCTTTATTGGCTATTGATTTTTCAAAAATTTATGAAAAACAAGTACTCCAGGTTTGCAGAAAAAGTGCTTGTGTGTGTGCCCAAACAAAAATGTGATTTCTCAATGGTTGCTCTTTTACAGCTCAGGAGATTTGATAGAGTATCAACATAATCTCAGATGTTTCTGCTAAATTTAAGAGACATAAAAACAGAAAGAATTTAGAATATTGTTAAAACGCTTCATGAGTATGGAGCTGTAAAATAACTTTAAATATACAGGTAAAATAAACTGGATTTGGGTAAATTTGATGCTGAGACTTTTAATCGTATCGATGTCTGGGAGAAATATTTGGCATACTAAAGAGATCTCATCTGTGATTTTTCTTTCATACGGGCAGATTCTGCGTGAAACTAAAAAACAAACAATAACTTATCATACCATGTCCATACAGCCAAAGTCTGTGCTATTTGTCAAGCAGATTGTCCCTTGTACGGCAGTCAGCTGAAAACAGTCAAAGTTCAGATGTCTGACCTTTTTCTATTGCGATAGGCTTATACAGTGTCACAGTGTAATTGCACACAGGGAACAAACAGACGCTCCTTTGTTTGCATCCCGGGGCTTGAAAACAGCAATATAAAAATGTAAATATTGAGTTTTAGTGTTTGGTTCTGGGCACACGGGCTTCCACAGGCACAGGTGGAAAATATGCTCTCTGACGCCATGCTGGGAACCACATGGCCCTACACAACATGGGGGCAAAGAGTGGCTTGCTGACCTGGCACAGACTTTCCGCAGTTGGACCCCTTTCAAACCACGGTATTAGTTTCGTATGCAAGAGCACAGCACACATCGACAACAATAAGTAATAAGAAGAGAAAACAAAGAAACTCGGTGCCAAACAAAACAGTATGGCTGCAGGTTATCGGTGAAGATTTAAAGACATATTTACGTTATAGAGGAATATTGTAGGCCTGTACAAAACTTAACGATGCTATAACATTTAAGCATTTGGCAGATGCTTTTATTCAGAGTGACTTACAGTGCATTCAGGTTATTCATTTTATCAGTATGTGCGTTCCCTGGGATCGAGGAATTAGGAATTAATGTTGTTTATATAATGATGCTATGAAGTGGCAAGTTCTGTCTGGTTGCTTACTGACTTGCTAAAGTAGCTTATCTCCAGATCTTTAAGATGTTAGGATCTCACGACTTTAAGACACCACTATGCATCAGATGACAAACTGCATATAAAAACTGTAACAAAGTCTAGCAGCACAGATCAGTCGTGATGCAGAATTGATTCTCATTGTCTATACGTTTGCCGCACGATGACATGAAGACGGCCCCCCTGCCTCTCGCTTTTGCCAGAACGGTGCTGAGAGGAAGCTTGTATCCATCTGGAAGCAATAAAGTTTTCTAGAAGAGTGCACAGTTTTATTTAATCTCCCTGTGTCTTACTGTGCTTCAAATGAAGGGCTGTTCTCATCTTGTCATCTGAAATCAACCTCATGTGCGCCAGAGTATGACACTTGGCAAGCTGGGGACCACAGACACATCGCTCCCTGCTTCGTTTTTTGATGTCTGGGTATCCGAATCGTGAGGTTCAGTGCAGGATTGGTAGTTAACTAATTACTAATTTCCTAAAATTAAATGTTTTATGACAACATGCATTTCGTAACAGTGCATCTTTCATGCTGGAGGTATAAAGCCCCTGTGGTTCATTTTTAAATGCTTTTATCCTGGTGCTATAGGCTTTTAAAAGTCGTACATGGAACACTTAATAAACGTAACCTATAGACGGTTTCAGCAGTAACAACATAAACAAGCGGCTTTCGCGGTCAACGGGGTTACTTCCGGTAAACTCTGCTAAGAATAAAATCATTTTAAAGTAGTTTATTTATATAACAAGCAAAATAAACAACACATAGATTACCTAGGAAACCAAATCATTTGTTATTTTCGTCAAGGTATTTGTTTAAAGCAACACTAAAGAGTTTTTGCTCTTTGCTCCCCCTACAGGTTAGAAACGGAATTGTCCATTACCACTGTCGTAAATAATTTAGCCTTCTGCAGCATAGCTGGCTCTGATTGGATTGTAGGTCTGCCGTAAAGCACGTTTTTGTAGTTTTCACTCGAACTACAGGACCGCGACCCAACGGTTGGAAACTTCTTTAGTGCGGTTTTGGGCGATAGAGGGCTGCAAAGCGAATGTGAAAGTGCCGTTCACCCTGTTTCGAGTGGGTAAAAAAAACTCTTTAGTGTTGCTTTAAGGGGCTGGACACACCAAAACTTTTAAACGCGGCTGAAAACGCCTTGAGGACGCCGAATGCCAGCTGTTTTTCAGCTGAGTGCCAGCTTTCTTCAGCTGAGCGCTTTGGTAGCTGTGATACTTCAGCTGCGAGCCGGTTGGTTGCTGTGGTAATGTCCCGCCCCTCCTCCACTGTGATTGGGCGGCCGTGTGAGAACTGACATTGACGAGCGGAGCTTTTCTCCCAAAGTTGAATCTCTTTCGACTCTCGACGCTCAGCGCCGAGCGCGGAAAAACCGCCGAGCGCCGGTTTTCAGCGGGGAAAAAACCCGCTAGCTGCTGGCTCATTTGAAAAACGCAGAGCTTCCATTGGAAACAATTGAAAACATGCACCGGCCGCGGGCGTAAAAGTTTTGGTGTACACAACCCCTAAGAGTTCAGTTTCAGCACCTAGTCAGACCATTAAACAAACAGAAACCGGAAGTAAAGTTTGGACCAGACGCGTAATAATGATGAAACGGTCTATACAGTCAAAATAAAATGCGTGCAATCAATGCATGTTTTTGATCTTTTTAATATTTCAAATGAAAAAAGATTTTATATTTTGTCTGATGTCCTTAATCCTTCTACCCATAATATCCAAATACATGGCTCCATTCTGGAATATAATGCCCACTTTTCACTATCTAGTAAATTCTGGTGCATACGATAACATTGCGTCCTGCATTTGTTGCTTAATATGTTTTTTACTCTATATGTGATTATAAAAAGTAAAATGGGTGGCAAACAGCATTTCATGTTAAATTCGAGGTCTGTACATGTGCATTTACTTTGTCTCAAGGTAGCAGATACATCAGTAATGACAAGTAATGTTAGTAAAATTGTCTACATTTGATAATTTCGGCTTAATGTTTTGTTTTCAGTCGATCAATCATACACACATATTTCTTTCTGACCTTTTATTTGGGCTTATCAAATCCGTTTTATTTATTCTCAAATTCCGTTTTTTCCCTTTTCATTCTATGTATTGTAGTTTCAGTGGTTAAATTGAATTTCAGCAATCTAAAACCATATGTAATCAACTGAAGATAAATACAATTTAACAATTTATTGAAAGTTTTATTTAAAGGGGACATTTCACAAGACTTTTTTAAAATGTCAAATAAATCTTTGCTGTCCCTAGAGTACATATGTGAAGTTTTAGCTCAAAATATCATATATATAATTTATTATAGCAAGTTAAAATTGTCACTTTGTAGGTGTGAGCAAAAATGTGCCGTTTTTGGGTGTGTCGTTTAACATGCCAATGAGCTGATCTCTGTACTAAATGGCAGTGCCGTGGTTGGATAGTGCAGATTAAGGGGCGGTATTATCCCCTTCTGACATCACCAGGGGAGCCAAATTTCAATTACCTATTTTTTCACATGCGTGTGGAGAATAGTTTACCAAAACTACCACATTTCCTTGGTTGATAAAATCATGGGGGACCCAATTATAACATCTAAACTTGGAAAAAGTCCGATTTTCATGCAGTATCCGTACTGTATTACAACCATGCTACTGGAAAGCAACCAAATGTTTAGTTTGTCTCTTAATCATAATACTATACTCATCTTGTTTTACTCTGGCATCTCTATTAAATGTAAATATATAAGTTATGAAACTGTCTGTCAACAATCTATGATTTAATAGTAGCAATAAATACAAATCAAACACTGCACAGTCCTCACTGTATGATTAAAATTGCAGCTGCAAAAGTTGTTCAGTTAAGAGTAATGATTGACTTTCCTTTTTTCGGTGTGTAATGAACATTTCTGGCACAGAAAGCAGCAGGCTACTGTCACTTTAAGACCCAATACAGCTTTAAGACTGCACTGTTTCAATATACTGATAAACATCCAGCTGTGTATGTCACTTACACAAGAAAAAAACTTAGTTTAGTGATCACGTGTGTTGACTACCAGTGGCAATGCACTTGTGTGCATGCTTCAGATGTGAGCCTTCATGTTGTCCGAGGAACATACGAGCTATACATGCTGGTAAATAGATGTGATGGGCATTGCGTTGTGCGGACATGTGCGTGAGCAAGTTGGATGCAAGAAGAAAGTTTATTGTACCTTTAGTCTGCTGTGTCCCATGCTTTGACGAAACTGGCTTGGGCTCTGATGAGGCAACACTTATCATTGTTTGCAAAGCATGACAAGAAACGGACGTACCTTTCTTTACGTCCAACATTACACAAAAGGAAATTGTTTCCGCGCATTTCCGTCATTTGCAAATGAGTTATAAAGGGTTCATGCTTGGATTTTGTTTACGTTACCGGATTGCAAAAATCATAAAAAACATTGTGAAACAGACAAGCCAAAAATAGTTCTTCTATGGCATCGAGAAGCACACTTAGTTTTAAGAGTGTTCTGTCTGCTTTCATTGTAATTCATTAAAAAATGAAATAAATTTACAGCCAGTGTGTGTGTTGAGAGCCTGCACATGTGGTGGCTATACACAGAGATGCATGTAATTGTCAATGAGAAGGACGCAATCTCGGGAGATGACAGATCTATAGTCAGGCTTCAGAAGGGCCTTGTGTTATATGACCTCGTGTGTTACCAGACGTGTCATATTGATTTGGCCCCTTGCAGCCCCTTTAGACCAATGACCCTGAGCATATGGTCCTTCTTATTTGTGAACTTGTGTGCCCTGCAGCAGAACCACCACTAGCAGAAGTCTTCTTCAGCCTCCTTCTGTAAGACTAGCTTTGAGTTATTGTATGGATTACTCCTAAATCCCTTTCAGGTCACATTAAAGAGGTGTGACGTCCTTTAAAAGAAAAAATCTACATATTCCTTTATATTTTGAATAACGTGTTTATATTATCAGAACTGGGATTAACTTTTATTTTTGGGGTGCTGAAGCGGGTTCTTGGCAGTGATGTCATAGAAGAATCATTTTTGGTTCCCCAAAGAACTTTTAAAGAAAGAAGCATTTCTTACCTTTTATAGTCTGCTTTCCCCCTTCTTTCATTTTTTTTTGTTATCTAGCATATTTTTTAGTTGCATGCTTACATTTCATTTTAACGTTCGCTTTCTAATTGCATCAGCAAAGCCACGTCAAGAGATTAATTTGGCTGCCAATTTAATGTAGTTGTTAAAGTTGCATCATTATTTCCACAAAAATAGATTAGCAACTGCGGAGCTGTAAAGTGGCTAAAATACAATAGAGAAACAAAAAAAAGTTTGCCTAAGCAAAAATGTATGGCTTCTCAAAAATAGAGCATTAGCAAAAAGCAAAGTTTTAATCGTGTGGCCTGTTTATGAGCAGATCAGCAGGAAACACCAGTCAGACTTTACAAAATGAATTATCTCAATCTACATCTCATTGCCTCCGCGTGGTGTGTTGCTCATTTAAACTCAATTTTCCTGGGCTTAATTGGAGGGACTAATTAGGTCCCATTGCCAAAAACTCCAAACATCGGAACCCGGACCAACCTGACAGGCAAAGCTTGAAAAGGGAAGGCGTTTGGTGTCTTTCTATTAAAAGTGTTTGCTAAAAGAGTGGCCATGTGCAAAAACTGCAACACAATTAGCATCAAGCAGATAAGTCCCTCTCTAATCCTGTTTACGGTCAGCGTCAGGCAGATGCGCCAAGATTGATTTGGACAGGGCGCCAGCTTACTGTAATATAGGAGGCAAAAAGCCCCCCTTCCCCTTTTATTTTATCCCAATCTCCCAACACCTTTCAGCAGGACCCTCCCTCCATCTCTCATACGTGGCTTCCTGTACACTGCCCTTAGTCTCAAGGAAAGCTTTGCATGGAGAGATTATCTCCTATTCCCTTTAATTCAATTGACTCTGGGTCTTTGTAGAGCGCCCACAATGAAACGAAACTCTGAGTTAAATAAATAGAGTGGTACAGAGGGGTTCGAGCAGAAGCCGGAGTACGAACAGATGGCGGCGGGTGTCCTGTGCAGTAATGTGAGAGGCTAGTTAATGTTCTGAAACGCAGAGGTGCGGCTCGGGGTGCTCCTAATGAAGAAAGGCTTTCACATGAGGAGAGACGTTCACATTTAGAGAGGCAGCTACCGAACTTAGTCCATCACAGATTTCAGTGCCCAGTGTCAAGACGAAAGAGAGATGATATTTTCGTATCAGCTAATCAAAAAGAACACAAATCAATATACAGAAACGATTCAATAAAATGATTTCCAAAAGAAAATGCATATAACACACTCGGCTAAAGATCATTGTACTATAAAAAAATCAACATTGTTTCAATGCACTCTTAAAAATAAAGGTGCTTCACGATGCCATAGAAGAACAATTTTTGGCTGAATGGTTCCATAAAAAACCCTTAACATCTGAAGAACCTTTCTGTTTCCAGGAAAAGTTTCTTTTGATTGGTATGAAAGAAATGGTTCTTCTAAGGCATCATTGTGAAGCACCTTTATTTTTTAGATTATAGCTCAATGGGTAGAGTATGACACCAAAGTCATGGGTTCGATGCCCAAAAATGCATGAACTGATAAACTTCCAATGCATTTTAAATAAAAGCATCTTCTAAATGTCTAAATGTACTGTACGTTTTAGTAGTCAAATCATATTTTCCAGCTAAAATCTTGTTATTTACTTGAATAATCTTACATTAGACCACTAAATAAAATTAATTAACATTTCAAGAAGGTCAACATTGGCAAATAGAATAGATATCATTATACTTGACTGTGGGACACAAAACCAGTCATAAGTCGCATGGGTATATTTGAAGCACTAGCCAAAAAAACATTATATGGGTACAAATTAAAAAAATTTTTAAATGCAAAAAATAATTAGGATATTAAGTAAAGATAATTTACATTTATTCATTTTGCAGACGCCTTTGTCCAAAGCGACTTACAAATGGGGTAAACAATAGAAGCAATTAGAGCAAAAAAAAGTCACATGGGTATATTTGACGCACTAGCCAAAAAAACATTATATGGGTACAAATTATCAATTTTTTAAATGCAAAAAATAATTTGGATATTAAGTAAAAATAATTTACATTTATTCATTTTGCAGACGCTTTTGTTCAAAGCGACTTACAAATGAGGTAAACAATAGAAAAAAAAAAAAAGAAATACATAAGTGCACTAGAACAGGTTTCATTAGGTCTAACACAGTATACAAGGGTTAGTTAGTATTTTTTTAAATAAATATGGTAAATCGAAAAATTTCTAAGTAAGGTGTTGGCGGAAGAGATAAGATTTTAGCCTATTCTTAAAGACAGCTACAAAGTCAGCAGCTCTTGTTGCGACCGGCAGATCATTCGCTTTTTGAGATGGCACCACAAGCCGTCACTCGGTGACAGAGCGAAGGGTTTGAGAGGGTATGTAAGTCTGTAAGTAAGCTAGTAAAGGTAAGGGGGTGCTGACCCAGTGGTGGTTTTAAAGGTTCTGAATTATCTTTAGGGGTTTTGCTGTGCAGGCTGGGAGTTCGGCCAGTAACCCATTGCAATAGTCCAGTCTGGACAGGACAAGAGCTTGGACTAGGACTTGCGTAGCATGCTTATTTAGGAAAGGTTTAATTTTCCTTACATTGTAGAGGATGAATCTAATGAGCAGGTGGTGCTGGCAACATGCTCGGAGATGCTTAGCTGATAATCAATGATCACTCCTAGATTTTTGTCTGTCCTGGAAGGCGTAATGGTCGAAGAACTTAGCTGTATGGATACTTTGTGATAAACTTTAGGGTCAGACGATATGACAAGCAGTTCCTTCTTTGCGAGGTTCAGCTGGAGATGGTGATCCTTTATCCAGAGTGAGATGTCCCTCAGGCATGCTGAGATGCGGGCAGAAACTGTGGGTGAAGCGACAAGTGAAGTTGTGTGTCATCCGCATAGCAATGATAGGAAAAGCCATGTCATGAAAGACCCCAGGGATGCCATGTATATAGAAAAGAGCAGTGGTCCAAGCACTGAGCCTTGAGGTACCCCGGTATTGAGACGTTGGGGTTCGGAGACGTCACCTCTCCAGGATACCCTAAATTACCTACCTGAGAGGTAAGACTTGAACCATAGTAGCGCCGTACCAGAGACACTTATAGCCCTCAGAGTCGAAAAGAGGATGTGGTGATTGACCTTGTCAAAAGCAGCAGATAGATCCATAAGGATCAGTACAGATGATTTCAGCATATTTAGTATATTCATATATTTAGTATATATTTTCTACCATAAATATATCAAACATTTATTTATCATTAGTAAAATTCAAGATTGCCAAATATTGTCCTATACCAGGGTTCCCCAAATCTTACCCTGGAAGGCCAGAGCACTGCAGAGTTTAGCTCCAACCCTGATCAAACACACCTGAGCAAGCTAATCAAGGTCTTCATGATCACTAGACAATCACAGGTGGGTAAGTTTGATTAGGGTTGGACCTAAACTCTGTAGTGCTCCGGCCCTCCAGGGAAATATTTGGGGAACACTGTCCTATACTATCAAACCATGGAACAACGGAAAACTTATTTATTCAGTTTAAATCTTAATTTGACCCTTATGACCTTTAAGGTGCTACAAAAGGATCTTCACAGCAATTCCATAAAAGAACAATGTTTGGTTCCTCAAACAACAATTCAAGTCCTCAAAGGAACCATTTCTTTCTTATTTTTTAAAGTCTAAAAAACAGGTGGTTCTTCTTTGGCATTGTTTAGCACCTTTATTTTTAGAAGTCTACAGGAAAAACGAATTAGATGTGGAATATTTGCCAAACCATGTGTGCATTTGTGTACTTGTAGCACCTGCTGATCTGGAAAAAACAAACAAACAAAAAAACCCAAATAAAGTTCAGAATCAGTTCCACATATCAGAAATGTATTTTGTGGACCTGACAAAAAATGTAATACCTTCGAAATGTCTGTGTGTTCACTTTAGCTGAGCATGATGTGAAGAAGCAGGAGGAATACGTGGAGCTCCAGGACGTGTTCGCTGTGAAGGTAAAACGGCGACGATCCGCTGGACAGCAGACAGGCGGCACTCTGCTGGGCATCACACTTTTCTATTGCAAGAAGAAAGGCCTTAAACTGAAGGACCACACCATCCATCTGAACAACCTGAGTGCGGACCACTGTGAGATCTGGTTCAAAACTCTCAAAGAGATCCTCAATGGTTCGTTCAGACTTTAATACAGCACCTAAGAAATTGAAAATCAATGTTAAAACGAATTATGAATTATGCATTATTTATTAAAGGTATAGCGGAAGATTTTCCTGAACTATTTAAAAGAACCGCCCCCTGATATTTTTAAAAAAATGCTCCCGAGAGGGAACGCCTGTTAAACGCGTGCACGAGACAGAGAGAGAGCGTGCAGGAGCTCAGTTCTTCTCTTAGCTCTGTTTACAAGTTTCTGTCGGCATGTTTACCGTGTCTGTGCGGTTCGTGACTTGTGCCAGGGCTAGCATCGCAAATCATAGCTTACATCAACTTTTACCAGCAGTGATTTTAAATGGATTTCTCCAAATAGCATGACAAAATGTACCTTTCCAGTAGAAACTTCGCGTGGGAAGCCCAACCTGTCCTTTTAGCTCATGCCAGCGTGTGAAATAGTCTCCCATAAACATCTGGTCTTGTTTCTTTATTTATAGTCCTTTCTCTTCTTGTCATACAAGTCATAGACACTTTTTCTCTTGCGACCCTCAGACATTTTGGGAAAAAACACTGTGAGAACGCGACCTTCAATGAATGGTTGAAACCGTAGCACAACACACATACACGTGAAAGTGCGCATGTGCAGAAAGCGAACGTAGAGGCGAGCACGTGCGACGGTTATACGTCAACATATAATAGAATGATTGACATCTGGGATGACCAATAACAGTGGTGATCCACCCGGAAAACGAAAATCTTCCGCTATACCTTTAAATAGCACCTTAGCGCTTGGAGATTAAGTTTATGGCTTTCACTGTGCAAATGTTAACTTGGCCAAGACTTTGCTTTACTTTAAATTTTGTGTTTGCTAACTAATAGCATTGGCGGGGTTGCAATGGCTCATCTCAAAATCTCAAAACCTTGTGCACTACTAGTTAAGGCATTATAGGTAAAGCATTATGATTTTTTTGGCCTTATTCTGTCCTAAAACTGATCAAGAACTTTTAACTATATTTATATATGTCACGTGTTTTATGATGCATGCAAACGTGCATGCAGATCAAAGACTGCAAGGCTGTTTTAACATAGCCAATGTAATGCAGTAAGTAACTTCTTCATGCACCAGAACTACAAATGTGATGTGAAATGATGTGTTAGCAACGTCCTGGGTTCACAAAAAGGAAAAAGCTGAGGGGCACCATCGTCTTTGTGTGATGACCGTATCATTGTGTGCTGTATCTGAAGGGGGGTTGAAGGGGTCTTGCAAGAGGCGTTGTTGGTCGCAAGGACCTGCTGGATCAGACTGGAGGAACAGGTTGATCCTACGGCCTCCCTGGAGTTTGTAATTATCTGTCCTCCTCTTGCTAGGGTTTACTGCCAAGACAGACCCGCGGCCCGCCTATAGCACTTCACTGTGCTGTATGGAAGACAGGTGTCCTTCCAAATGCGTCAGAACTCCCGACACCGGATTACGGCAGGGGATTGTTTTCTAGCCCGTCTAAGTCTCTGCCCAGGAACAACAAAATTATTTCTCTTTCATAAGCATCGTGATGTCTTACGTGCAAACTTCCTTTGTCAGCTGAATGCGTGTTGAGCGCTCAGATGCTGTCTTTGTGAAAATGAGCAAGTGTAATCTCAGTTAATCCCAATGTGCACAGCTCTACTTTACCACTGATTTAATCTAGCGTCATGATTACACTAAAATTTCAATTTTAGAAATCGCTTGATCACATAAACACAAATAGCATGTTAGATTATAGATTATAAACCAGACTGGATAGGAGATATAAGTTTGAGAGTTGTAGAGACAATATAAGAGGTGTTTGTATGATGACGCTGTGGTCATAATGCTGCATTAACACAACGTCTGTTAATCCGTGGCATTTCAGTTACACCATTGGATAACAGATGATGTAACCACAGTTATCATGCGGTGCATTAGTCAATGGGAATTAGGGGGGATTGTCTCAACTTTGTACCATCAAACCCTTCCCCCAGTTCTGCGCTCCCCTGGCCGAGATGTGTCTCCATGAATAAACCCCAGAAAAGTGTTTTTGAGCTTTAAAGATTGATATGCTGTTTTTTTGTGAGTAATTGTGAATGAGGGCTGCATGTACTTGCATGAATTAATTAACATAATGAAGGAATATGCCTTAGGGGAGCCCGGAGGAGAGGGGACATGCCTATTTAGTGCTTAGAGGAGAAAAATTAATATACAAAATTAGATTTATCGTGGTGTGTTTATCAAAACAAAACATAGTTGATCTTGTAACATTTAGCCTATTGTTTTTAATTATTAAGAGTTATTTTTGCAGAGAAATTCAACAACAAAAAATATTTATGTATTACGTAACCACGTGGTAATGTCAGCATTTCCATATTCTGCTGAATTCAATATTTTACACATATATAATTTCTTTATTGTAAGTTTGTAATAAATGTGTTAGCTAACATAAAATAAGCAATATAGTTTATAAGAATTAATTAATCTTTCTTAATGTTAAATAATGCCAATGCAATTGTTCATGGTAGTTCATAGAGTAGTGCATTAACTAATGTTAACAGTTACAATGTTTGATTTTAAGTAAATGTTGGAATTAACATGAGCTAAGATTAAAGGTGCACTGTGTAACTTTTAGAAGGATCTCAGAAATGCAATATAATATAGATTAACTATATTATCAGTGGTGTATAAAGAGCTTACATAATGAACTGTATCATTTTAATTACTTTAGAATGAGCTGTTTTTATCAGGTCCCCTTACATGGAAGTTGTCGTCATGTTTCTATAGTAACCCAAAAAAGACAAACTGCTACACAGAGTGCATTTCATCCCTACCTAATCTTAGATGTTTGTCCTGTGGCGGCTATATATGGGTTTGGAAATTGAGGGGTGAGCTGTTGGTTGCAATTCGCAATCTCACCACTAGATGCCGCTAAACTTTACATGCACCACCTTTAAAGCTCCCATAATATACGCTGTTTCTGCATATCTGATGTACATCCTTCACAGTGGCGTAGCGTCTGGGCATGCAGGGTAGGCACGTGCAAATAGGCCCGGGCCAATAGGGGGCCCGGCCCTGGGCCCGCCCCAGCTTTTAATAAAAAATTTTTTTTCAATTTTAATTTTATTTGTGGCAGCAATAAATATATTTTTGTATGCATATCATGTGTAGTGATTTCTTTTTTCTCCATAATCTTTTTTCTGTTCTTTTTTCTGTCTAGTTTATCCGTCATTTCTTGTTTGCGTTTATTATTTTTTTTGCACTCAGCGGCTGCCATAGACTACTACGCCATAATTTTTTTACATGATGCATCGGCACGTCAAAAAAAAAGAAAACACAGTGTGAGAGGTTACTATAGCGGCTATCTAGATGAACATTAAGGATGGACGAATATGAACATAAAAATGGGGCCTCCAATAGAAAAGAAAAGGCGGAGAAGTTAGTCACAAGTCAAAAACTCCACAAAACGTTTTGTTTTTCTTTAATTAAATCTACCCTTTAAAGTAAAAAAGCAAAGTAAAAATATTTGACTACCTTATTAAAAGTTTATGTTGTTAACAGACTTGCGCACCAAAGTTAACAGTGCCAACAGGCAAGGTTGGGGGGGGGGCTTTGGCTTAAGGCGGCCCGTAATTTTTTTTTGCATATGGGCCTGGGACTCACTTGCTACGCAACTGATCCTTCATATCTCTGAAGAGTCTTTAGTTTTATCAGATTTATAAAAAACAGATTAGCTTTACCGATTCTTTACCGATAACGTTCCAAAAATTTTTTGGAAGGAGGAGTTACAAGCTGCGGGAGGAGTGAGTCACGAGCCAAGCAACACTTTATACAACACTTCTGATTCACTTATGATTCGCTACATGTTCATCATTTACATGATGCATTTACGCGACGATTTCCAACATAACACAGAAGTCGTACTTACCGCATGCAACTCATGACCAGGTTGGGACTTTTTAACGAAATCCAGCATTAAACAAACACACACACAAAACTCCGCTGCTACCACAGATAAACAAACTATATCAATTGTTTCCATAATGCTGGTGTTCTTGTCCTTATATCCAAAAACACACTTCTTCTTTCATGCCATTGCTAAGTCTTGATAAAAAACAAAGCTGCATGAAGTGATGTGACTTGTAGCGTCCTCGGTTCTTGCTCGCCCGCTAATTGATGTGTGGGTGTGGTTTTCTCAGGGAAGTGCCCATAAAAAGGAATGATATGTATAGCTTACCCCTGATACGTCAGACACTTGTATGAACCCTGGCAAAGTGAACATTTAGAGTTTACTTGCTTTATTTGCTCATGAAATTCTAGTCATTTGAGACATTCACATCATTGAAGAGGCTTAATTAGCTTAAATTGATTAAACTAGATTGTTCGACCTCCTCACTTACTTTCTTCCAAACAAGATCCTTTTAATTCCTGTAAAAGTACAAAGATGTCTCGTGTAGCGATGATGATTGTCCTGCATTGTTGTTTTGCTCGCGTCCTGTAATCACGTCACTGTTTGAGCAAGCTCCTGATTGGTTAACGCAGCGCGAAAGTTCAGATTTTTCAACAGTTCTGCGGGATGTCTATTCGCATTTTTGCATTGACTTAACATGTAAATTACTCGCGCTTGCCACCGCTTCCGCGTCTGGTGTGAACGCTACATTTAACTGTGCTAATAAGTCAGAATACATGAAATACCCCCTCTTTAATAAACACTTTAGAAGTTCAGTTCATTTTATGAGGTGGCTAATTCGTATCCATTCGTACGACTACATTCATACATTTTGTATGATTTGCTTTTGCCCCAGTGATGTAAGGAGCAGGTTACGGGTGTGGTTTCGTTATTGTTTTTATAATAGTTTTTTGTATGATTCACTTCATACAAATTCATATGAATTAGCCAACTCATAAAATACATACGAATTTCTTAAAATGATCCAACTCGTAAAATATGAATTCTCACGAGATCAGGCTGAAAAAAAAAACCCTTATTGTAAATTGTTACAATTTTATTTTTTATGGTTGTAATTTGTTGGACGCAAAACAAAAGACAAGATTAGTTACAAGAAATGAATTATGATTCTAGCATCAGTGCAAAAAAATGCATCACATTCTGTAGGAGTTGAGATTTAAAAAACTAAAGACTTAATAAAACTAAATTGCATTCTGTGTTAATGCAGTAAGCTGAGCGCAAACATTTAAAGTTTGCTTCACAAACACTCTTTAATAAGTTTTTCCTGATCTCTACCTGTTTCAGAGTCACTCTTTGTGTTTGCTTTCGGTATCTCCTTGTCTCCCACACGTCATACAGTAAAGATGTCCTGTCTAATGTTGTTAGCTATGCAAATTTACACTGCCATATAAATAGTATTGTAAAAAAATTTACAGGTTGTCACATTTATATAACATCACATACTGTAAAAAATTCCTGGTTGCCTTATGTTTTTAAGTAATTTATTGAGTTGTTGGGTATAAATTACCCTATGCCAAGTTGTTTTAACTCATGGCTGGATCAAATATGAACTTTTTCTAGGTTAATTTAAACTAGATTTTGGGTTAGTCCATATTTTACCCAACCATGTGTTGAAAACAATCCCTAGTTTTTTGAGTACAGCTACATTAGGTGCCTGTGTAAATGCATTTCTGTGTCACTGTGCACGATCACCTGTTGAAATGTTACCTTTAAAAGGTCTTAGAGTTCATAATAAGGCTTGGCAGTTTGTTTGGTTCTCAAACCCTCCACCCATCCTATGCTCACATGAATGCACGCACCCAGTCGCATGTTTTCCATAGGTGGATTATCTCGGTTATTTTATTGGCTGTCGATTCATTCGGCCCGAGGGAAGAGCGAGCACGCTGGATTACAGGGGTGCTCACCTGTTACAGCAGCTCGATAGATCCAGGCCTGGTGTTTCCCAGGGATCCCGTAATAATGTGGCACAATGGAGGGTGTGTCCCAGCTGACATTCAGCACAAAAGGTGAACGGTTTTTAAAAAAACCTCAAAGCCTCAATCTCTGGTGTGATTTTATTCAAGGTGAGCCGTGAATGCCACGCTCAGCATCGCCGTGTTTTTGACAGGCCGTGTTATGGGTGGTGACACATGAGGTGTGGCCGTCCAGCTGACGGATTAAACCCTGCGGTCAGAGAGCGAGCGGTCGGCCAGGCCACGGACCAAACGTGTGGGGAGACGGCCTGCAACAATGGTACCACCTGTACCGCTGAACACAGAGCCGTACGTAGTTGTACCACTATAGCCTCCTTGTCTTCTTAAACCTTCTATTGAAAGATTAGTCTGGGCAGGTCAATCAAAGCCCTCCGCGCTCCGCTCCGGACGCATAATGTGGTCATGGTGCCCTTGTCAAAGCGTGTGGTCACACTCCAGCATCAAGCTGAACTTTATTGTTATGTTGGTAAACGGAGGAGAACAGACAAATATAGAGTGAGGAGAGCTCAGGGGTCAAGCAATAGGTCCATCTCATTTCTCCGAGGGCTTTTGTGGCCCATCTGAATTCATATGTGAATTTGGAATAAAGCACAACAGTTTCTATTGTGGCCTTTGCATGAAATTACATTGAGTTGTTTAACAAGATAATAGGGGGCAGCCAAATCTCACACGGAACGCAGTTTTAAGAATGCGTTCGTCAATTGAAGGAAGTTCAAATCGTGCCTTTGGCCGAGGTTGCACGGCATTTACATGAGCCGTCGTACAATAGCTCGATAGTGGAGTGGATAATGTTACACATTAACAGGTTTTCCATTAAGTCAACCTGCGTATCCATGGTGACTCTTTCCCCTCGGCTCCTTGGAAACGGATCGGCCTGTGTATCTTATTGAGCTCTCTTACTCTGGGAGGGAGACTTTTCTGTCCAGAAAATCTGTTTATATGCCAGTTAGAGGAGCTTACTGTGATCCTGAATAAAACAAGGATAAATAAAGAGTTTAGTTTCAAGTAAAGTAAATAAATAGTAAATAATAGAGACTAGTTTAGTATAAATGTATTTACACAGACAGTGTATTATAGTCAAAAGTTAAGCATTGTCATGCAAGGCTACTGCATACAAAATGAGAATAACATGTTTAAAATCACTTTATTATTCAAATCCAATGTATTTCTATAGCGCTTTCCATGTTGCAACGCTAAAATCAGCTTTACAGTAAATACATATTAGTACAACTTTAGTTTTTCATTTTCTGAGAGGTGTGTACTGTCGTAAATGCTTAATCTAATACAAAGATGCGTCTCCATCCACATGCACGAGACATTTTGGTTTTGGGTTTATAGTTGTCCAAATAAAGTCCTTAACACGGCATCCACTCACAAAATAAAAGTTAGGAAATTTACTAAATATCTTTATGATTCATGATCTTTACCAGACTGATTTCACGGAAAGTCGTGTTATAGTCACGAAAATTTGTATTAATTTATTCGTGTCCATGGCACGAAATTCAGCTTTTTTCGTGCCTTGAGCATGAATTTCTATAAATTGTTTTTCATGTCTGTGGCACGACTTTCTTTTTCGTCTAACCCAAACCCCAACTCCAGGCGAGATTAGTTTTAAAAGCTTTTAAAAGAAAAACATGTAGAAACCAATACATAAAAGTACATTAATTATTAATTATTAACCCAAATCTAACCCCAACCCCAAGCGACAATGTTTTAAAAATAGGAAAAAAAGAAAAAACAATACATAAAATGACACGAAAAAAGTCATTAAAATGACAAAAATCCTGACTATAACATGACTTTCCGTTAGATCATGTTGATCTTTACATAATATCCTAATGATTTTGTCATTACATTTTTTTATAATTTTTACCCATTCAAAGTATTTTTTGCTTTTTCTACATATACCTGTGCTACTTCTCACAAATATAATTGAGTGCGTTTACATGCACAGTCTTACGCCGATTCTGCTTAAAGGAATATTCCATTTTCTTAAAAGAAAAATCCAGATAATTTACTCACCACCATGTCATCCAAAATGTTGATGTCTTTCTTTGTTCAGTCCAGAAGAAATAATGTTTTTTGAGGAAAACATTGCAGGATTTTTTTAATTTTAATGGACTTTAATGGACACCACCACTTAACACTTAACTCAACACTTAACAGTTTTTTTCAACGGAGTTTCAAAGGACTCTAAACGATCCCAAACGAGGCATAAGGGTCTTATCTAGCGAAATGATTGTCATTTTTGACAATAAAAAATAACAAATATACACTTTTAAACCACAACGTCTCGTCTAGATCCCATCCTGAAAGCGTCAGTGTGACCTCACCCAATACATCATGACGTCAAGAGGTCACAGAGGACGAACGCGAAACTCCGCCCCAGTCTTTACAAGTGTGTTGAAAGAGGACCGTTCCGACAGTTGTTGTATGTGGAATGATACTAATTAATGTCTTTGTGTCAATTTATTGTTTACAAGGGTCCGCAAATGTGCGTTTTATATATGTAACACGTGACCTCCGTTCGATACTACGCATTTACGTTAGGTCGCCCTGGACCGTATCTAGACGAGAAGTTGTGCTTTAAAAGTGTATATTTGTTATTTTTATTGTCAAAAATGACAATCGTTTCGCTAGATAAGACCCTTATGCCTCGTTTGGGATCATTTATAGTCTTTTGAAACTCCGTTGAAAAAAACTGTTAAGTATTGAGTTAAGTGTTAAGTGGTGGTGTCCATTAAAATGACAAAAATCCTGCAATGTTTTCCTCAAAAAACATAATTTCTTCTGGACTAAACAAAGAAAGACATCAACATTTTGGATGACATGGTGGTGAGTAAATAATCTGGATTTTTCTTTTAAGAAAATGGACTATTCCTTTAATAAACTGATAACACATGGGGTCATAAAATGGTTTTTTAATCGGGGAAAGCCCATAAACGGTGTAAGCAAAAACCGATCAGCACAGGTAGTTTTTTTGCTCATTACCCCGATATCGCGTGGCATGTAAACACCTTAACCGGCTTTCTCATGGTTTTGTCCATTTGCGCATGTCTCCGCGTGTGAAAGATAGACGTCAGACGCGGAAGTAAGCGCAAAGTAACGCATAAAAGTCTCTGCTCTACTAAAGCAGTTGGCAGAGAAACTGCGAAAATAAAGACTGATGTTATATTTACAGGTTCTGGAGACACGAAAAGAGATAAAACAATATAGCTTAAGACAGATATGCCGTCGGATTTTTGATCGACTATTATGTACTATATGCAATGACGTCACTACCTGCGAGAAACCTGACAAATCTCCAAGTGCTATGTAAACGCAGTTGTCTGCATAGCCGGTTTATTGATTTGCATGTAAACGCATGTAAACAGTTTTTTTTATAATAAACAGATTTTTGATAGTCATCCGCTTATTCTGTGCATGTAAACATACTCAATGGTTTAATTCCCAGGGAACCAACTGATCAAATCTATAGCTTAAAATGCAATGTAAGTCACTTTTTTTTTAAGTCTGCAAAAACTATAATGTATTTATTGTAAATGTATTTTTACTGGCAAGCCAGCATCTTTTAACAGAATTAGGATTGTTACTGAAAAATTGAGAAGCATAAATTGAATTATAAGATACCTGATGTTTCTCACCCTAAACTTTTTGAGTTATCTGGGTTTCTTTGGGCTCTCAGGGTGGACAGATGCTCTTGTAGACTCTGCTGTAGGTATGACTGCAGTATCACTTTCACAGAATGCTGCTTGAGGATTTTTCGACGTATTCCCAGTGGATTTTCCTCATTTCTGTCAGTTACAGAATAGACAGGGATACAGACATAATGGAGGCATCGAACACATGGTGCTGTTTTTCAACTCTTTGGCAACTATTAGAATAGATTTTAACACCCAACTTCTCTTTCTGTAAAGGTAGGTGTGAAAAATTATATCAGATCTAGACTACACAGTGAGCTAACTGTACATACACCAAGACCAACAATAATTGAACAATATGCATATGTGGCCCAATTTTAATTAATGGCATAATAAAAAATACACACAGACAAAAAAAAACCTGTGAATTGTGACAAATTTTACTGGATGCTGTTTTTATGCATTTACAATGCGAAGTTTTAGCTTGGCTTTAGAAAGGACATTAAATCCAAAAATACAAGTGTGACAGCTGCTTGTAAGGACATTTAAGGTGTTACTCGTTAAAAAAAATATATTCTTAAAAATCACTCTGAATTTATTTGAATATAATGCACATGTTGTATTGAACGACCTCATGGGGCTTTTTTAATTATAATTTTTGAAATATAAATATGCTATAAATATAAATAGCCTAATTAATCTTACTAAGTTTGAGTAAACAATACCAACATTTTTATTTTAACAGGTAACAGATGTGATTGTTCTCTTTAAACTGGTCCTGTATAAATTAATTGTGCCAATAAAAGCAAGTGTATTGATTCAAAGCCCAAATCTCCACCCCAGTTCCCCATGTTGTCTATCGGTTGAAGCAGCTTCTGCCTGGTGATGCCCCTGCTGCAGGGACAAATCTGGAGAGTGCTGGGTCTCCCCCACTGCTAATGCGCGCTAATGCCAGTCCCTGACACCATGCCAGATGCTCCTCTCTTGGCAGAGGATCTAAGAAAATGTTGACGTGCTCGCCCCCCGTATGGAGATCTCACGGCCGGTAGGAAAGCAGCGTACGCCAGTGACGCTGTTTCTCCCTTCGGCGCTCCATCTCCTGTATGGCCCCCAGATCTCTTACCTCCCCTGGAGTCTGCCGGATCCAGCTCTTCTTCGCTCCTGACCTTTCCCACAGCAAGGCCCCAATCTGGGCTTATCCGTTGGAGGGCCCAGTCCCCTCGCCAGCTATCCAGCCAGGGATTTCATGGCAGAAATAAGACATCTGTTCTTGAGGATTAGCAAATATTCGTCGCACCCCAGAAAGCCCGTTTGGGTATTGTGGGCTCGGCTAGTGGAACGTTTTACGGGTTACTTAAGCGGAGTTTGATGGCTGTGTTATGTACATTGTGAATCTCTTATCTTCTGTGGGGCTTATTATGTGGCAAAGTTAACATAATGTTAAAGTTGGGTTACTGTTTGTTTTAATATCCTAAGACTAAAATGTCTATAAAGTAATTCATAGAGTTTCTGATTTAAATCCAACCAATATTTTGAAGCAATTCTCAAACCTATACCCTAGTCCTTTACATTGTCTAACTTATTAGACTATATTGCTTATAATTTACTTGAATAACACTTTTTATGTAGCAGACAATAGAAAAAAAATACACTGTAAAAAAAAGAAGTTAAAACAACTTGGTTTAGCAAGTCAATTCAACCCACTATTAAAGTTTTGGATTAAAAAAGTTGACATAACTTATAAATTCAAGATGGATTTGTTGAATTAAGTTGAATTAAATGTTTAAAATTAAAAGAAGCATAAAAATATGTGTTGATTTGACAAAAAATCAAATTTTTTACAGTGTAAAAGAAATGTTAATGTATAAACCTCATCATTCTGGCTCGTGAATATTAATTAGGTGATGCAACATTCACCCAGTAGAGTTAAATGATTTGTGAAAAAACAGATAATCTTTAGTATATATATATATATATATATATATATATATATATATATATATATATATATATATATATATATATATATATATATATATATATATATATATATATATATATAATCGATATAAAAAATGTGTTTTTTAAATCAACTGCTAATCCAACATTAAAGTTTCTATTAGGGTACATTTACACTAAAAACAGAGTTTATCTGTTGCGTTTTTGAAAAGTGCATGTCGCATACAGATGATGTTGTTAAAACAATATCACAAGAACCAATCCAACTAAACAACGAAACAACGAAAAATTTTGCATGTCAGGCTAGTAGTTGGTGGTGTGTCGCATGATGTCTGATGATGTAATATGCATGTGCCTGACCATTATGACACCACAGTTTTCACAAATTTGCAAACAACTAAAAATTATGAATGTCAAGCTAGTAGTTGGGGGTGTCACATGATATCTGATGATGTAATACGCATGTACATGACCGTCATGACATCACAGTTTTCAAAAATTTGCTTAAAGGACAAGTTCGGTATTTTAGACTTAAAGCCCTGTTTTCAGATTGTTTATGGTGAAATAGAACGGTTTTGACTGAAATTTCGACATTTGCGGCTGCCCTGAGAATTTTCGCGTGATTGTGTTTCACCTCCCACCTTTACAATGGGTTTAATGGTGCACTGGAACAATCCTTCCTAAAGTGCATTAAACTTTCGTTTACAAAGACGTGAAACTCACCGAGTGGTCAGGGGTGTTCACTGATATGCTCACACAAAAATCGCTGCAAAAGACGGATTCCAACAGGTTTTATCGTAGTTTTCACCAACTCCATTGACTTGTATTAGATGTCCTGTGAGGTACGGTATTACTCCGCGCCGGGAACTTTGTTTCTATTCTTGCAATTGGCAATGGCGGATTAGCGCAACCACCTGGGCTGGAGTGTTTATTATTCAAGCTCTAAGCGGAAGAATGTACGGGTGTGAGGCGTTTGGAAAAATAGGTCCACAAGTTAACAACGAATGCTAAAACAGCTGTTGGAAAGCATCTTTTGCAGCGATTTTTGTGTGAGCATATCAGTGAACACCCCTGACCACTCGGTGAGTTTCACGTCTTTGTAAACGAAAGTTTAATGCATTTTAGGAAGGATTGTTAAACCCATTGTAGAGGTGTGAGATGAAACACAAACACGCGAAAATTCTCACAATTCAAAACAATTTGTGAAACAATGAAAACAACCAAAAATACTATATTATGCATGCCAGGCTAGTAGTTGGTGGTGTCACATGACATGATGTCTGATGATGTAATACGCATGTGCATGACCATCATGACATCACAGTTTTTTACAAATTTGCGAAACAACGAAATAACGAAAAATTATGCATGCCAGGCTAGTAGTTGGTGGTGTCACATGATATCTGATGATGTAATAAGCAATAGGCATGACCGTCATTAAATCACAGTTTTCACAAATTTGCGAAACAACGAACAAAAAAATAAAAAAGCCTGCATGCCAGGCTAGTAGTCACATGATGTCTCATGATGTAATACACATGTGCATGACTGTTATGACATCACAGTTTTCACAAATTTGCGAAACAACGAAATAACAAAATATTATGCATGCCAGGCTAGTAGTTGGTGGTGTCACATGATATGATGATGTAATAAGCAATGGGCATGACCGTCATGAAATTACAGTTTTTACAAATTTGCGAAACAACGAACAAAAAAATAAAAAAAAAGCCTGCATGCCAGGCTAGTAGTCACATGATGTCTGATGATGTAATATGCATGTGCATGACCGTCATGACATCACAGTTTTCACAAATTTGTGAAACAATGAACAACAAAACAACATAAACAACAAAAAATGCTGTATTATGCATGCCAGGCTAGTAGTTAGTAGTGTCGCATGATGTCTGATGATGTAATACGCATGTGCATGACTGTTATGACATCACAGTTTTCACAAATTTGCTTAACAACGAACAATGAAACAACAGAAAATGCTGTATTATGCATGCCAGGCTAGTAGTTAGTAGTGTCACATGATGTCTGATGATGTAATACGCATTCGCATGACCCTCATGACAGCACAGTTTTCACAAATTTGTGGTTTTGCAGTTAACACAGAGACTGTAATGGTACTGTTCTCAAAAACTTTAAAACCCATTTTTAAAGTTAGCAAGTTCAGGCCCCCATTAAAACGTTTTAAAAATGGCCAAGTTGAAAATGGTGTTGTGTAAGGGGCCCCTTTAATGAACTTTCCTATTCTGGCTTGTATCTTATAATCAAGACATGAATGAATAAATTCTTCATTACACAAACATCACCGCAGTGTAACAGGAAGCATAAATGCCTTTAAAAAATCAAAGCCTCGCTCAATTGTATGGTCAAGTCTGCTCATTAGCGCAGTGGGGTAGTGTTTACGGGCAGTCCTGGGGCTTTGTTTGTCTCAGAAATCAATGTGTAACCCGATCCCGCTCTCAGGTAATTTACCCCTGATTATGGGAAAAGTGCTCCCCTGTGCCAAATCATCTTCTCCACAGGGAGACTCTCAGACACACCATTCAGATGCTCCTACCTTTCCCATCAGCACCCTGCGTGCCCTGAGACAGGGGCCGGACGGAGACAGATGTAGTCAGTGTGTTGGTGACATTAGCCGGTCTTGATAGCCCTCAGGGGTAAAAGAGCTTTAAGCCTCTGAGTCATATGGCTGGTGACTGCATTGCTTCAGAATATGCTGACCTCATGGAATGTCCTCAGGTGGCAGGAACATGTGTCTGAAATGTGTACGTCACTATAAACCTACCGATAAGACACAAAGAATCATCTTATATGAATACATGTGGGCGAATCTTTTTTAAAGGTCACATTTATAAAAAAGCGAGGGAGGGGGATTTTAGTTTACTGTAAAATGTTGAATTACGCCATGTTGTATCGTTAATATGAATCTTATAAAAAATTAAATACACATACTTTCAAGTTACTTAAGTCAAGTTTGTGTTATGTACAAAGCATTATGAATATGACAGTCTGATACAAATCTATCTTTTACTGTTACCTATACCTGTAAAAACGAAACTAAATATCTTTAACATTGATTGAGTAAGATTGTGTCATTAAAAATCTAAAGACTGAAATCAAAAGGTTGAAATCAACAAATGAATGAGATCAAACTTCAATGTTCCTAATCGCATCATTACCTTATGAAACTTAAGCCTAGATTTCACAGACATGTTAATATATTTTTGTATTTCGTTGTGTCTCTACTGCCTTTACAAATATGTATTTACCGTAGCTTTACAACAGTGCAAAACTGTACAAAAAAACTATAGAAATGAACTAGATAAACTAGAAATAAGACCAGTGTGTAGATTTAGCGGCATCTAGTGGTGAGACTGGGAATTGCAACCAATGGGTCAGTCCACAACTCACCCCTCCCTTTCGAAACGCATAGTGAAGCTATGGTAACCGCCACAGAAAAAACATTTAGGGCTCTATCTTACACCCGGCGCAATGCAGTGCAATGTGCGACGCAAGTTTCTTTTGCTAGTTTTCACCCTGCGCAATTATTATTTTCACGTTTAGCGCCACGTTGTTTAAATAGCAAATGCATTTGCACCCCCTTTTGCGACCATGGGTGTTCTGATCTAAAAACGAGGTGTTTTCGGGCGCATTGTTGGCGTGTTGCTATTTTGGGGCAACTAAAATAGACTACGCCATTGACCAACAAAAACCTGCTCTAAAGTCTAAATTCAATGGCGCAGTATGTTTTTTGTTATTTAAAGGGCGCATTAGTAATATGCGCCCATAAACGGGACACAACGCGTGTTTGCTTATCACATACATGAATGCACAACAGCACAAAAACGCTTTTAAATATGAAAGATTAAAGGATTGAATGTAAAAGATTATTTTTGAGTCTCTTGGACATAAATGAGGACAGATTATGAGACGTTTAAAGGCACAAAGAGCTGCTTCACCTGCAGCCTGGTAAGTAAATAAATGCTTTGCTTTAAACAAATGCATCTGTTTTTAAATGTTTTTTAACCACGGATTTATTGTATATGATGACTCTGTACCTGTGGATATGGTGAGATGAGAAACATTTTTAAGTCATGCTTAAAAAAAAACTTACGCTGTCAAAGTGCTGAAACATGCGGAGAGCCGTTTGTAAATTCTTTATCTCCTGTTTGTTACAAATAAAGTATTTTTACATTACAAACCTTTTCTTACATACTTGTAAATTATTTTTTGATGATACTGGATAGCCATACATTTAAAGCAATTACAAGCCTACTTTTTTACTTCCATGACTAAAAGAAAACTTCAAAACTTAGTTTTTCAGTTTACAAAGTCCATCATCTAAATAGGGATTAAACATAGCGCCAGCGCAACTGGCTTTTAAAGGGGATGAGAGCTGAGACTCTCATTGGTTTATTGCACGTTACACCCAAAATACTCCCATTACTCATTAAAAAAAAGGACAAGCCCTTTCGACCGTGCGCTCGGCGCACAAACCATTTTTCCCATCGTTAAATTAGCAAAAGTGGATTCGGACACACCCATTTAGACGTTGCGCTGTGTGCTTTAGACAATGCGCTTAGATCATTAAAATATAGCCCATAATTGTCTAAGACAACATAGTGACAAAACTCCCTTTATAGGGCAGTCTGTCCGTTTAGGGGGCTACTGTAGAAACATGGCAGTGCGAAATGGCGACTTCCATGTAGGTGGACCCGAGTTGTATGGAGATAAAAACTGTTCATACTAAGGAGATAAAAACTATACAGTTCATTTTGTAAGGTCTTTTTACACCACTGATAATATATTATGTTGCATTTTGGTTCTAGAGATCATTTAAAAAGTTACATAATGCACATTTAAAGGGACACTCTACCTTTTTTTGAAAATATGCAAATTTTCCAGATCCCTTGGAGTTAAACATTTGATTTTTACTGTTTTGGAATCCATTCAGCTGATCTCCGGGTCTGGCTGTACCACTTTTAGCATAGCTTAACACAATCCATTGAATCTGATTAGACCATTAGCATTGTGCTAAAAAATTACCAAAGAGTTGTTTTTCCTATTTAAAACTTCTTCTTCTGTAGTTACATTGTGTACTAAGACCAACGGAAAATTAAAAGTTGCGATTTTCTAGGCAGATATGGCTAGGACTATACTCTCATTCTGGCGTAATATTCAAGAACTTTGCTGCCGTAACATGGCTGCAGGCCATTTTTCCTACATAAATGTGCTTATTTAAGATTTTAATGTTTAGACATTACACAAAAGCATTTATGACATCTGAGACCATAACATCACTTACAGTCTTACCCCAGCACGGAAAGCCAATATTGTGACTAAAACAGGCCATAAAAGTTATTAATGATGTCGAACACAATGGTTAGATGAGCGCTTTGGCCTCCTCAAAAGGTTATACGCTTGTGAATGCGAGTTCTCTGAAGTCTCTTGCAGACTGCTAATCACAGTGGCCTTTTGCAGGAACACAAACAGGACTCATGGATGAAACCTGAGCGCGGCCTCTACGCCAGGATTGGGTTTCAGCGGGCTCCCGGGAGCCACTGCGCATCCCGCACACAAACATGGGATTATGTGCCATAGTAACGCTGTATCGTACAGTACATTACATGCCTACTCTCTTTCCTATGGTGTTTAGATTTACCGCTGAAGCTCAGATATGATCATTCGAATAGCAGAAACTAGTTTCCCCTTTCAGCGTAATGAATTAATGAGAGATGGGGGCTCTGTTCCAAACCTAGGGGCCGTCCACCACCTACATAGGCAGCTTCCCTTTAACTCGAATTGAACTAGAAGTGAGTGATTGAAGTTGATCCACTTTAAACAAGTCACAGCAATGCTATTGAAAAAACACTTTTGGTTCTCCAAAGGACCTTTCAGTCTTTTGCCATTATTTGTGGTCGATCAAAGACGCAGTGATGCAAACCCACACATCAAAACATCATATTCTGTGTTCTCACATTTCATGCGTTGGGCCTGAAGCCCCCTTGATGGAGAGGATGCCTCCTGAGCCCCATTCACAGTTACAACAGCAGCATCGGTGCCGCCCCCGCACCTGCTCCTGCACAGACCCCGAAGTCCCAGCGCTTGGGCCCCCAAGAGCCACAAGGTGGGAGACGGGATCAGCATCAGTCTCGTAACCTTCTTTCAAGATCCAAAATCCCCTCAGCCCCCCCACGCCACATCCTGCATCTCCTCGCGTGCACTTTCGGAGTCTATTTGAACCGTGACCTTGGGCACCCCCTGAAACTCCTGCGCTGTGATGTCAGCAGGGGGTCCGGCGGAGGGCAAGCCGAGGGTAGCGGCTTGTTAGCGGGTCGAGGGTCGAGAGCTTCAGGGGCCGGATTAGAGTAATGAGGGAAACGCTGGAGGATGGAGAGAGAGAGTTGAGGTTCACCTTAGCATCCATCGATCTCAAGCACTCCAGGACGGCTACTAGGAAAACAAGCCCCCTGATTTCTGCTAATTATGATGCATGGTTACTCAATACTGGGTTCTATCTGCAAAAGAGAAACAAAGACGAGATACTAAATTATACTTAAAAAGATTTTAATATGCACATTTTTCATAACATTCATACAAGCATGAGTTACTACTGTATGTCAACAGCTGTCTCATGTGTGTCTATTTCTATTTTAAGAGAACATCTAAGACAGGAGTATATTAATATTTAAATAAAACATCTCTTCGAACTTTGCATCTTGCAACAAAAGAGCAACCCTAGAGAAAATTTTAATTTTCTTATCTCAATTATATATCCTGACAACACTGATGTCACCAAAATAGCACGTACAGGTGCAGTTTACCTGTAAGGAAAAGGGGAAATAATTTGGATTATTAAATTCATAATTAATAATTCAGGCTACTTCTGAATGGCTGTCAATGGAAAAAGCTTAGAGAGGACCTAACTAAATCATGCTAACTAGTCAAACTTTGACCCATTGGCAGAAGTTTCACCAAGATTATCAGCAGTGACTTGGCTGATCAACAGAAGCATTTTGCTCTGGATAGACAGACGGACGGACGGATGGGCAGGCAGACAAACAGAGACAGAAAGACAGACAGACAGAGATATAGATAGATAGAGATATAGACAGACCGACAGACAGATAGAAAGAGATATCGATAGATAAATAGAGATATAGACAGCTAGAGAGCTAGCTAGATGGATGGATGGACAGAGAGATAGAGATATAGATAGATAAAGATATAGACAGACAGACAGACATAGATGATGGATGGATAGATGTATGGACAGAGAAATAGAGATATAGATAGATAAAGATACAGACAGACAGACAGACATAGATGATGGATGGATAGATGTATGGACAGAGAAATAGAGATATAGATAGATAAAGATACAGACAGACAGACATAGATGGATGGACGGACGGACGGACGGGCAGGCGGACGGACGGACAGACAGACAGACAGATAACGCAAGACAGACAGACAGAGATATAGATAGAAAGAGAGATAGACCGACAGACAGAGATATCGATAGTTAAATAAAGATATAGACAGCTAGAGAGCTAGCTAGATAGATAGATGGATGGATGGATGGATGGACGGACAGAGAGATAGAGATATAGATTGATAAAGATATAGACAGACAGACAGACAGAAAGACAGAGATATATATATATACAGACAGACATACATGGATGGATGGATGGATGGACGGACAGACTGAGAGAGATATAGATAGATAAAGATATAGACAGACAGACAGACAGACAGAGATGGATGGACGGACGGACGGATGGACAGACAGATAACGAAAGACAGACAGACATAGATATAGATGGAGATATAGATAGAAAGAGAGATAGACAGACACACACACACAGATATTGATAGTTAAATAAAGATATAGACAGCTAGAGAGCTAGCTAGATAGATAGATGGCTGGATGGATGGATGGACGGACAGAGAGATAGAGATAGATAAAGATATAGATAGACAGACAGAAAGACCGAGATACATATACAGACATAGATAGATAGATAGATAGATAGATAGATAGATAGATAGATAGATAGATAGATAGATAGATAGATAGATAGATAGATAGATAAAGATATAGATATAGACAGACAGACAGACAGACAGACAAACAAAGAGAGAGATATAGACAGACAGACACACAGACATGGATGGATGGATAGACAGACATACAGACAGATAGAGAAATAGATAGATAGAGATATAGACAGACCGACAGACAGAGATATCGATAGATAAATAGAGATATAGACAGCTAGAGAGCTAGCTAAATAGACAGATGGATGGAGGGATGAACAGAGAGATAGAGACATAGATAGATAAAGATACAGACAGACAGACACACAGAGAGATATAGATCGAGACAGACAGACAGACATGAATGGATGGATGGACAGACAGACAGGCAGACTGATAGAGATACAGATAGATAGAGATATAGATAGACTGACAGACAGAGATATCGATAGATAAATAGAGATATAGACAGCTGGAGAGCTAGCTAGATAGACAGATGGATGAATTGACTGATGGACAGAGAGATAGAGATATAGATATAGATATATAAAGATATAGACAGACAGAAGGACAGACAGATAGACAGACAGACAGACAGACAGATATAGATAGATAGATATAGATAGACGGAGAGATAGAGATATAGATCGATAAAGATATAGACAGACATTAAGATAAAGACAGACAGACAGAGATAGATAGATAGATAGATAGATAGATAGATAGATAGATAGATAGATAGATAGATAGATAGATAGATAAACAGACAGACAGACAGACAGACAGACAGACAGACAGCTAGAGAGATATAGATTGACAGACAGACAGACAGACAGATAATGTATAAGCTGCTATTGCAAAATCCACATCAATGCATAATTCTGCAATAGCACAAAAAAAGAAAACAGCACATAAAGACGTGGTGTATTTATTCAAGCCTTCACATTTTTGGCAGACTTTCAGCAATTGCAAACAACAGACACAGATTTGACCTTTTCAATTGGTGCAGACCGAACTCACGCTGTTCTGCAGAGAGGGTGGCAGACAAAAGCTGAACTCACCACCAGAAATCATTACTACGTAGGACGAGGGCTTCGGCTCACATTAACAGATGCGCACTTGTCTACACTAGATGAGTACTGAGCACTTAAATGAATGCTCGAGAGATTCATGACACAAAGGGACTCATGAATCTTCCCGCTCTTTTTTTCTGCAGGTTTCAAAAATCGTCCCAAGTCTCTTAAAGTCTTCATAAACCCCAGCAGCCACAAGAAAGAGGCGTACAAAATCTACCTGGACGAGGTGGCGCCGCTTTTCAAACTCGCTGACATACAAGCAGATGTCACCGGTACGTCACACACACACATGCACAATACTGTTGTATACAAGTACAAATCTGTCAGAGTTGCTTTTCCTCTCAAGGTGAGTGCAGGTGATTGCCAACCCCTTTGGGTCTTAAACTGCTGGTCAAAGTGCATTAGCGTCTGCCCTCGGGGTCTGTTCACTCACAGGATTCATTCTTCACTACTTAGCAACTCCCTGTGAAGGCTAATAAGCTTGACATTGTGCTTATCGCCATTAGGCATTGACGATAGATCAGGGGAAATCAATATTTTAGGGGGAGGAATGTCAAGGTTCCTATGCTAATTTATCATTAGAACATCCACTTAAAATTCATATTAATCACATTTACCATTTTAAATTGTCTTTACATTTTATTGAACATGCACTTTTTATTATTAGTGGTGGTTTTTAAGGCAAACATGACTGGTGTTGCTGGTCATTGAATTGGGGTTTGTTCAAATCTCAATCCATACTTAAAGGGATAGTTCACCAAAAAATGTATTAACTTACCCTCAATTTGTTCCAGAAGGGTTTAAATTACTTTCTTCTGCTGAACACAAAGATATTTTGAAGAAAGTAGCCAAACATATCTGGGGCACCATTGACTTCTATAGTAGGAAAAAATAATACTAGGTAAATTATCACTTTAAGCTTAAAGGAAAACTTCAATATTTTGCTATGTTCTTACCTCAGCTTGGACAAATTAACACTTAGCTATATTTTTTTTCTTTGGACAGAGCTCTTTAATGTGTTAGCATTTAGCCTAGCCCCATTCATTCCTTAGGATCCAAACAGGGATGCATTTAGTAGCCATCAAACACTTCCTTGTTTTTCCTATTTAAAAACTGTTACATGAGTAGTAACACGAGTAAGTATGGTGGCACAAAATAAAACTTTTGTTTGGAGCCATAGGAATGAATGGGGCTAGGTTAAATGCTAACACTTATGAAGCGCTGTACAAAGATTGAAAGTGCACGCATTGATAAAAGATAGGTATGTATTAATTAATCTAAGTTGAGGTAAGAACGTAGTGAAATATTGAAAAACGGTGGTGTTTTCCTTTAATGCAACACACACTGATTTTTCAGAATGATGAGGAAAGCTACGCTGTTTTTTCACCTGCTCAAAAAATGGTACTTAAGTACTTCTTTAAATGATGAATTTACATAGGGTTTGGTTTTATTTTATGTCATTTACACATTTGGCAAGCACTTGTATCCATGCAAAGCAACTTCAAAAACCTCAATCTACATTTTTTTTTAATCAATATGTGTGATTACTGTTGCTGGCACAATACCTCTACCTATTGAGCTAGAGGAGCACTTCATAAAATAAATAGAAAATAATCTGGCTGTGTACTAAACATCAAAAACATATCCCTCCATATTTTTTGTTTATGTCTATTTCTCTGCACCATATGTGTGTGTGTTACACTGGAAGTAACAGCTGTACAACACTACTGTGGATGGTCCTAAATGCATCTTACACTCATAATGACAGGAGAAGTGTATCCTCCGTCAGAAACCTGACCCAGGGGGAGGAACTGCACCCATCTGTTCTAACACAGACCCCCCTCCCCGTACCCACCTCCAAACACAGACACACATACACACACCCACCCAAGACCCTATCCCCGCATAGACAAATACAAACTATACGGACGCACCCACACATCATGCGCCCCCTGCTTTTGGGAAGGGAACGCCGCAATCTGTGCTCTCTAATGAATGTGGCTACCTGATTCCAGAAGCCATTTACACAGTAATAGAATCCGATTCCTGATGATGCGTTCCCGAGGGCAGAGGCTCAGAACTCGAGGTGAAGCCATTAAACAACATTTTACCTAATAGAAATTAAATATCTCATTCTGCCGCCCTGACCAGGGAGAGGAACGCAGAGCTCGGAGAATATATGTGATCGAATTAGCTCCAGGCTTTATTGCAGAAAGATGCATGGACGATGTTCGCCAGTGGTCACGATCAGGAGAAGCAATTACTGCCTGTAATTCAGAGCTATTTACGGATAACCAATGCCTGTACATTTTTGGTCATTTAAGAATCTAATTTAGTATTTTATGTGAATGGGATTTTGTAGATTAAGCACTGTTTTAACTCCAAATTTTATTTTTAACTAAAACGAATGATCTTTGGTAGTTTGGTGATGAATGGAGAGTTAGCTGTTGATACATGTAGGTGGCTGGATTGTGGCAAGGTCAGAGGCATGTGTTTATTTACTTGGGTTTGCAAGTGCACCCCCTACAGGTCAGCAATGAAAATTAGGGTTGAGGCTGTCAAAATGCATGTAGTCTTGCATGCATGTGCATAGAGTAAGTGTAAAATGCCAAAACACAGTACATTTAACACACACTTAAACAACAATCCTAATACAGGTTTATTCATTACATGGCAACAGCATTCAATCTATTCTTAACAAGAATATAGAAAATTATAAATTTTCATTATATAAATTTTCATTAGTAAATGCACTTGCTAACATTAACTATCAATGAACAGTATATTTATTTTATTTATATAAATATTCATATTCTATTGTTGCATTGGAATTAAACATTAACAAAGATTAATAAATGTTGTTATTTAAATATATATATTAGCAGCAAATTATATTATACTGCAAATATATTAGCAGCCCAATATATTTAATATTATATATTTAATATATATATATATATATATATATATATATATATATATATATATATATATATATATATATATATATATATATATATATATATATATAGAGATTAACAACATTAAATATAAACTTAAAAAAGATTAATAAATGTTGTTATTTATATATTAATTAAATATTAAGTAAATAAATACATATATTTATTTTTAAAATTTCAACCTTTTTTAAAATGTTACCGATAAATTAACAAAAAATTCAAGCTTATGATCAATTTCTGTGATCACATTTGTGTGCACTTTTTTTGATCCGCATGCAGTTAAGCTGGTACTGCAAATATATTAGCAGCCCAATATATTTAATATATATATATACAACATTAAATATAACAATAACAAAGATTAATAAATGTTGTTATATTTATATTTAAATAAATAAATACACATATTTATTTTTACAATTGCAACCTTAACAAAAAATTCAAGCTTATGATAAATTTCTGTGATCACATTTGTGTGCACATTTTGTGATCTACGTGCATGTAGTTAAGCTGGTACCAGGGACAGCCAGGCGTGCTATAATGTGCATCTTTTGTGTGCATTGCAAAGCACGTTCTTTAACAACAACTACAAAAAAAACATCCATCTGCAAGTGTCACATCAGCCACGGTGAACCCTTTGATGGGTGGTCACAGCTGGGACCCGCTTCATTGCAGAGGTGCCCCAGAAAATGCTAAGTGGGACACGGGCGTGCACAATGCCATCTGCGACGTGCCACCCCTTTCCCCCCGCGTTCACTGGCATTTTCCTGTGCCATACAGGCAAGTGCTTATGCCACATGAAGCCAAAACTAAATCGCTGTACAAAGACACTTCAGTATTTAGTAAATCTAGCTGTTTCTAAATCTAGTGAGCCGTTACCTAGACAGCATTTTTTGGCATTATGTAACAGGAATAAAGACGGGTAGGTAGCAACCTTTGTATTATCTAACACACTGTGCTTTGCACTGCATTTTTTCCTGTAGCTCAATTGGTAAAGCATTGCATTAGCAGCACAAAAGGTCATGGGTTCAATTCCCACAGTGCACACCTACTGATATAACGTATGGCCGTGTAAGTAGATTTTGGAGAAGATCTGCTATTTCCTGAATCATGTATTAAACTTACTTGTTTCTGACCCATGACCTGGTTGATCTTTATCATCATCACTGTATTGTAATGTAAATGGTGAACTGCCCTGACCTTATTTTGCACACATGAAAACAAAACAAACATAAAAGCAGCCGCCTATTTCCACCACCACTCATATTCTTGATTAAAAATGCAAACAGCGTGCAAGTATAAATTTTGCTTTACAGCCAGGACCATATGTTCTACTGTAGACATTTGCCAAAGCCTGGAAACGGGTACTAAAGGCAGTTTCGAGTGTTTTTCTTTCTTAAAAAACATTAACTCTTTCTCTTCCACAGTCACTGAGAGAAAAGGACACGCTCTCTCTATACTGAAAGACTGCATTTTGGAGGACTATGATGGGTATGTATGCACATCTGTACTGCAAAGAAAGCACAGTTTTTTATTAATATCATTAAGTGGGTTACATATATTCCCTGGGAACCTATGACTTTAGCCCTATTCGGACAATAATTGTTTTTATAAGGATGTCTGTAAAAGAAGTGCAGAATGACTTTTTCATTGATCACCATTTAAACACAGAGATGTGGATTCGGACGGAAATTAAATTACCACACGACCTTGGTGTTCCTCAAGAATAGTAGGTAATTGACCCTTCGCTAATCCAAGCCCGAAAACCGCCACAGGCTAATCGTAGTTTAGCAGCCGTAACTAGGCGCAGGAGGTCTGTCAAGCTTTTGAGCGAGGGAAACATGCCGAAGCGTTGTGCGTATGGATTGTGTAAATCTGATACCCGGTATCCTAAATGTTGGGATGGGGTGGTGGAATTTTTTCCCTTCCTGAAACTTTAAACCCAAGGGGAGAAATGCCAGACGTGGATCAAACTAAATGCCAACAGAATTAACAAAAACATATATGTTTGCTCCAATGAGCACGCTAATGTTGGTTGCTACAATAATAATAACGGTTCTTTGTTCATAATGCATACATTTGAACATAAAATAAGATCATTAAAGGCAAGACGGAGGCTGACTGCCCTGCTGAAAAAACAGCATCAAACCAGCATGGACCAGCATGGGAATTATGCTGGTCTATGCTGGTTTAGCTGGTGGTCACAGCATACCAGCACCAAAACACAATATATGCTGGTATGACCAGCATGGGATGCTGGTGCTAATGCTGGTGCTAATGCTGGTGCTAATGCTGGTTTGTTGCTGGTTTAGCTGGTGCTAATGCTGGTGCTGATGCTGGTTTGATGGTGGTTTAGCTGGTGTTCACTAGCAAACCAGCACCAAAACACAACATATGCTGGTCTTGCTGGTATGCTGTTTTTTTCAGCAGGGTGACATACTTTAAAAAAATATTTTAGCATTTTGTTAATGGACGGCCTCCCCCTGAGTACCCCACTCCAAAGCTTGACAGGAGTAGCAACAGTAACTAAGGAGGGCAGGGCTTAGCGAAGGGTCAATTCGGTCAGGAATTTTTAAGCGGGTGGTCGAAGAAAAACATTGACATTCTGGATTCGGATGGCAATAAAATCACTGACAACCATCTGTAAATGATAAAAATAGGGCTTTACACAAGCTAAGCTACAGGAACAAATCTGCACTGTCAAAATTATTTGCTGCCTTAAATTTTTTTGTTTAATCAACTCAGATTTACAAGTCATTTCAACTTACCATTATTCTTTTGACAAGAGATGAGTTGCTACAACTTATAAAACGAAGTTGATTTATTTCAACTATATTTTGTAAGTTATACACTGCAAAAAATTATTTTCAAGAAATAAATGTCTTAATATCTTTGTCTTGTTTTCAGTAAAAATATCAAAACATTTTTAAATTAGGATGCTTTTTCTTGATGAGCAAAACGAAAATAAGTCTAATTTTTAGACCAAAAATATCAAATGTAAGTGATTTTGTGCATAAAACAAGCACAAAAAATCTGCCAATGGAGTAAGCAAAAAAATTCAGGAAAAATTCAAGAAAAATTAGCTTACCCCATTGGCATTTTTTTTGCTTGTTTTGTGCACAAATTCACTTAAATTTGATATTTACTAGACTTATTTTCTTGGGTCATTTTGCTCAACAAGAAAAAGCATTTTAATTTAAGAATTTTTTGATATTTTTACTGAAAACAAGACAAAAATACTAAGAATTTTTTCTCTTGAAAATCATTTTTTGCAGTGTAATAACTCGTCTCGAATCGAAGATTAATAATATTAAAGGTGCAGTGTGTAAGTTTTAGCTGCATCTAGTGGTGAGGTTGCGAATTGCAACTAATGGCTCAGTCCACTTTTGATTTGATTTTGATTGAACAAAAAAATTATGGCAGCTAAGAGGATATTAGATTGGCTGTCCACACTATAATTTTACATGTAAGAAACTTTGCTTCATTTAAATAATTGAGCTTGGCCACAATTGTACACTGATTTGTGTATAGTCTAAAATGTAATGATCAAATTGAACTAGATATGCCAAAAAATCTGATTACTGGTTACTGTCTGCCTGAAAAAAAAACCTTAGACTCTCGATGTGCTAAACCATAATTTGAGCAAAACTCCAATTAAAAGGTGGCATTTTTTGGGCTCTGTGATGAGAGTAAAGATGGCACGAAGTCAAAGCCAGATATGAAAGCATGATCCTGCCTCTCCCTCACGTCTCCACGGCTCTCTGGAGGTGACATTTAACATACAAAAATAAAGTAGTGTTTGGGACACAATGAGAGGGGGAGAGAGAGAAAGACAGAGGTGAACTTATACAAAATGAGCGATAATACTTTGATTGGAGCGGCGTGCCGTGGGGCCTGGTGCGAAGCTCACCGGTAGAGCAGGTCTCTCCGGTGCGGCTCGGCAGGTGGCTCCTTAATTACCTATTCTGGAAGCAGTGATGAAGTACCGCCATCCAGTCGACGGCGGGCGCGGGGCATCGCTCACACCAAATCGTACGGTCTCTCTCCGTGTGCTCCAGTACTTCTCACAATTAGCTCCTCTTAAATATCTCCGGCCCCGGCTTAACGCTCATCCGTTACCGCCGCCACGCTGTTCGGCTGCATCCTTTGGGCTCGGCGGGAGGGGACGTGCTGGGTCTGGCACAGTGGTCTTTGATTAAAAACACAGCGTGCGGGTTCACGGCGGTGGCGAAGGGACAAGGGCAAACATCAAGTGAAGAAGAGGTTCGTGTTGAAGGGTGATTAATTTGTGGGGCCTACGAAGGTGATGAGAAGGCTTGAATCGAAGGTGCTGTTATGGATCATGAAAATAAAGACATTACTTTGAAGCAGTGGAGATGTAATTTGTGATGTGATGGAGTTTGCGCAGGATTTCTTTGTTAATACAGTTTGACACGAGGTTTATACTTTAGGGCGCACTAACTGGACAAACCCATACTTGAGTACTTTTGTCTCCCCTCCCCACGCATGATGTGGGGTCGTTTGGGATATGATGACACATGGCTGCATGTATTTGTGCTGCGTGTATCAGAATTTTTTACAGTGACAGCTGAAGTTTGTCACTCTGACCCCAAATCAATGCGAACCATGCCAGAGACCATCTCTGCAAAGTATACCAGGGTATGTATAAGCGTACCGCACCTTGGTACATAGTTGTAAGTACACCCTTTAGGGTTTAAAGTTTTTTTCAAAATGCTATAAATTTATTGAATCAATATATAAATGTGCATTCATCTTTGCCATGTTATATTCATTTAGTTGACTAGTGGTATACACTGATAAAAAATAAACATTAATGGCATTAATCAAAACACTTACTTTGTCATATTAAGAACACTGTCGTTGCTGCTGTCATCCTTGATCAGCTCTAAAATGTTTTGGTCCTGCTCGATTTTCGTTGAATTTGAGTAAAATAATGAAAAGTTTTTCATAAGATCCCCTGGGGTCAATGTGTTAGCATGACAGAAGCTTGATGCTGTCGGGAGAACAAGCAACAGCCGACATTTTTCCGTTTCCCGAGTGCCTCTTGCGTAAATTATTAAATTTTAATGGCTCACGTTTCTTTCCCGTCACAAAAACCACCACAGGTTTATCAATGCCATCAAAGTATTATTTTGTTTTTGTTTGTTTGTTGATCATGAAATACAAAGTAGATGAGAAAAACTAGGATCCTGTGTGTATTCAAAGCGCCGCCATTATTGTTTACAATGCGTGGAATGGTGCGCTGTGATTGGTTAAGCAGGTTTATTACACGGCTCTCTGGAATGCTTGATTCTGATTGGTCAGTTGAGACATTTGCAGGTTCATTCTTTTCAAATAATAACCGCTCCAAAGTAATAATGCATAGCCGGCACTACTTGTACGATTAAAACTTCTCAAAGACTGGCTAAAAGAGAAAAAAATGGAGACAGACAAGTATGAAGCAGAGGATCTTAACATGCCTCTACATCAGGGATTCCCAAAGTGTGGTACGCGCACCCCCAGGGGTACGCGAGCTGCCACCAGGGGCGAGAGGAAAAATGTAATGGCGGTCTGTTTCTTTAAGTGGGATTTTTCCATACAATAAATAAATAAAAAAATTAACAGTAAACATTTCCTTTGTAATCGCTTTTATTTTAAATAAAAAACTATAATTTATTAGTTTTTGATAGAAACGTAGAAGACAGCTGCTGTCTTTTTCTACGCACTGCTCTTCTGTTATGCACTGCAGCCGCTATTTGCGTGCCAACTCGTTTCATTCATTCCATATATATTATAAATATGCTTAACTGGCTGAAATCAGGGAAACTGTCATGTGGGACGTCTTATGATAAAGTTGTTAGTCACGAAGGAGGAGAGGGACCAAGAGAGAGAGACTTTTTTATGGCAAAAATAGAAATAATGAAATGTGACGAGACATGGGCACAGGATACGCGAGCAATGTGTTTTCATGCATGGTAAAGAGACCGCCAATGAATTATATAATAAAATACATAAATACTTACTGTAGAGAACGTATTAAAAGCTTTCATTTAATTTTGTTTGAAACTTGAGCTGTTATAATGAATCTGCAAACTATTATACACCTTTTGTGCGAACAGTAAAGGCTTTCGTTAATGTGTTTGATGGGTCTGCACGTGACGCACTGGTAAACATGAGGAAACCTCTCATATGTCATCTATTAGCTGACGGCAGTAAGTGTACGTTTTTTACCATAGTAAACTCGAATGGCGTCTAAATATCACAGTGGTTAAACGCATACACGGGGGCGCGCATCATCTACGCTGAGCGTAGTTTCAGATGGTGCAATAGGCGTAAATATTTTTCACAATGTTGGACGTAGCTAAGCCCGACGTAGGACTATTACACCCAACTTCTTAACGTCCGGCTAGTGCAACCGGCCCTTGGTTATTTGCGCATGATTAAACATGAGTATTTATGGTGAGAAAATAAAGCTTTTTTGGATTTTTTTTAAAATGGGGATTGGTGGTGCGCCAACCCGGTTGGGACATAGAAGGGGGTGCGCAGGAAAAAAAGTTTCGGAACCCCTGCTCTACATTATCCCTTACTTATTGCATTCTGCAGAGAAGGAGTGGCATTTATCGCGTTTTGGGAAAAAACGGAGAAATGATGACAGAATAACATGGTGGATATTAGATTTTGCGTAAAATTAAGAATTTACTTTTTAATACTGACCTGATACAATACTGATTTTGGCGTTAACTCATTTTTTTTAAATGGTGTTTAGCATGTTTTGGAACCACGGAACTCTTCATTTACTAATACTCTAATGACTTACAGTTGATGAGAAGTTGCAAAGTTACTTATAATTAGTAAAATGTCTAAAAAGTGGACTTTCAAAAGAAAGTTTTACCATTGTGGAGAAGAAAGGGTCTCATCTCCCTTTGTCTTATAGGGACAAGTGGAGTAGATGAAGAAAATGTACTGGATCTTAGCCTCTTTTTACACTCCGACATTTATCTGGAAAAATTAAAAAGCTAACACCTTAACCTTTAAAGCAACACTATGTAGTTTCCATGTAAAAATGACTTACAGCTCCCCCATGTGGTTTAAAAGCGCAACAGTGCCTGGTATCAGACACTCTTCTGCAGGCAGGGGGAGGGGCGTGGGCTGTGTGCTCTACCCTCCACCGCCACTTTCAGAGTGTGCTTGTAGCAGCTAGGAGGCTGCTCAGGTTGCAGCAACAGTACAGTTTGTCCAGTTAAAAGTTGTTCTATCACTGAAATAATTTTAGATACATTATTTAAAGGTAAAAAAACTACATAGTGTTGCTTTAAGTGATGCATAGTAAAAAATGCTAACTACATCAAGGGTGTGTATGGGTTATAATACAATGTAAATTACATAATTTTTAATATTTATGAAAGAAACAGTGAGAATATAATTTAAGGTGACAACATAAACACGTGTAATACACCATTTCAAAAGATGTAAACAACATTGGTCCAGAAGCACTTCCTGTTTCAGTTTTTTAACACTAGATAAACATTGGAATAAAATACAGCCAAAAGAATATATAGAACTGAATCAAAAAGTTAAAACAAACATCTTAAAGATAATAATATGTTTGAAATAGAAAAACAGTCACACGTGTATGTATCCCCTAACCTTAATCCCACTCTTAACCTACACAGTTAGACCTTTTCCATAGACAATTAAAGGAAAACACCTAAGCTAGACCTACATACATCTTATCACTTATAATAACAGAATACATGATTGGTAATAGATTCTTCTTGCCCCTGTACAGCGCAGCAATAACTCTGAACAAGATAACTTTGAGGATAATTATTATGTAAAATTTCCACATCAGTTATCATGAGCTCTCTGTGTATTCCAGTTTCACAAGCTTGTTCTTTATTGAGGATTTATAAAGATGATGTTCTGACAACTCTGATGAAATTAAATTTCTGTCTGCATGAAAAATCACTGTAGATATCTAAGCTACTTATAACCCGACGGCAAAAAATGGAAAAAAGATCACTGCTGTTTGCCAAACAGGATAATCTTACTATTGTATGTTGTACACTCTGAAAAGAATGCTGGGGTGGGATTAAAAAGGGACAAACCCAGACTCTGGCTTAAATTAATTAGTTTATATTTGACCCAACAATGAGTTAAACAACCATGTATTTTGGGTTGAAACGACATAGGTTAAAGGAAAACAGCACCGTTTTTCAATATTTTAATATGTTCTTACCTCAACTTTTTTCAATGCATGCACTTAATCTTTGTACAGCGCGTCGTGAATGTGTTAGCATTTAGCCTAGCCCCATTCATTCCTTAGGATCCAAACAGGGATGAATTTAGAAGCCACCAAACACTTCCATGTTTTCCCTATTTAAAGACGGTTACAGGAGTAGTTACACAAGTATGGTGGCACAAAATAAAACGTGGTGATTTTTTTATTTTTTCAAATTGCTGCAAACGAAGTGCTCTTCCACCGTACAATATAGTTCAAATTTTTTATTTGCTTAAAATAATCGCCACGTTTTATTTACTCGTGTAACTACTCATGTAGCAGTCTTTAAATAGGGAAAACATGGAAGTGTTTGGTGGCTTCTAAAGTCATCCCTGTTTGGAGCCATAGGAATAAATGGGGCTAGGCTAAATGCTAACACATTCATGACGCGCTGTACAAAGATTAAGTGCACGCATTGAAAAAAGATAGGTATGTATTAATTTGTCTAATTTGAGGTAAGAACATAGTAAAATATTGAAAAACGGTGGTGTTTTCCTTTAAAACAGCTGAAGTTTGGCACTCCGACCCCAAATCAAAGCGAACTGTGACAAAGACCACCTTTGCAAAGTATACTTTGGGGGTCAAAAATACTTGGTATGTTAAGCATAGTTGTAAGTACACCCTTTAGGGTTTAAAGTTTTTTTCAAAATGCTATACCTTTAAAACACAACCCAACGGGTTGGATTCATCCCTTTCCGACCAACTGCTGGGTTGAATTACCCCAGCATTTTTTTTGTGTACTTGTGTACTATTGTAACCTCTTTGGGGGACATTTATAAGATATTTATGATAGTTTTCAAATATGCATAGTGACATACCTAATTTATATGATTCAAATCAAATTTTTTTTTTATCAAAATCATAGTTTATTGTACCAAAAATGATTGTGTCACCCTTTACTCGCCCTGACGTTATTTCAGATCTGTATGACATACTCTCTTCTTTCCATTATAAACAGATATAAAACAAAATGTTAGGAACTGACTTTGACTTTCACTTCCAGCGAAAACCAGAATTAAAAAAGTATGGCTCTGAAATTTGAAAAAAATATGACATTTTTTGGTAATAGTTCACAATAAGGTTGCATGTGTTACCATTAATGCATTAGCTAACATGAACACTGCAAAAAATCACTTTCTTACTTAGTATTTTTGTCTTGTTTTCAGTAGAAATATCTAAAAATTCTTAATGATGAGCAAAATGACCTAAGAAAATAATACTAGTTTTTAGACAAAAAATATACAATTTAAGTGAAATTGTCCTTAAAACAAGCAAAAATATCTGCCAATGGGGTGAGAAAATTTTACTTGAATTAAGTGTTTAAGAAAAAAGATATCTTATTGCACAATGTTTTTTCTCACCCCATTGGCAGATAATTTTGCTTGTTTTAAGGACAATTTCACTTAAATTGTATATTATTTGTCTTAAAACTAGACTTATTTACTTGGGTCGTTTTGCTCATCAAGAAAAAGCATCTTAATTTAAGAATTTTTAGATATTTCTATTGAAAACAAGACAAAAATACTAAGTAAGAAAGTCATTTTTTGCAGTGAACAAACAATGAACAATACTTCGAAAGCATTTATTAATGTAAGTACATGATTTCAGTATTATCTAATGCAATTAATTTAAATTAATCAATGCACAATGAACAAACATGAATAATTGTATTAGCATTTACTGACATTAACAAAGACTATGACTATATTTTTCATTGTTAGTAGCTAATGCATTTACTAATGTTAACCTCATTGTAAAGTGTTTCCCATTATTTAAATTTTTGGGTGAAATCTTCCTTTAAATAGTTACAGCAATCATCTATCACAAAGATTAAGAGTTTTAAGTATCAAAGTCTGTGCATAAATGTGAGTGAATTTAGTAAAGTCAAACAACATAAAAAGATACCCTGTGATGAATGTGTAGGGATCAGTGAACACTGCGTAGGGATCACACAGCTACAGTATGCTCTCCTTTGTTCACACAGTAGGCAGCCTGAATAACTTTAAAACCCGGCAATCATTTACAATTTGTAGTTTATGTTCACATGGGTTCCGGATAAGTACAAGCAAGCACCGTACAGATATTTAAACTCCAAAACTTGAAGACTTCAGTATGTCAGGGTGATAATAATATCGCTAATGTCAGCTGACTTTGCATTAAATAGTTGAGAGCTTGTTAAGAACAATCCACGAGGTGTTTTAACACGCAGAGAAACTCACCGTCTTCAACACCTCAGCAAATCACCAGAAACCAGACTCTGCGCTAGAGAAAACGTGTTATTGCTCTCGAATGATGGGTCGACTCAATCCCCTGCCCTCATTCCTCTGAGCTCCATTAATTAACCTCAGATGAATTCATTCTGCTAAGGTAATACTAATCACACGTTTTTTCATTAATAGATCATAACTCATTAATTACTTTTGCAATCTGATGCTTTCCTCGGTTTAAATGGAGCGCTGCTATTTCGGTTGCATCTCAGATGAAGTCACACGGCGTGCGACGTGCATACAATAGATGGGAAAGTGACGGCACATCACCAATGGATGCAATTATTCCTCTCACACGTTTACGTTAATTATCAGCACCTCAAATAGAAATACCTTATTCGTGCAGTTTTTACTGCCATCACGTCGGCTGCTGATGATGGAAATGAGACAGGTGTCACAAAATGAGACTGACGTGCGATGTCGAGAGTTATCCTCGACCGACTGAGCACTATGCCCAGAGTTCCCACTGGTCTTTGAAATAGTTGAAAGTTTGTGAATCTGGGGGAAAAATTCAAGGCCCTTGGAAGTTTTTGAAAATAAACATACATAGATACAGGTCATTGAAAGTGTAGTGTAGGATAATATCATAAAAATTCTAGACTTTTTAAGCACACGTGCTAAACTGTTTGCTTTAAATGCTTATATCTTATGCGAATATTGATTCATACCAAAATGCTTTTTTGCATAGTTGTGTTTGACACATAAAAACATCTCGGTTTATGTATGTAACTGTTGTTCCCCGAGAAGGGAACGAGATGCTGCGTCTTCCTTGCCATACTTTCTACGTCCCTGTAACGCCGTCTTTGGCAATATTTCAGATAGCGATATACTTCCTGGCTCCAGCGTCAACCAGTCTTTGTCGTTAAGCCTCACCATTGGTTGAATTTGATATACACATTCAGACGCGCTTACCCCTGGAGGCGTCCCCAAATGTGTCACCGTAGTGACGCAGCGCGAGTTCCCTCGAAAGGGAACTGTAGCAATGTATCTTAAAAGGTAGCACGATGTAACCTTGCTCTTACTTGAAATGTGTCCCCACATTTAGTCCTTGAATTTGAGGGTACTGGACCTGGAAATCCTTGAAAGGTCCTTGAATTTAAAGTTAACTAATGTGATTTACTAATTATTTAAAGTACTGTGTATTATCTAAACACTGTTGACATATAAACAGCAATCGGTCAAACACAGAAGCTTGTTCATCTCTACCCCATCCGTCACTCCTATAAAGCTTTGCTTTGTGTCAGCGCGCCATGTGTTTGATGAGGCCTCGGTCTCTTTGAACCGCAGTCTCTGAAGATGAAGATAAGGCACAGTTTCGGACACAAGAACCTGTCTGTGCTTTTTCCAGGTGTCAGACGGTTAGCCATGCTTACTGTTTCATTAATAACCCAAAGGTGAACAGGTTAGCTTTGATTTATCTTTTTAATATTTACTTTCCCAATTTGTGTTCCTGTAGTGCTCCCTTGGTAGAGATTTGTGTTTGCAAAGGTCACGGTTCGATACAAGGGATCACACATACAGTATTGATTAAAAACCATTATCTAAAGTCACTTTGGATAAAAGCATCTGCTAGATGCATAAATGTACATCTTTACATACAAGGCTACTCACACGTTATAAACCAAGACACACATATTAAACAAACATGAGGGTTTAATACGCAAGTTATGGGGTAAGTTGTCACAACGGAATCCAATTTAAACTGAAAATCTAAAACATGAACTGGTTACACAGTCAAAACCTTATACTGTAGTTGTGACAACTTACCCCAGGCTCATCTTCATTGGATCAAAACATTATGGGTAAATTTATCCCCAACACCTGTGACTGCAAGGTCACTGAACTCATTTTGGGAGTGGTATGACTGTTTGCTTATTAGTGCCGTTTATGTCTGCTAAACAAATCTATTTGTGAGATTGTACAGTATGGCTAAAGGGCATTTCTGAATTAAATGTAATCAGCTTTACTCGACTGTGTTCATTTATTAGTAATGTGCTTAAAGCAGATTAGTGGGCTCAGCCGTTTTTAATGATTTATTCTGCTGGTGAGATCTGACAGATTTTCAGCCATTCTTTAAAAAAGGACATTTCCCAATTAGTATACATACTAGCCGATCTCCCCCTAGACACTTCAATAGTTTAATCTACTCTTCAATACTATGTAATGGGAATGATAATTTCCATTAATTGAAATGGATTCCTCTAATAGAGAATTACTTGGTAGGAATTTTTAATCATATTATGGAAATCCTCAATGCTAACCATGCCATGTGTGTAGTGTGCGACTGTTGTAATCTTTATATTAAAATCGAGTCAATCAAAAATGCTTTGTTACAAAACCCATTTAACTGCCTGGCTGTCTACTATCTACATACAGTAGTTAGCTGACATTTAAGTATGCAAACTAAAATAAAACTCTACACAAGAAGTGAATTAATATTAGATACATTGGTAACACTTTACAATAAGGTTCATTAGTTAACATTACTTAACTACATTAGTTAACATGAACTAATAATGAACTGCACTTATACGGTATTTATTAATCTTTGTTCATGTTAATTTCAACAATTACTAATACTTTATAAAAATCTTGGTAAAGTTAGTTAATGCACTGTGAACTAACATGAACAAACAATTAAAAGCTTTGTTTTTATTAACTAACATTAACAAAGATTACTAAATACTGAAATGCTGCGTTCACACCAGCCGCGGTAGAGGCGTCAATCGCGAGTGATTTCAATGTTAAGTCAATGTGAAGACGCGTTGATGCGCGTCTGGAGGTCTCGCAGGCACGAATTAGATGTTTAGCGGAGCACTGTAGAGCGTTTCCGCCTCATTCGCGCATCTAGTTTGCGCGAATGCCGCGAATTGAGCGTTGCCGCAGCAAATGCGCAAGTTTGAAAAATTTAAACCTCGGCAGAAAAACGCGCCGCGTTAACCAATCAGGAGCTTGCTCTAGTAGTGTCGTGATTACAGGAAGCGAGCGGAGTCGCAGAAGTACCCTCCCATGACGCAAATTTCCGCGTGAATGTCTGGATGACTAGAATTTCATGAAGCGAGTAAACTCAAACTGTTCAAGCGGCAAACTAGGCGTGGTAGATGCGATTTTGACGCCTCAAACGGGGCTGATGTGAACCCACGGTAACAAATGTATTGCTCATGGTTTGTTCATGTTAGTTAATACATTAACTAATGTTAACTAATGAACCTTATTGTAAAATGTTACTGATAAATTTTTACTTAATTATTCACAATGCATTATGGGATTGCCTTCTCTATGCAGAACACTGTACATCTGATGGTGACTTTTGGCCCAAATTGTGGCTACCCACCTTTTGAATGGCCTACATAGCGTGCCTATGATGCCTTAAAATACACTCTACATAGGCACCCTACTAGGTTTTGAAACAGAGCCTTATAGTTTACTCAGCGATTACAACATTAAACATGGACTTCCTCATGAATTTTAATTCATTCATATATAATACGCAACAACTTCATGGTTTTCATATATGTTTGCCAGCCGTTGGCTGTGATGTTGGGTCACTCACCGCCCATCCATTTGCTCTCTGTCTTTCAACCTAGGGTGGTATGTGTTGGGGGAGATGGCTCGGTGGCTGAGGTGGCCCACGGGTTACTTCTCCGGGCCCAGATGGACGCTGGGAGGGACACAGACTCCATCTTCACGCCTGTCCAAGCAGCACTTCCTCTCGGCATAATACCAGCAGGTGAGGATCAAGGGTGGTGCCTTTCATACTCCTGCAGCTGTCCCCAGTACAGCCCAAAACTTACAGCACCTATCATACGGTCCTAGGAGATACATTAGATTCTTTATGAAGCAAAGTTATTGTATTTGGTAAAGGCTTACATGGCAGTTTTTTGCATTTGGACTAACATGCACTAGTGAATCAGCCAGTAACATGCATTTAAAATAATAAATGAGGTCAGTTTTGCTTTTGTTTTGTATATATGGAATGAAGACTTTATTGTCCACCTTAGAGGAAATTCCTCTTCACAGCATCGCTCATTAAAACATAAACACATATTTTAAAGACAAAAATTTAAACAAGGTTTGCAATCTTGCATGTTCAGCGAGACCTTTTATTGAGGACCGCTATAGCAGAAGGAATCAGGTTTTTCCCAAAGCGAGCCCTTCTGTACCTTAGTGCCCTGTATCTATGTCCTGAGAAGTTGTGGAGTAAAGTAGTTTAATGGATGTGCAATGTCCTCCTCAATTGAAATTGCAATACGTGTAAGAGCCCTGTTATTTAAATCTGTCAAATTTGATGTGGCAAGACTAATTATTTTTAGAAGCTATTGTAGTTATATGTTTAAGTTTGGCATTTTTCTTAACAGATAACATGCTGAAGAAGCAGGTAAAGCAATATAAAAGCATAGATTGAATCATACTCTGATACTGCAGCAAAAAAGAGATGGGGGGCAACATAAAAGCCTTTTAATTTATGGATAACTGACAGTCTTTGATGGCATCTTTTCTGAATATCACTGATATGTTGATCAAAAGTGAGTTAATTGTCCAATGTTACCCCGAGATATTTAAAAATTATCCACTATTTCTACCACTTAGTTATGATGGACACAGAATGCTGAGGTGAACCAATTATTAATGCATTTGTTTTAATGACATTGAGATGTGGATAATTATCATAAGAAAGATATTTAGACTATCAAAGGTAAGAAAGAAATATCTCTTTAATGAGCCTTTGACTTACATAGATCTTTGGAAAACCAAAAATGGTTCTTCTTTACGCCTTACTCAGCCTGCTGCCCATAGACTGTAAAAAAGATGGACAATGTGACGTCGCTTCCTTCTATTGTAATGAATTGAAGCCAAAAATGTTACATGTTACGTAAAAACATCAGTTTGGGGCCAGGGCATGATTAGATGCGTGCAGGCGGGGAGGAGCTGAAAACGGAGATGTGAAGTCGAACACGCTGTGATTCCCGTAGTTTGCTGCATTTACGTCAGGCATGGCTGAACACGTGGCGTTTGCTTGCTTTATCGCAGTAAACATGATTTGTAAGATGTAAACAACATAAAAAGTGAATTATACTGTTTTGAATGTCCGTGTATGAGCATGAGTGAAACTGAAGAGGCTTACAGCATCTGTTTTTACAGGAATAAAGTTTAACATAAGCATATATTATTTAAATACCAAAGTAGTGGGGTCTACGTTTTTTATCCATTTTATTTTGATGAACATGACACAATATAACATCGCGACTACATGAAAAGGTTTAACTGTTATAAATATATAGATTTGTGAGCATTCGTGGAACGGAGGGCGTGAAAATAAACACGAATCACATGTGATTGTTGTCATGTGGTGAATCCGACCAATCGTGAAACAGCTGTGTCGTCATTAGCCCGTGCAGCTCCTCTTGGGAACTTCGCTGGCTGACTCAGGCGGCTGATCTCGAATCGCTCTCGCGGTTCTTTAAAACCATATGACAAAGTCACGTGCCTTCAGCGCCAGCTCAAGTCGGACAAAATTACTTCCTGGCATGCACTGCTTTTAGTCAGCCGCAGATCGGTTGTAAGATGTATGAGGCACACCTGCTGCCACCATATTGATTCCAAAACGAGGCCGTGACTGAGGGATGGACGTCCAGAGCATACGCTTTTGTTTTGTACCGGGATGCTGGTCATTCAGACGTCAAAAAACAGAAAATACAATTGCACAAGAGAAACCTAAAAAATCATGGATTGTTAAAATAAGAAGGGACATATGATCTAATTTTGAGATACAGTAAGAGCAATGTGTAAATAAAATGTGTTTTGTTATTAGCCTGTTGGCTAATCAATAATTTATAATGTTGTAAGTATCTTTACTTTCTTTAAAACAAGAATTTATACAGATTACAAACATCGCAAAGCATGAAATCATTAAAAACATTCAACAGAAGCAGGATTTATTTCTATCTAAATAACATTTGTACACAACATATGGAGAAAATTCATGCAACATGATCTCATGGAAAGTCATGTTATAGTCAGGAAAAATTTGATTAATTAATTTGTGTCCATGGCATGAAATTTAGCGTTTTTTGTGCCTTGAGCACGAATGTCTTTTCATGTCACTCGCACAAATTTCTATAAATAGTTTTTCGTGTCCGTAGCACGACTTTGTCATTTTTTGTATTGTTTTCTCTTTTTTATCCGATTTTTAAATCATTGTTGCTTGGGGTTAGATTTGGGTTCGGATGTACTTTTATATATTGATTTAAACATGTTTTTCTTCTGCTTTTTAAAACTATTCTTGCCTTGAGTTGGGGTTTGGGTCAGGATGTCTAAAAATGTAACAGAAAGTGATTCTAACACCAACCCCAAGCGACAATGGTAAGAAAATAGGAAAAAACTATGAGAAAACAATACATAAAATGAAACAAAAAAGAAAGTCATGCAACGGACATGAAAACTTTTTTAGAAATTTGTGCGAGTGACACGAAAAAGACATTTGTAAATAAGCTGAATTTCGTGCCATGTACACAAATAAATTAATCAAATATTTTGTGACTATAACACAACTTTCCGTAATTAGTTTGATTCATGGGACATAGTCTTATGTTTTATACAAACTGGATGTGTACTTAGTTTTTTTGTCATAAAATATTGAATTGTTGCACTATATTTGTGTTGTAAAGTAAGGTAAACATGCTTACAACATGAGAAATTAGCGATCAGCCAACAGGCTAATATCCAAAACAGATATTATGTACACAATGCACTATTCACATCTCAAATTAGGTCAAATCTCTCTTCTAATTTTAACAATCCACGTTTTCTGAGGTTCTTTGGAAATTTGTTATACTATATATTTTCTGTGTTTTGATGACTTAATGACCAGCACCCCAGTACAAAACAATAAGTTTAAACCGCATGCTCTGGACGTCCATCCCTCACAGCCTCGGTTTGATGTCAACATGGTAGCGGACTGAATAAGGCGTATGACGTTGCTTTGAATAACTCTTTTTTTTTTATGTGTGTAGTCTCTGTAAACAGCCAAAAATAAATGAATCATGAAATCATAAATGCTCCCTAAATCATTTAGTGCGTTCACATTGGCTGACACATCTTTGGTTGGTGGTTTTCAGAGATGGTTTATAGTTTAAGCAAATCGCCTGAAATCGCTTGCAACACAAAATACCTATAAAACCTATAACTGATAATCACACGATGTCAAAATATGACTGGTAGTAAAAATACGACCAGATAAACCGAGCAACATTTGATGTTTTATTTCTGCACTAGGAGCAACATCAGAGGAGTGCTGCCAATTAAAAATCGAACCCCATCGTAATCCGTGTCTCCGGTTTCTCCGCTGTCACAATGATTTAGTTTGATTGTGTTCTGAAACTCATCGAGCGAAAACAAACAAGCAGCTCATAACAGCAGCAAGCGAGTGTATCATTATCAAATTGATTTAATCACAGTCAGGCCTCTGTGAACGGCCTGCACGCCGAGTTAATTGCCTTTAAGAGTCTGAAATGTTTGACTCTCCTCCGCCGCCTTTCAAACGGCTCCGCTGGCCTTGATTCAGGGACCCGGAGCCCCGTGTATTATCCGTGCTCACACAGGACTCACTAAAGCTCTGTTTTCGGGAACGTGGCAGAGCTGACCTCTCTTTGCTGCCAAGCTCGAGGGGAAGCGAATGGGAGAGCGCTGTAGAGGGGTACGGGCTCCGGCCCTAATTTTCTGGCCAAGAGATTGACCTTCACTTGTCATTTCAGGCACAGCAAAATGGAGTGCTGTTGTTAGAAGCAATGGAAGCCCTCCAACTCCGTACCCGCCGCAAACTGACCGTACCGAGGTCACGGTTTCTCTTCATTAGTGCCGGATCCCAAGGGAGCGTTTGTAAACAGTTTCCGGTCACCGTTGCTGAGAGGAAAAACGCCACCCCGCCCCTGTGCACAGGTTTGAACGTGTGACATCAGACTTGGATGTCAAATATCGCTCTTTGTTACAGCTTTACAAAAGCACCCATTTGCCGCATCAACCGATGTGATTTAACGCTAGTCATTAGCATGCACACGTCAATAAAATATACATGAAATGCCCTCATAGAGCAGCAGCATTGATGTCTAATTAGCGTACTTGGAAAAAAAAACATATTTTAAGTATGCAAAATAAAATTGTACGATCAATGAATGAACTTGTTTCTTTAAATATAGCCAACTCCAATACATTATTTACACAATGCAGGATAAACATGCAAAAATGCACCGCCTCAACCAATTAAAGGCTTTCTCTAAGCGCAATAGTATATGCTCTCCGGTATGTATGGCATATAAATTGCAGGCTTCTAATTAATTTGCCTGCTTTTAAGGGTTTCTGGGGGACTGTTAATTTCTTTGATATTCCAGGCAAAGAACCAAAATGTTGGTGCAGTTTCCGCGAGACTCTTAGACATGCTTGACTAGCGAGTCGTTGCATCACATTCATCTGCCTGGATGAGGGAGACATTAACTGCCTTATGAATATTCATGCTGTCTGCTTAATTAAGTTAATTGTTCTGCAGAAGTGCTCGTACTTCCAAGGACATAACCCCCCCACACACATCTCTCTGTCGTTTTCAAAGCCCCCTTCCTTTCTTGCCCCCCCTCCTTCTGTATATCTGGGCTCTAGCATCATTCTTCACCAGGTTCTGGAGATGTGTAATATATGGAACTGCCGACGATGTTGGCACAGGCTGTTGCTCTGAGCCTTGCGGGAGAGGCAGATGCACGTTCGAAATTTAGTGTTAACGCACCACGGCGGTGATGCAGACACCGCCGAACAACAAAGGAACGAAACGATCAATGCCAAAGAGAGGAAGCGATAAAAGCAGCCATTGTGTTCGGCAAACCTCAGGTGGGCTTAACCATCGATGCGGTGATCTCCGGATCTTTCCTAGAAATGGTAATTTTAGCATTCGGATAATGAGTTTTTAATATCACTCTCATTATTCATTATTATATTTCTTACACTGGCAGTAGACCAATAGTTTCTCAACAGCCACTACCCACTAAGACCATGTAGAAAATACTTTATTAGCGTTCCAATGTACCGTGGGAGAAACACTGCATTATTTGACAGAAAACTTCATGACATTTTTGACAACAACTCAAAAATAAAAAGCTAAACATGTCACACATCTTTGGAAAGCTGAGATTATTGTGATTGATTCGAATGATGTAAACATTTTTAAGATACAATCAACACAGTAGGTACAATTAGTGTCATTTTTAGGCATTTTTCATTTCAGGAATGCTAATGGGTCTTTCACATAGAAAGCGGTGTGCGCTGCGCTGCGCTATGAAACCCATTCATTTCAATGGCTTGCGCCGCGCGAGGGCTGTTTTTTGTTGCGCCGAGCAAAGCGCGAGTGCAGCGGAGCGCAGCTTGCGCTCACGCCGCGGTCAAAGTTCAAAATAGTTTAACTTTTGCGCTCTGTGACGATTACCCGCGCGGCCAATAGAAATGGGACATCCAAACAAGCAAAATGGTCAAAAGCTTATACTCTGTATTCTCAGAGATTTATAATACAAGTTTATGCTCCTACAGAGACATCGGAAGGAAAGCCGTGTCATGGAAACACGTAAGCAATTCAAGTTGGCATGTTAGGTGTGGTTTAAGTCAAGCAGCTTGTTGTAGGTATGCTTAAAGTTACGTGAAATGGAGATGAGCAACATCAGTCTCTGTATTCCTCGTCGACTATTTAACGCAAATATAAACACTGTAGTAATTTATTGAAAACCCCGCCTACTTTGGTCTGGCCATCAGAGCACAAATCGCTTGGCTGCGCCGAACCCAGCGGCGAGCGCAGCGCACACCGCATCCTATGTGAAAGCCGCATAAGGGGTTCAAAGGTATACAAAAGAGGTGCTACAGAAGGTGCTTCTCCTATGCTATCTCACGAGAATTGGTACATATTTTACAAGTTGGCTAATACGTATTCATTCATTCGGCCACATTCGTAAGTGTAGGTACGATTCGTAGTGACCCCTGTGACTTTGGGGTTAGTTTTTTTTTTAATGAGAATCGTACGATTTTGCACGATTAAAGGGACACTAAACATTTTTTGAAAATATGCTAATTTTCCCGCTCCACTAGAGTTAAACATTAGAATTTTACCATTTTGGAATCCATTCAGCCGATCTCCGGGTCTGGGAGTACTACTTTTAGCATAGCTTAGCATAATCCATTGAATTTGATTAGACCATTAGCATTGTGCTAAAAAATAGAGTTTCGATATCTTTCCTATATAAAACTTGACTCTTCTGTAGTTGAATCGTGTACTAAGACAGACAGAAAATTAAAAGTTGTGATTTTCTAGGTAGATATGGCTAGGAACTATACTCTCATTCTGGCGTAATAATCAAGGACTTTGCTGCCGTAACATGACTGCAGGAGCCGCAATGATATCACACAGCAGCTGAAAATAGTCACCTTGGTTACTTTCAATAGCAGGGGACTATTTTCGGGCACTGCTAAAACTGGTATCGCCAGACCCGGAGATCAGCTGAATGGATTCCAAACTGGTAAAAATCAAATGTTTAATTGTAGGGGAGCTGGAAAATGAGCATTTTTCCAAAAAAGTGGAGTGTCCCTTTAACTTTGTATAAATTAATAAGCATTAGCCAACTCATAAAATATGTAAGTTTTCTCGTGAGATCAGGTTGGCTTCTCAGAAATGCCATAGAAGAACCATTTTTGGTTCCCCGAAGAACCGTTCAGGTGTTAAAGGTTCTTAATGGAACTATTCAGCCAAAAATGGTTCCTATATAGCATTGTGAAGTAGTTTTCTCAATGGGCCTGAAAATTACAACCCGAACCGGCCCGTGGCTTTTAAAGCCCGGACCCAATGTAACACGACACATCAACGTGAATTATCTGCCCGACCCGTGGCCCGCCGCTCCCTCCCTTTTTTCTTCTCATACACGTATTATCACGACCAGCAGACGGGAATTCAAATCAACCTTTAATGTTCACGCCTTTTAACAATACAAACAACTGAAACAATAAACTTTAAATATATAAATAGGCTACATAAATATGCTTTAAATAAAAATCACACAATAATAAATAAAAAGAACTCAAACATGTACCCAGTCAGCGGCTACCCCTCCTGTACAGCCTGATCTCATGAATTTCGGTGGGATAGTCACAGAATTTTTTGCTTATTTTTTCGTAGCATTCTCACGGATCTCTGCATTTTTCTGTGGCCCTGCTACGGACTGTCTTTTTCCGTGGCATTCTCACGGATTGGTTACTCAACTGTTTTGTTCTATTTTCTTACCATTTTCGCTTCGGTTTAGGGTTAGATTTACATGAAATGACCCTTACCCAAACCCAACTCTAACCCCAACGCCAAGCGACAATTGTTTAAAGTTTTGAAAATATAAAAGAAGAAATCAGAAAAAATAGTATAAACCAATAGTTAAAGTGACATACTAACGCAAACACCAAATAACAAACCCTAAACCGAAGCGAAAATGGTTTAAAAATAGGAAAAAGCAGTTGAGTAACCAATCCGTGAGAATGCGGAGATGCCAGAGAACGCCACGGAGAAATTAGAAAACAATTCAGTGACTATCCCACGGAACTTTGTGAGATCAGGTTGTCCTGTAATAGCGACAGTGAATTCACTTGCGGCAAGTTTACTTTTCTCCAACTCCATCATGTTCTCCAGGCTACAGGTGTGCACGCAGCGCCGTCAGGTCTGCCCCCGCCCCTCTCCGTGATGCATGTTGCACGCAGCAGCCAGACTTCCTTTACGGTGAACAGCGGATGATTAACATTTTTTTCACTAAGCGTAAAAGATTATAGGCCCGAGGTCCGACCCGAGTCATTTGCTTTTATTTTTGACCCGAATCCGCGGGTCCTGTCCCGACCCAACTGACCCGTTGAGAACTCTATTGTGAAGCACCTAAATTTTTACAAGTGTGTATGCACCAATTAACTCTTTCACCGCCAGCAAAGTTGCCAGCCAGCGCCAGCGTTTTTCATGATTTTCACCAAAGTTTAATGCCTTCCAGAAAATGTTCTTCTTTAAATATATAAACATACAATATACCAAATTAAAGAACAGACCCTCTGCTTTCAAACAAAAAAACCCGTTTCATCCTACCTTTAGTGGTTCTTTTGCAATCAGCTTTTGAATATGGGTAGGTTTTTGCAAAAACACCACTATATAAAAGCAGAGATAATTCAATTTTTATGACGGATTTTTCATAGAGATCCCATTCAGAGCGATCTTTAAAACAGACACGGACATGCAGCAGCTTGCCATAGAGCAATACTTCCGGTTTTAAAAAGTTGCGGAAGGGCGCCACCTGGTGGATAATAGCGGTATTGCGGAAAGACGGAAAATCTCGTCATTGGCGGGGAAGCGTTTTCTCTTAATTGACGAGATATCTCGTCAATGGCGGGGAAAGAGTTAAAGGATTATAGGCATGCTCTCAATCACAAGGCTGTTGCCAAATACATGTATTTTGCTAGACATGGGCATCCCATAATGCCCTGTGAGACAATGAGAGAAATGTTGCATGCTTTATTAACTGCTATTATGCTTCATTAATAACCATACGTTTACATTTACATTTCGGCATTCAGTAGATGCTTTTATCCAAAGCCACTTACAAAAGTAAGGCTTTCAAATATTAATACAAATACTAACACACATAATTCACATTTGGGTGTGTCGTTTTTTGCTATTGGCTAAACAATGCGCCTACTTCGTCAAAATCGTCACTAATAAAATCAGCTAGACAATAGACAGCAAGGCAGCTCACTAAGTTTTGGTACAGAGCCACCATGAGGCGAGATATCTCAGTACGTCAGACAGAGCTGATGCTCAGAGTCTGGCTTTTTTGTTAAAATCATCACAACATATGGAAACTCCCAGAGAGGCCAGGAAGCTCCGTGGATGCGCGTGGATACGAGGGAGGGCTACATAACCAGTGACCTGGTAGGTGGGAAGAAGCATGCATACTTGTGGCCAAATTTTGTTTGAGCGCGAGAGCGTGCGTCCAGCACCGTAGGTCTGGCCGCATCCTCGAAGAGGGAGGAACTGTCTGATCCAACACCCTGGTCCTGTTCTCATTTACAGACATTTGCTTTCGTACCCTGTTGATCTGAGCAATCGCAGCGGCCAGATAACAACATGAAAGGAAATGCCTACTCACCCGACAAGGACAAACCTCTCTGTGCTGTTTGTCTCTGGTAGTAATCAGTACAAATATACACACACCTGTTCTTCCATTGCAAGCTGCCAGGAAGGTAAACCATCTTAATTGGCACAAGGCGATTTTAACTTAAATTAATGCTCTTTAACAAAGTCCTCATCCTGTAATGATTAACTCAACCTTATGCATTAGACAGCCTGAGCTCTGTTGTTTTTAAAGCATCCAAATTTAGACACTGTATGTTCTAAATAGCAAGATTTTCATGTCCTAGAAATAGGCTTTCTCTTTTCATGTAACGATAAATATGACATGGTGTATAGGCCTAAATCAAAATTTTCATGAGACTTACTCTAAAATTTTCCATAAGCCATTTTAAACATTTCAAGTGTGACCTAATTTTCTGTTTAGTATACTACATTCAGTCAATACATTCAGATAGAGTATATTAAATAGTATACAGTATGGTACCATTTAGGTATAGATGTATATCTTTGAGTTGCCAATATGTGCCTTTGAGGTACCAATATGCACCCTTTACATACAAAGGTGTACTTTTTAAAAGAACTACCGCCCCACTGACACACTTCTTTACTTTTTTCTGATAGAGTCGAATAAATACAAATACATCAATTTAATTCATGGCTTAATATAGATCTGAAAGCAAAACACGAGTAAAGATTGCGCTCTTCAAAGAAAACCATCTATAATTAGAACGAATTAGGGCATAGATTTTTTAGGGGAGCTGTGATTGGTCAAATAAAAATAAAAAAGGAACGGGCTCCTCTTCTCCAATCGCTACAGTGCAAAAATGGATTTCTTACTTTGTTTTTATGTCTAGTTTTCAGTACAAACATCAAAAAATTCTTGAATCAAGATTTATTTTCTTGATGAGCAAAATGACCTAAGAAAATAAGTCTAGTTTTTTTGACAAAAAAAAATATATATGTATATATATACAATTTAAGTGAATTTGTAAACAAGCAAAGAAATCTGCCAATGGGGTTAGGAAATTTTTCTTGAAATTTTCTTGAATTAAGTGTTCAAGAAAAAAAGTTTAAGAAAAAAGTTTATCTTACCCCACACTGGAAAAAATGACTTTCTTAGTATTTTTGTCATGTTTTCAGTACAAATATATTTACATTCTTAAATCAAGATGTTTTTTTTATGAGCAAAATGACCTTATCTTTACTTAAATAAGTCTAGTCTATCAAATTTAATTCAATTCAATTAAATTAAATTAAATTTTATTTATATAGCGCTTTTCACAATTTGGTAATTGTATCAAAGCAGCTTTACATAATAGATGCAGTGAAAAGCACAGAAGATCGACAGATAGCACAACGTAATACACGATAGCACAAGCAGCTAAATTTGCTGCGGCTATAAATCAACATTATAAGCAAACGTATTACTAATGTAACGTACAGAAGTTAAGCCCAAAAAGGCTGCCTCCCCGGAGAAAAAAACCCCGGATTTTAAGCCGGGGAAGTAAAAAAAGTCCTAGGAGGAAAAAACCCTTGGGAGATATATATATATATATATATATATACACATTGAAACGGAAGTAGATTAAGCGGAGATTAAGCGGGTTCTGCCGGTGGTCATTGGTCAGGCATCAGCTGGACCGGCTAACTATTGCTGGTTAAGTGTATTACATATAGTTGATGATTTTAGAAAATTTTTGTGGGCCCAGGGCGAGTATATGTATGGGGCCCCCCATATGAGAAATTTAAGTGAATTTGTGGATAAAACAAGCAAAATAAATACATAAATAAAAATCTGCCAGTGGGGTAAGCGTTTTTGTCTCAAATTTTTCGTGAATTAAGGGTTTAAGAAAAAAGTTCAAGATTTTTTGCTTACCCCATTGGCAGATTTTTTTGCTTGTTTAATCCACAAATTCACTTATATTTTATATTTTTTGTCTTAAAACTAGACTTATTTTCTTAGGTTATTTTGCTCATCAAGAAAATGCATCTTGACATGAGAATTTTTAAATATTTGTGCTTAAAACAAGACAAAAATACTAACTAAGAAAGTAATTTTTGCAGTGCATTCACTGCAAAAAAATTATTTTCAAGAAAAAAAATTATTAGTATTTTTGTCTTGTTTTCAGTAAAAATATCAAAAAATTCTTAAATGAAGATGCTTTTTCTTGATGAGCAAAACAATCCAAGAAAATAAGTCTAGTTTTTACACCAAAAATATCAAATTTAAGTGATTTTGTGCATAAAACAAGCAAAAAAATCTGCCAATGGGGTAAGCAAAATTCACTTAAATTTGATATTTTTGGTCTAAAAACTAGACTTATTTTCTTAGGTTATTTTGCTCATCAAGAAAATGCATCTTGACATGAGAATTTTTAAATATTTGTGCTTAAAACAAGACAAAAATACTAACTAAGAAAGTAATTTTTGCAGTGCATTCACTGCAAAAAAAGTATTTTCAAGAATTTTTTTTTTAGTATTTTTGTCTTGTTTTCAGTAAAAATATCTAAAAAAATTTTAAATTAAGATGCTTTTTCTTGATGAGCAAAACAACCCAAGAAAATAATTCTAGTTTTTAGACCAAAAATATCAAATTTAAGTGATTTTGTGCATAAAACAAGCAAAAAAATCTTAAACATTTTTCTTAAACACTAAAATCAAGAAAAAATCTGAAAGAATTTTTAGATATTTTTACTGAAAACAAGGCAAATATACTAAGATTTTATTTTCTTGAAAATAATTTTTTTTGTGTTTGTGTCTAAAAACTAGAGTTATTTTCTTTGTTCATTTTGCTCATCAAGAAAATTCATCTTAATTTAAGAATTTTTAGATATTTTTACTTAAAACAAGTTAAGAATACCAAGTAAGAAAGTCATTAAGCAGGTGCTCAATTGAATTGATACTGTATGCAAGGGAGATGACTTTTTTCTGTTTCTCTAGCCATTCTTATGAGAATCTCATCACTCACAGTGTGTAAACAGTGTCTGTGAGGGGATACACACACATAGCAAACATCATTAGACCATATGCCACTGCGTTCAGATTGGTATGATAACAACCGAGTGTGTCTAACGCCACAAATCTTTATCACGAAATCACCTGCATGGATAACAAAAACCTGCTTACTTATGTACACTCCTAAAAATAAAGGTGCTTCATGATGTCATAGAAGAATCATTTCTGGATGAATGGTTACATTAAGAACCTTTGACATCTAAATGGGTCTTCGAGGAACCAAAAATGGTTCTTCTATGCCACCACTTTTAAAGGGATAGTTCACCCCAAAATAAAAACGTGCTGTTTATTTACTCACCCTCAGGCCAGCTGAAATGTTGGTTACATTTTATCTTCAGTAAACCAATATATAGCAATGCTGACATTGTGGGCACACACATCGAACTTCTAGGTTTCATCTAGCTTGTTACTTTAAGAAGCGTGCCATGCAATATCCACTTCTTGCTGCTTGTATTTTTTTTACTAAATACTACAATATATACGGAAGCGTTTGATATTTTGAGCTTTCAGTCCTGATGTGTTTTTATTTTACAGCAACTGTTTGAAAGTTTGTGTCACTTTCAACCGGTCTGTATGCTCCTGCTAGACTTGGGGCACAACTGAAAAGTAGGGTTGACAAAATATATATCTTTTATCTTGGTACTGATGAAATTTCAGTGAAACCTAGAAAGGAGAAGGTATTTAAATGAATTGCGAAAATTGCGTCAAACTGACATCTTATCCAAAATGGTACCTGACAGCTCAAATTATACCTGTATTATTATAAATACTTACCGTTGTGGTACTGATTTTAGTTTTTAACCAAACTTTACAGCTTTATGGTTGTTAAAATTCATTACATTTTTCCTCCATAGGTTCTACGGATGTGGTGGCGTGCTCAGTGTATGGAATAAGACATGTCGTGACTGCAGCCATGCACATTATTATGGGTACGTATTTTATTTATTTCACACACTCAAACGCCTTCATGCGTCTAGCAGTCTCTTTTAACAGTAAAGGCCTTGAGGAGCCACGGGAGCAAAAATATACATGATATTAATATGTAAATGGGATTTGTATTTACTTTGTAATTCCACTGAGTTATGTGTGCAGGGGCAATAGTCTCATTTTCACCCTCTGGAAGTCTCTCTGTCTGTCATGCATCCCTTTAGCAAATCGAGCTGTGGCTTTCTGTAATCTGCTGTTTAATTAGAGTGCACAGTCTGTTGTTTAGGGGGCTATGAGAAGACAAACCCCCCCAAGTGGGCTCTGCCTCTCCAGCTTTGGAGATCACGGTTAACAGGTCCCATGAAACAAAAAAACAGTCCCAGGAGAGGTGGCGATACGTCTGTCGTCAATCACTCGTACGGTGACGGCGCCCGTGAACGCTGGGCTTCTTTGACGTGGCCGTGGGCTGTCATTGGAAGTGTTACTTTTGGTTGGCAGCATTCACTTTGGCTGAAGTGCTGTACGTTTCTATCTGCCATTGGGCTGTCGGTGTGCGAGGCGGTTTTTGAAGTTAGCACCAATATGTCTGGGCCATTGTGTCGACTGTGCAAGCTCTCCTGGGCTTAGCTTAACAGACAAGCGGATTTGGCTTGTGTCAGGGGATTACACACACGCTAAGCTTGCATCTCCAAATAAAAAAGACTACATACTGTACACAATTTTGCTTTATAGCCGAATTGCGCTTATGATGAAGCGTACAATAGAATGATCTCATCAGTTTGGTGTTAATGAGGTTCTTTGTTAAGTGATGCATTGTTTCATCGTTCTGTTTGGATTACTGACCAGAGTTCATTGATGGATTAAAGGAATACTTCACTTTAATAAAATTCTGCTTGTACAGTATACCAAAGATATTGGATATAACAAGATTAAAGTCGCAATGAAAGGAAGTAGCGATTGCCTTATTTTCCCCGTGGTGACGTATATCCGAATGAAAGCTTTTGAGATGAAATAAGGAAGGGCTGGATTTGAATTTGTCCATCGAGATCTGATTGGATTGTTTGAAGTTGGGTCGTGTTGCTAATTGCTAATCGCTGCGATCTTGTCCCGGACCCCGCCCACCTGCCATACTTATGACCGGAAGTGAAGAGAGATCGTTTTGAGGAGGAGAGGAGATTTGCATTTTTTATTAAAGATTATGAGCACACACAAATTTTTTTTAAATAATGAAGCTCACAAATAAGTCAATTGTTAATAATACCACAATATAAAAAAATTTATATATAGTTTTTCATTTCAATTTCATTGCGACTTTAAACACTGTTTTACTATGAATAGGGGAGAATACAATGCTTAATATGGGCCGAAAGTCCCACCTTTCACTTAAATGAACCAATCAATAATCCATTCATAGTAGATAAAACCTCTTGGGAAAAATTGAGCTTGCAATAGGCTTTATGCCCAGCTGCACTACTTCCTGAGCTTCAGCCAGCTCCTTGTTTCCTGTCTGCCATTATTGGCCAAACTGATTAATCCAGGTGTGCCTGACCTCAGTAGTCACAAACAAACTGATTAATCCAGGTAGGCATGGGCCGGTTACCGGTTTCAAGGTATACCGAGGTTTAAAACAGTCAAGGTTTCAAAACCACTAAAATATTCTGTGATACCGTCTCCAAGGTATGAGCTGTGCTTATACAAAATTCATTAAATCATGAAGTCATGTGATTGATTTGATGTTTACATTTAATATACATTACGAAAATATTATATATGTGTTGAAAGCATATTATAATTTAAAGACTTTATTGTACCTGGCATTTGAAAATAACACATTTTAGTGTTGCAATGGCAATACCGCAACACCGTGAAACCGTGGTACTTTTGCTTAAGGTTATCATACTGCCAGAATCTTATACCGGCCCATGCCTAAATCCAGGTGTGCCTGACCTCAGTAGTCACAACAACAATAATCAGACACACCTGGAATAATCAGTTTGTCCAATAATGGCAGACAGGAAACAAGGAGCTGGCTGAATTTCAGGAAGTAGTGCAGCTGGGCATAAAGCCTATTCTTTTAAATGCAAATGAGCGGATGTCTGCACTAAATGGCAGGGCCGTGGTTGGATAGTGCAAATTAAGGGGCGGTATTATCCCCTTCTGACATCACAAGGGGAGCCAAAATTCAATGACCTATTTTTTTACATGCTTGCAGAGAATGGTTTACCAAATCTAAGTTACTGGGTTGATCTTTACACATCTAGGTTGATAGAAGCACTGGGGACCCAATTATAGCACTTAAACATAGAAATAGTCAGATTTTAATGATATGTCCCCTTTAATATTTTTTTGCATTGCAAAAATATTTTTCAAGAAAAAAATTCTATTTTTGTCTTGTTTTCAGTAAAAATATCAAAAAATTCTTAAATTAAGTTTTTTTTTCTTGATGAGCAAAACGTCCCAAGAAAATAAGTCTAGATTTTAAAGTAGACCAAGTGCTTTTTTCTTGAATTTAGTGTTTAAGAAAAATGTTCAAGATTTTTGGCTTACCCCATTGGCAGATTTTTTTGCTTGTTTTATGCACAAAATCACTTAAATTTGATATTTTTGGTCCAAAAACTAGACTTATTTTTTTGGGTTGTTTTGCTTATCAAGAAAAAGCATCTTAATTTAAGAATTTTTAGATATTTTTACTGAAAACAAGACAAAAATACCATGAACAATTTTTCTTGAAAATATTTTTTTGCAGTGTGAGAGCTATTTCTTTACACTGCAAAAAAATGATTTTCAAGAAAAAAATTCTTTGTATTTTTGTCTTGTTTTCAGTAAAAAAAAAAAAAAAAATTAAATTAAGATGCTTTTTCGTGATGAGCAAAACGACCCAAGAAAATAAGTCAAATTTTTAGACCAAAAATATCAAATTTAAGTGATTTTGTGCATAAAACAAGCAAAAAAATCTGCAAATGGGGTAAGCAAAAAAATCTTGAAAATGTTTCTTAAACACTAAATTCAAGAAAAATTCAAGACAAAATTGCTTACCCCATTTGCAGATTTTTTCTTGGGTCGTATTGCTCATCAAGAAAAGCATCTTAATTTAAGAATTTTTAGATATTTTTACTGAAAACAAGACAAAAATACTAAGAAACTCTTTTCTTAAAAATCATTTTTGCAGTGTACGATAACAAAACGATATGGCTGCTGATTGCAATACTCCAGAACTGGTGTGCCGAAAACTCCCCAGTCCAGTTCTGTTCTTGCTTGCTGCAGTGCAGGCTGGGACGATTAACCCCAAAGCTGACCCCCACGTGTGAGAGAATGCACCTCATCATTAAATCTAAAATATTGAGCCATATGGTAGTGTTACTCATAGCTTTTGACTAAAGGGAGGTGTGAGTTTTAGAAACGAGTGTTACATTTCTTTTGTTCAGCATGATTGGCACCAACTCTGAGCGCAGTGGTCGCTCGCCATCTCAGCAGGAACGTTAAGAAACATCCTCGTACCGCCGTGATTAATTGCTCCATCAAACATCGTGGCTCTTGGTACGAACCGCTGAGCTAAGTGTAGGCATGCATTTTAACAAAAGACAACACGTGACATTAGGCATCTTACAACAACCAAAACTACGCTCTGTTTTCCTCTTTCTTTTCTTAATAAAATCTCTGTCTTTTGTTGCTGCGAGGCAAAACCGAAACATCAAAGTTGCATAAGACACCTGACACGAATGAGTGCGTAATGTCTGTTTAGGAGGGCCAGTACAGGGCTTGTTCATTTCTAATTAAGCAATATTTACGCATGTGAATAAGGCCAACTGGCGGGATTTAGAAGGATCCAATGAATAATTCATGAGCAGGGAGAGCGCATGCATGTGGAGAAAGAAGGTCATGAATGTGGTGGGATTTGAGAACTGGACCTAACCAATGGACCGCCAGATCCAAAGTTATTTCACTTTGACATATGCAGTGAATTAGCCAGAGAGATGCCATAACACAGACAGTTGATAGATGATTCTCTACTGTTTGGTCCAGAATTGGTTGGTGATTTTACATTAAAATGGACATTTATATTTACGTTCTTTTAATGAAAAATATAATTTACGAATACGTTTATTTGTTGAACAAGCACCAGTTTACTACTCTACATGTTACATTACATACAGTAAGTACGTACATATAGTATAGTAAGTTGTGTTATAGTCACGAAAAATTTGATTAATTTTTTTTTCCGTGGCACGAAATTCAGCTTTTTTAGTGCCTTGAGCATGAATGTTTATTTCGTGCCATTGCACTAATTTCTATGAATAGTTTTTGTGTTTGTGGCACGATTTTCTTTTTTTGAAAAAAAAATGTGTCTTGTTTTCAGTAAAAATATCTAAAAATTCTTAAATTAAGATGCTTTTTCTTGATGAGCAAAACGACCCAAGAAAATCAGTATAGTTTTCAGACCAAAAATATCAAATTTAAGTGATTTTGTGCATAAACAAGCAAAAAATCTGCCAATGGGGTAAGCAAAAAAATCTTGAAATTTTTTCTTAAACACAAAATTCAAGAAACATTTGCTTACCCCATTGGCAGATATATTTTTTGCTTGTTTTATGCACAAAATCCGTTAAATTTGATATTTTTGGTCTAGAAACTAGACTTATTTTCTTGGGTTGTTCTGCTCATCAAGAAAAAACATCTTAATTTAAGAATTTTTAGATATTTTTACTAAAAACAAGACAAAAATACTAAGATTTTTTTTCTTGAAAATCATTTTTTGCAGTGTTGGGGTTTGGGTTAGAAACACTTTCTGTTAAATTTTTAGACATCCAAACCCAAACCCCAACTCTAACCCTAACCCTAACTCCAGGCGAGGATAGTTTTAAAAGCGGAAGAAAAACATGTAAACCAATACATAAAGGTACATTCTTACCCAAACCCCAAATCTAACCCCAACCCCAAGCGACAATGATTTAAAAATATGAGGAAAAAACGGAAGAACAATACATAAAGTGACACGAAAAAGAAAGTCGTGCCATGCACATGAAAATTTATTTATAGAAATTTATGCTGAATGACACAAAATAGAAATTCGTGCTCAAGGCATGAAAAAAGCTGAATTTCGTGATATGGACACAAATAAATTAATCAAAATTTTCATGACTATAACACGAATTTCATGAGATCATGTCTGATTTGATGGTGAAAAGTGGGTGATATATAACGGTATGTATATGAGTGCTCGGAAACTTAAAGGATTCATGATGTCCTGAAAGGAAAGTTATGGACATTAAAAAAAGATTAAAGAGACCAGCAGGGTATTTTAAGGCAATGCTAATTTACATTTTTACAATACAATATTTACAATATATTTTCAATATAATGTTAATCTATACATTTGTAATGTAAAGTTATTAATAAAGATATTGATAATACAAATTAATATTAAAGCACACAAAATACTGAGAATATAGTTAACTATTAGTTATGCTGTCCACGTAGACTGTTCACTAGGTTTTCAAACAGAGCTATCTACATTTTTAACAGGTTCTTGTGTTTACATCTTTTGTCATGGTCTACCTCAGTAGTTCCCAAACTGGGGGCGGGCCCCCCTTGGAGGGCACAAGATGATGCCAGGACATTTTATAAAATTCATTTATTTATCAGGCAGCCTGTGACTTCGTTTTTTTTCGAGGGCGCTCGATCCGAAGTTCGTCACAACATGTATGTAGCCCGTCATGTGTGTGGTTCGTCATTTCAAAATATGTGTTCTGCGCGTTGAGTGAACCTACAGTATGTGCATCACGTGTCTTGTCAAAATAAGTGCCTGCTGCAGATGCGTCTAAAGGGTTTATGATAAAAGAGACGCTCACGTTTGCCAAATACTCACATAATCTTATGCGCAATCAGAGTTTAGTGTTAAGGGAGTGTCTTGTGTGTATTTTGTGAACGTCTCTTTAATCATAAGCGTTTTTTATGCGTGTGCAGCAGGCACTTATTTTGACAAAACACGTAATGCACATGGTTCACATGATGCAACAAACACATATTTTGAAAAACACGAGCAAAACACATGACACTTAGAGCCACCACTGTTAGTTATCATAAATTCTGTGTAATTAAACCTACCAACCAACAAACAGATTATACATTGTATAATTTAATATGATTCGTTCAATTTAAATTCTAAGTTTAAAATTGATTTATGTCATGAATTTTGAATTTTTGGCACAAAGGGATATACCCTACACATGAGGGGTGGAGGTGTGCACGCCTTAAAGTTTGAGGACGCCTGGTCTACCTGGTACCTTATTGTACTGTGCTATTCTTTTGTTCCAGGATCTCGACAGTCGGTTGACGTGTGCAGTTTTAGTTCTATGGGACGACTGGTGAGGTTCGGTTTCTCCGCCATGTTTGGTTTCGGTGGGCGGACGCTTGCACTGGCAGAGAAACACCGCTGGATGCCACCCAGCCAGCGTCGCGAGTTTGCTCTCATTAAAACGTTGGCAAACCTCAAGTAAGCAGTCTCTCTTTCTTTCTCTCTCTCATCTGGTGGGCTCTAAAGGGAACTGACTGGTGCTCTATCAAATCTGAGATTAGTGTCAGACCAGCCTGGCATAACACACACGGGCACTCTCTCTTAGAAATATCCCTCTTCTTATCATAACATGCCATCTAATGTGTTTGTTCTCTCTCCCCGTGTTCCCCTGCATCCAACCGATGGTGCCCACGAAGACCTGAGGACTGTGAACTGTCCTTCATCACCAGCACCCGAAATGAGGATCAGAGGTTTGCTAAAGAACATTCTTTAAGGTTTTTTTTACCCTCATCCTTATCCAACTTTCAACGTAATTATTTGAATGTTATTTGAAATAAACCACCCCCTGCCTAATTGGCCATTGGATAGAAATCCAAATACTGAGAATGTTGAAGGTCACACAGCTAATGATAATAAAGCTAATAAGCCAGGCTGGCCCACACTGTGAGGAGCCCATATAAGTCTATTATTGCTAAAATGCACATTATTGTGCGCTAAAACACTTTTTATTTTTCACAGAGATGAACAAAACAGCGACAGAGAAGACATTTGTGAGTACTGCTAAATGTTTCAAATTGAAGCCTCTGCATCATTGGGCAGCAAATACTGTCGGCTAATAATTGTTTCTTCCTAACAAAAAAAAACTATTGATCGTCCTCTAGGGGCTCTTTACTGGTTTTAAAGCCAAACCCTTCACTGGGTTGCATTCAAAAGGATGCGTTTGTCTCAATGGAGACGGTGTGATTCTAACAATTTAACAACAATTGTAATGTTTGATTCAGTTGTTGGGAGAAAGGCACAATCACAGTGTGCTTATATACATCCCTAACATGGCAAATATCTGTGTGATTTTGGTTTATTACAAGGCTGAACCAAGGAATGTGCCAAAAACATTCTTACGTTTGCTGCAACCATAGACTGTAAAAAAAATATGGACGAAGTGTCCGTGACGTCACACATAGGCTTTTGAAGATCATTTTTTAAGCCAATAGTAGGCGGTGCCTGCTGTCGCCATCTTGGCTATGCGTAACCGCGCATCACTCGCGGATATCCGAAAATGGGTAAAAAGACTAAAGGGACATGGGTGAAGCTGAGATGGCTGGTTGCTGAAACCATGCACGCCTAGCTCGACTCTAGTGACAGCAATTGCTGTTCAACTGCCATTCAAGTGGCCACAACCTAAATTATACAGAACTTTAAGGCTTAATATAATTTAAAAGGATGAGGTACAAAAAATTTTACCCCCTCACAGTTTTCATGAAGGGCAAAATTAGCTATATACTGTAGACCAAAAACTATTTTTGTACCAGGCTGTAAACCTTATTGTCTGCTCTACAGATGGGCATTTTAACATTAGGGACTATGGGAATTGACTCCTATTTGGATGAATTGTCAATGAATTGCAGTTTAAATCATATCCGTATTAGCTTCATCAAAGAGATCGGAAGGTTGAGAGATTTAAAACGTTTGCCTCTATATCGCCATCTCTGTTTGTAACATAAAATTCCAGGTTATTTTCTTTATGTGCATTTGTTAAATCATATCAAACTGACTTGTCTTGTTTTCAGTAGAAATATTTAAAAATTCTTAAATTAAGATTTCTTGATGAGCAAAATGACCCAAGAAAATAAGTCTAGTTTTTAGACCAAAAATATCAAATTTAAGTAATTTTGTGCATAAAACAAGCAAAAAAATCTGCCAATGGGGTAAGCTAATTTTTCTTGATTTTTTCTTGAATTTAGTGTTTAAGAAAAATGTTCAAGATTTTTTGCTTACCCCATTGGCAGATTTTTTTTGCTTGTTTTATGCACAAATCACTTAAATTTATAGTTTTGGTCTAAAAACTAAACTTATTTTCTTGGGTCATTTTGCTCATCAAGAAAAAGCTTCTTTATTTAAGAATTTTTAGATTTTTTTACTGAAAAAATACTAAGATTTATATATATATATATATATAAAAAGAAGCTAAATAAACAACACGTATATTACCTAGGAAACCAAACCATTTTTTAACAAGGTATTTGTTCAAGAGTTCAGTTTCAGCAACTAGTCAGACCATTCAACAAACAGAAATCAGAAGTTAAGTTGCACCGCATGTGCATCCGATGAAACCGTCAATACAGACTACCGGCACATCCGGGAACTTGACTGTAAATTTCGTCACCGCCCCTTTTTGGGGGAAAACAAACTAGACTTCTCATAGACTTCCATTCAAAATAGCGGAAAAAAAGCAACACAAATTTGATGCTGGGAGAATGAAAGGGACGTGTTTTTATATTGACCAAATTAAATGTGTTAATGTATCTTTCGCGCTCTGTGACAGACATGGTGGACAGATAATTACTCAACATGTTTAATCTGAGTGATTTCTTAAGTTATTTACGCCTATCGGCTGTTTTGTATGGAAGTCAATGGGAAGTCTAGTTTGATTTCCCCCAAAAGTTGGCGTGAACCTGTTCAGAGACATTATATGACGTTGCGCCGGTTTTGCGTATATGTGACCCTGGTCTTTTATTGAAATTTATACATCATTGGAAAGCTGAATAAATAAGCTTTCCACTGATGTATGGTTTGTAATGATTTGATTATTTTTGATCAAGATGCAACTATGTGAAAATCTGGAATCTGTGGCCTACTAAAAAATGTAAGCGCCCTATTTTAACGATCTAAGCGCATTGTCTAAAGCGCACAGCGCAACGTCTAAATGGGCGTGTCCGAATCCACTTTTGCTAATTTAACGACGGGAAACATGGTTTTTGCGCCGAGCGCATGGTCGAAAAGGGTTGGTCCTATTGTAATGGTAGTATTTTGGGCGTAACGTGCAGTAAACCAATGAGAGTCACAGCTCTCATCCCCTTTAAAAGCCAGTTGCTCTGGCGCTATGTCTAATCCCTATTTAGATGACGGACTTTGTAAACTGAAAAACTAAGCGGAGGAAGAAGATCCCCAGTTTAAGATTAATGTTAAATAATTATGTTGTTTTTCCACTTGTATTGAAATTGTTATTTTTTTATTAAAACCTTTAAAACCAGTTTTCTTTTAGTCATGGAAGTAAAAAAGCAGGCTTTTAATTGCTTTAAATGTATGGCTATCCAATATCACCAAGAAATAATTTACAAGTATGTAAGATAAGGTTTGTACTCTAAAAATACTTTATTTGTAACAAACAGGAGATAAAGAATTTACAAACGGCTCTCCGCACGTTTCAGCACTTTGGACAGCGTTTTTTTTAGCAAAGAGTTTTTTTTAAGCATTACTTAAAAATGTTTCTCATCTCACCATATCCGCTGGTACAGAGTAATCATATACAATAAATCTGTGAGGTAGCATTCAAAAAACATTTAAAAACAGATGCATTTGTTTAAAGCAAAGCATTTATTTACTTACCAGGCTGCAGGTGAAGCAGCTCTTTGTGCCTTCTAACGTCTCATAATTAGTCCTCATTTATGTTCAAGAGACTCAATAATACTATTTTACATTCAATCCTTTAATCTTTCATATTTAAAAGCATTTTTGTGCTGCTGCGCATTCATGTACCTTGTGATAAGCAAACCCGCGTTGTCCTCCCGTGTATAGGCGCATTTTACTAATGCGCTCTTTAAATAACATAAAACACATTGCGCTATTGACTTTAGACTTTAGACCAGGTTTTTGTTGGTCAATGGCGTAGTCTATTTTAGTTGCCTCAAAATAGCAACGCGCCAACAATGCGCCTGAACACACCTCGTTTTCAGACCAGAACGCCCATGGGTGCAAAAGGGGGCGCAAATGCATTTGCTATTTAAACAACGCGGCGCTAAACGTGAAAATTAGGGTGGAAACTAGCGAAAGACACTTGCGTCGTGCATTGCGCTGCATTGCGCCGGGTGTAAGATAGAGCCCTTAATGTTAAAGTTGTCCAAATGAAGTCCTTAGCGAGACATATTACTAAGGATAAGTAATTTTTTATATGTTTATGGTAGGAAATTTAGAAAATATATTTTCTAGAACATAATCTTTACTTAATATCCTTATGATTTTGGCATAAAAATCGATCATTTTGACCCATACAATGTATTTTTGGCTATTGCTACAAATACCAATGGACCATCTGACTTGTTTTGTGGTCTCATATATAAAAATATATTAATATATTACTCATTCTTACTGCTATTCCTTCTCATTTTTCTTACAAAATAGTGTTAAGGACATTTATGTGCATTGCACACAGTGTATACTACAGTATGTACTTTATACACATTATACATTATACTCTCTTCTTATAGGTGAGGATGACTCCTGGCAGACAAGACGGGGTCTCTATCTGAATGTCAGTATCATGGCTATTCCCTGCCTGTGCTCCATGGCACCCAGGGGCCTGGCCCCGAACACCAGGTCAGGACTTTACAGATGCTCATTTCACATTACCCCAATTACTAACCTCAATCTGGGATGTGTTCGAAATATATTGGCTTACTACTTGTGCAGTACTATTTATGTAACACAATGCATTATGCAACACTAAGTGTTCAAAAAGCGGTACACTGTCAGAAATAAAGGTTAAAAAGCTGTCACTGTGATGGTACCCTTTAAAAATATATGTACCTTTGAAGTACCAATATGCACCCTTTATGTAGCCAACAAAGGTGCACTTTTTAAAAGGGTACCATTTTTATACCTTTATGTCTGACAGTGTATGGTGCATTTGGTTGTTACATGACCTTATCACGATGCATTTATAATTTAGCGAGTGACAAAAAATCAAATTTTGTGTAACATTTGAACCATCTAACTCAGCACACCCCTCAATCCTAACCTACACACAGTCTGCATGCCCTAAAATCGAGTGTGATGTGCTCAGTAGATGTCGTCAATGTAAACCATATATCTTGAGACCTGGTCAGTGTGTCAACAACACGCAAGGCCGATTGAGTCTCCTGACTCTTTCCTGGCCCGTGTCGTGGGTGTTTCGTGCATGGCACTGGGTCGTCCTAATCCTCAAGATTAGAATCAGTGTTTGGATCAGACTCTTAGGGTCAAAGCCACCTAACTGGACTAATCAGCACATAATTACTCTGATTAAAGGGAGTGACTGGGTAGACTTAAGGGCCGAGCATCTGTCTATAGCCTATGAGAGCTCAACAACCCCCTCTTCTTCCTGTCTTTAGACAGACTCACAAACTAAGCTTGGCTTCTTGTAAGCACTGTACTGTATTTAGCAGGGGCAAAGCAGCCACAGGGTTTGGTTATTGCTCTGGTTTGTATTTGTATCATACTCAAAATCCTCTTATTTGTATTAATTTGTACAACTACATTCATACATTTTGTACAATTTGCTTTTGCCCGTGTCGTTGGGGTTAGGGGTGGGGTTTCGTTATTGTTTTCTTTTATGATAATCATACGTTTTTGTACAAATTAATACGAATAAGCAACTCGTAAAATACGAACATATTCACGTGAGAACCGGCTGGCATATTTCAATGCTTTGCAAAAACTAAATTAATTTGTAATAATTCAAAAAGTTACGTTAAGTCAATGTTCTAGGTCAGTAATTCTCAAAGTGTGGTCCGCGGACCACTAGTGGTCCGCCAAACCCCCCCAGTGGTCCGCCAAAAGATGACCTAAATTAGGCAAGTGTTTATACCAGGGCTATTCAATTGGCGGCCCGCGGGTCAGACCCGGCCCCCAAGGTAATTTGATCAGTCCCTTTATGTAGTCTGTAAAAAAGACATCTCTAGAATAAATTTTGTAAGTTAGACAACGGGCCCTACAGTTACGAGTTGATGCGCGTGCGTCTGTTTCATACAGCATGAGCTGCAGAGCGCGAGTCACGTGACTGGTGCGAGCAGCTGTGTCACGTGTTTATATTTGCGCTTTGGTCCACAAGTTCAACGCGATCGCCTCCCCCGCTCGCGCCCGCGTCTCAAGACGCAATAGCTGACTGTGGTGAGTTAAGAGACCGGACTCTATGGCTGTTTTAACTTTATTTGTTGTATTTCCAGCTTTAAAACACTGCCTCTTCCGACAATTGTTGTCTGATAAGTCTGCTCAATTATGACTTGCTTATCAACAATGACATTTACGTTACATGTCTTAATAAATGAAACTGCCGTTTTTCCAAAATTCAAAGCATTGTTCTCACACAATAATGCAATTTAAACGAGTAACAGTTCATTTGCACCACTGTATGCGTATCGTGCTGACAAACATACACCTGATTTCACTGCTCTTGCGAAATCTAAAAACCTATTCTGTCTTATTAGAAGCTAGCCTAATGTTTGCCAATTATTAAGATGGCTGTTGTTGTTGAAATAGGGCTACTGTAATAATTAGCTTTGACAAAAAACTGCATAAAACAATGTTATGTTCCATGTTATAAACTGTTTTGATATGTGCACTGAAGTGAGTAAATGAGTTAAATTCTCAATGAGTGTGATATGAATCTTATTTACCTATTTAAATGTAGAATAAAGCTTAATGTCAAGCATAAACTGAAAGCAGCTAAAATCCACAGATCTATTAGTTTTGTAATGTACTAGTTTTTGTTTCATGTGTAAAATCCCTGTAATTTCAGTGATTTTGGACATTAAGAGAAATTTTTTTCAGCATTATATTGTTACCATAGATACAACCATAAACTTACCCACCACCTCAGTTTTAAATTAATGGCTCTTTGGAATGACATTAAGTGGGACCTAGGCTGTTATGTTTAATTGCAGTTTTTTTTTCACATGTGCAGTTTGTTGTTCATATTAAGCTGCAACTCATTTTACATTTACTTTTTCAAATTAAATAAAATTCATATAATAATTTCTGAACATAGCATTGCATTTGTGTTTAAAAAATTAGTTTTTGACTTAAAACAGTTTCATATTAAACTTAAATTTAGCTTATCCTTCCTATTTTGTTGTTTTTTGGGGGGCTTGTTAGAGTCAGATTCTGTTAGGTGGTCCTCAGAAAAATATTGGAAGATGAAGTGGTCCTTGGGCTGAAAAAGTTTGAGAAACACTGTTCTAGGTCAATGCGACTGGCGAGACAGAGAAAGTGTGAAAGAATGTGTATTTTTGTCATATAATTTTTAGTTTTTAAAAATATTTACATTGATTTAACAAATTTAAAGCATTATTGTATCGTATCATTGTCATATTATAATTTCATATCGTATTAAGTTTTCATACGTGGCATTTATCTTCAATATTGTGAAGCCCTAATGTGTACTACTTAAAGGCACGCCGCTGAACTTTTTGGCCACTAGGGGGTGCTAGAAATGTATTTTTCACATTTAGCGCCCCTAGAGGCCACAAGCGTCGCAGCACTGTCGCAAAGGAAAAGAAGACAACTCTTTAGGTCACAAAGTCCGCCTTGTGCCTTCCATCATGTCATATGAATATAATTTCATGGGTTTTATTTTTTCAAATGCCAAAAGATCGCGTAGCTCATGTTTACAAACCAGTTGTAACGGTGGTCGCTTAGTTAAAGTTTATATTAAAAAAATTAATAAAGAGGAATCGAACCCGGGTCGCCCATGTCGTAGGGTTGTGCTACACTACCACGAATCAAGCAAAAAAAAAAATAGTGTTTGGGCGCCAGATAGGACTTATATATGCAAGCAATATAACATTACTTACTAGTCCAAAAGCATGACGGCCGAGTCAGCATCGGTCAGGAACCCCTCCTCCTTAAGTTCACACAAGCGAGCGAACGCTGGCCCAATATTGATCCTCGTCCTTCCTTTTATTCTGTCATTCTCCCATTTTCTCTTTCTGGCCTCCTCCGACAAAACCTTAGGTTTCTTTTTCTTAGTTGCTGCTTCGGCCATGACAAAAACATCAGGAAAATAAATATTGCGCTCTCACGTCCGAATTTGAGGAAGTTATGTATGCCGTAAAGCAGTAGAATTTTGTAGTTCTTTTTGTGCTCGGGTTACTACCCGAAACTTAAAGTGATACAGACCTCGTCAGGTTACGGTAGACATGTCATTCAACCTATTTTAAGTCACAAGGGTCTTGAAAATATATTATGAAGGTTGAAAAACTACAAAGTGTCACTTTAATGTTTATCAGGGAAAAACTTCTGACTTTAAACCCCCCAAAAAGTGCATTCATCCTTCATAGTGGTAATCCACATGGCTCCATAGGTTAATAAAGGTCTTCTGTGGGCAATAGATGCGATTGTGTAAGAAACATACCTATATTTCAAACTTTAAAAACTGTAATAACTAGCTTCCGGTAACAACGCCATCTTGGACTCGCGCAATTCACGTGAGTTTTAGCGTAGTGAGTGTTGGTTGGGTAGATTGCGCAGTGACTCTCGTGAATGCGCGTCAGTTCAAGAAGGCATATGCAGTTTAAAATATGGATATTTTTCTTACAATATCGCATCGATTACCCACAAAACACGGTCCTGGAGCCATGTGGTGAAGGATGGATGCACTTTTTTGGGCATGAAAGTCAGAAGTTGTTCCCTAATCCCCATTTTCTCCCATTCTAAGCTTGGAAAAGCAAGGACTAAAATAACTTGTCTATAAGATGATGGACATGTGTATCACAGATTGCTTGAGGATGAGTAAATCATAGGGTGACTTACTTATTTGGCTGGAGTTTTGCATAAAAAGTTTTAATAAAGCGAGTGCATAAACAAGAAGAATTTCTCAATGATATTAGTTTGATTTCTCTTTGAAAGTTTTCGAGTTCAGTGGGTGCAGATTCAATACGGGCTTATTTATACCGTGCGTCTTGCGTCTACATCGTCCTCTGGTCTGGAACTGTCTGTTTCCATTTATATACCTGTGGAAAAACAGAAGAATAAAGTTTAATCACATAAACATTTCTCATCTTGAACTGACAAATCGGTCACTGGTCATATTTGGCTTAGCAATATGAACATAAATACAACGTTATCTCTGTACATGACGTCACATAAGGCACAGCTTTTAATAACATACACCTACTGTACTGTAAGTGCAATAAATCTACATAACTTTTTCCATCTACCGCAGGTTGAATAATGGCAGTATGGCTTTGATAGCGGTTGGCAATACTTCCAGGTCAGAGTTCATCAAACACTTGAAGAGATACAGCAGCACGAACAATCAGGTAAGGGGAACAGAGAGGAACGAACCCAAAAAACCCACACAGGAAATCTATTCCCGCAAATGGAGTTAGCAACCTTCCCGGCTTAAGCAGAATAAGCATGCCGTCAAGTCAAATTAGTCTCTGATTGTCGGCTTCCCACAAACACTTTTTAGGCTAATACAGATTAGCCCATTTCAGTGCGGTCTCGTCTTTTTACCTAAGCAATCTAATCTAGATTTGTTTGTTAACCCACATACTATAAATACTCGATGTAGGTTGAGGCCTTGACCCGTCGCTCTCACTTCACGTCATTATGCCGCCGAGCAAAACTATATCAATTTCAGTGTACTACAGGGCCATTATTGTGTTTTAATTGAGCTTCACTTCATTTAGAGGGAAGATGGGAAAATAATGTAGAAAGTCAGGTATATTACATCTATGAGTGAATCTTATCCTGTGAAAAAGATTATATTATCAAGGTCAAAATTTATGGAAAGAAAAATATATTATATTTTGTTTGAAAAGAAATGTGACATTATTGTTATCACATTTTGTCCCTTGCATGTAATGTGAACCTTGAAAGTAATTAATTTTAATATTGCATTTGGAAATTTAAGAAAGAAATGTGCTTAACAGTCATTACAATCATGTTGAAAATCCTAATATAGACTTTTTATTTTGGTAGTCAGATGTGAACTCAGGACCATATGTGAAAGGAGAGAAAATACAAAATATGAAGGGTCGGGATGCTAATGCACATCGTCTGGGTCATCATGACTGCCGATTCGGGTCAAAGCCAGTATTGAAAAAATGAAGGCTAATATATCCAGTTTACATTTATTAGGGAACAGTAAATAATACCTGATGCTTGAGTAAATGATATCTGCAGTGTGATATTATCTTCGTATTTGCCAAGCCATCTGCTTAAGTGAAAATCTGTGTGATACACCTGGTTATCAAAAAAAAAAAAAAAATTATGGTAATGGGTTAAAGGCCCAGTACTAGCATGGTTCTGTTAACAGGTTTACTCTGGGTCACCAACACACACCCAGGACTGATATGGACAGGTCAGCATTAGTTACTGTATCTCACTGATCTTTACTGCCTCCTTGTGGAGTAACATTAAACTACACCCTCAAATTATAAACTAGAAAGCAGGAGGATAAGCAGCAGGCCCCACATTAAAAACCTCACAGGATGTGTAAAGTTAAAAATTAGGACTTGTTTAATATTTGTGTCATAAGTAGCATGGGTAAATTTGTAAAATTGTCCATTTTTAAATGCAAAAAATCATTAGGATATTAAAAATGATCATCCTTTACGAAACTTAACCATGGTTTTATTGTGGTTATTTGGTGTATTGATTACTATCAGCAAAACCATGGTTTTACTACACTTACCATGGTTTTTGAAAACCATGGTTGTCAAAGCCATGGTAATTTTGTAGTTATCATGGTTTTACTACAGTAACCATGTTTTTTTGGTTTTAATCTGTAGTAAAAACATGGTTAATTTTCTTAAGGGATGTTTCATGAAGATATTTAGTAAATAAAACAAAATGTATTTATTATTCGTAATGTGTTACTAAGGACTTCATTTGGACAACTTTAAAGATTATTTTCTGAATATTTAGATTTTTTCGTAACACTTTACCATGAGGTTCATTTAGTTAACATAGACTTTAATGAACTGCACTTATACAGCATTTATTAATCTTTGTTAATGTTTATTTCAACAATTACTGATACTTTATAAAAATCTTGTTAACGTTAGGTAATGCACTGTGAACAATCAATTAAAAGCTTTATTTCTATTAACTAACATTAACAAAGATTAAAACTTCTGTAACAAATGTATTGCTCATGGTTTGTTCATGTTAGTTAATACATTAGCTGATGTTAACTAATTAACCTTATTGTAAAGTGTTACCGATTCTTTTTTTTTTTTTTTTGCAGCCTCAGATTCCAGATCTATCCTCCTAACAAACCTTACATTAATGGAAAAAAATTTTATACACCTTAAGATGATGTATAAATCTCCATTTCAAAAAATTGCCCCTTACGATTGGTTTCGTGGTCACATTTGTAAAATGTATTAAATGCTAAATGTTTCTTTATTTATTTCCAGTTTAGTTTCTCTTTTATTGAGACGCACACTGTAAAGACGGTAAGGCTGCGGCCCCACTCTCAGGGAATCTGGGCTGATGACATCACGGAGGAACACGAGGAATCTGACTCGAAAACAACACCGATCATCTCCTCTGAAGGAATGCATCCATGGAACATTGATGGAGATCTGTTAGAGATCCCATCTGAATTACTCATCAGGTGAGATGCTCAATGAAAGTCAATGAATGTAAAAATTGTGAATACCTTTTTTATTTAAGTTTTTTACATAAATCATCCTACATAATGTAAAGAACATAACATTGATATTTTTAAAGGGGACATTTCACAATACTTTTTTTAAAGATATCAAATAAATCTTTGGTGTTCCCAGAGTACATATGTGAAGTTCTTGCTCAAAATACCCTATAGATAATTTATTATAATATGTTAAAAATGCCACTTTGTAGGAGTGCACAAAAATGTGCCGTTTTTGGGTGTGTCCTTTAAAATGCAAATGATCCTTGCACTAAATGCCAGTGCTGTGGTTGGATAGTGCAGATTAAGGGGCGGTATTATCCCCTTCTGACATCATAAGGGGAGCCAACTTTTAATGACCTATGTTTTCACATATTTGCAGAGGATGGTTTATCAAAACTAAGTTACTGGGTTGATCTTTTTCACATTTTCTAGGTTAATAGAAGCACTGGGGACCCAATTATAGGACTTAAATGTTGTTCCTGAAATGTCCCCTTTAATATTGAGTAAAGTCATGTCAAAAACTTAAATCTTTGAAACATTGATTCTCCTAACCTCAAGATTATGAGATTTTAGCCTGGATTTCACAGATACAATTTAGCATTAAAGCAATAAAGAATGGCCGGTTGTCTGTTAGAGTAGTTTTACTGTGTGCGTACAGCCACTGTATGCTTTCATAAGCTGAACTTCAGTACAGATGAACCGTGCACAATCCCTGTTTGTTTTAAGGCTCTACAAAAATTATATGGGTGGTACGTAAAAATAAATCACACATGAAAAAATTCTCGAAACTACAGAACAAGTGACAGGAACATAAACAGATAAGTCTAAGACAGAGGGAAGTAAGTGAGTGTACATCAGATTAATCCTTGCAATGTTTAAATGTAATGACAGGCACTGTTTATTTTCCAGGGTTCACCCTCATCTACTTACACTGTTTGGAGGAGACGTAGAGGAGGCGGAGGAGGCGCCGGTTAAATGCAGCTGTATCTGAACACACAAACACCTCCTTACATGCACTCGACAATAAACAAGACATTATGCTAGGCAGTAGTACAGAGCCCCTAAGGTGACATTGGAATAAAAAAATCTAAAGTTTAGTTTTATGTGCTCACGTGAAACTTTCATGTGCTCACGCAAAACCTTCATGTGCAGAATGTTTTTTTAAGTTTAGTTTTGCGTGCTCACGTGAAACTATCACGTGCGCACGTGAAAGCGAAAGTTTCACGTGCGCACGCGATAGTTTCACGTGAGCACGCGATAGTTTCACGTGCGCACGCGATAGTTTCACGTGCGCACGCGATAGTTTCACGTGCGCACACGAAACTAAACTTTATTTAATTTTTGCTCCATGTCCCCTTAGGGGCTCCGTACAATAGCAACCAGCAAACTACACAAAAAAATGATTCATGCAAATTGCTCAATTTTTTTAAGGTAAGTGGTCGCAATCAATGTATTTAAGCTAAATTTAAACAAAAAAATTAGAACTACAAAACAAAAATCTTTTGTTTAAATGTAGCTTAAATAAATTGATTGCGACCACTTACCTTAAAAAATTTAGTAAATTGAATAAATCATTTTTTTTCAGTGTAAATGTAGAAATTGCACAAAGCAAGGCTTTAACATTTTGTAGACAACATTTATATTTAAGCAAAAACATATTACACATCATACATTCCAGTGCATACAAATTTAAATTAAACCAATTTACATTTTGAAATCAAATCAACATTTTTTAAGACAATCAAAACATAAAACATGTAAAATCTTGATTAATAAAAGCAATGTGCTTTTTGTGTACGAGTCCCTGAACAATGAAATAGAGACTTTATACTCATATGATGTTGTTTCTCAAATACTTTCAGTCCTACTGAATCAGCCGTGCTTATGATCCTCACAGACACGAAAACGTCCTGAAAAATTTGTCCTAAAATCAACCCCAAATTACCCCAGAATGCATCTTAATTTATGGCTAAAAACATAATTTTACTTTACTTAATTTCATGGTATCTCTGAAAACTATTTCTGCTTTGATTCAATATTAGTTTTCATTATTTATAATAAACAGCCACATTAAAGGTGCAGTGTGAAAATTTTAGCGGCATCTACTGGTGAGGTTGCGAATTGCAACCAACGGCTCAGTCGACTGCTCACCTCTTGCTTTTGAAACACACAGAGAAGCTACGGTAGCCGCAACCGCACAAACATGTCATCCTTTGAGACAAAAAGTTTGTCCGTTAAGGGCTTCCGTAGAAACATGGCTGCACAAAATGGCGGCTTCCATGTAAGGGGACCCTCTGTGTATATAGATAAAACGTCTCATTCTAGGGCAATAAACACATAACGGTTCATTATACACCCCTGATAATTTAGTTTTGTATATTATTTTGCATTTCTGTCAAGAGATCCTTCTAAAAATTACACACTGCACCTTTAATAATTCAATAATAATAAAAAATATTTTAACATCAATTAAATGGCCAGTTTCAGTCTAATGGGCTAAAGTCAAGCTTGACCGATAAATTAAACCTGCTCGTCCAATGTAACGTTTATATTTAAGCATATTTCAGTCTAAATGATTAACCGATGGGTGGTGCATACGTGAAACTTTATGAAATTATGCAAAGCTCTGTGTTTGTGCAGACTGGCATGGCCTTCATGAGTCAGACAGGGTGTTTGGGTCGCCGTCTCTATCATACAAATGAGCACACAGTTTCTTAAAAAATGGCTGGGATCCAGACACATGGCAGTCTTGTCACTCTTCTCCAGCACATTACAGACACCGAACAGCAGCCTTCTTTGCAATGGCAGTCAGCCAAAGCACGCGGTAAAGACTCACTCCGTCCATCTGCCGTCTCCATTCGAACTTCTACCTACTGAACTCGGCCACAAGAGTTTGGGTGAAGTGAGGAGGAGGGGTCATTTCCTCTTGTGCGCTGGGAACCGATACTGTGGTAAAGCGAAGGTGCGAAAACCATGATCTGTGTCGCCTCGCCCTCGGTGAAGGCCATTCTGAGTCTTTCTTCAGAAGAACACACAGACGACCTTATTAAGAAAAGCTACAGCAGTGCAATTTCTTCTTTACAGCTGGCCAATAGCCAATATGTTCAGTGATTGTAGTTAAAGTTGTGATGAAACACTTCCAAAATCAAACAAGGGGCCTTGTAGCCTACATAGGATAGGCAGCATCCTAACTTACAAGTGAGGATGTGGAATGTTTGCATTTATGCAATTCACATAATATAAATAGCTAAATAAATAAGAACATGGCAGATTCAGAGTATGGCACTAACATGCTACGCATAGAAAAATACGTAGCATGCAAAATTGAATTATATTTTTTTTTACTAATATTCTGTTTGAATGAATTTGTTCATGTCTGCCTTGAGTTCATGCCCAAAAATGCTGCCTGAATTCATGTACAGTAGGTGTCCTGGTAAGTTTTGAAATGAAGCCTTAATGCTTTCTGTCCTTTGCTCCCCAGGCTGCTTTCTTCAGCAGTCCAGGAGTATTTCAGTGTGTGTACATGTAATATGTTCAATACTCCATAAAGTGCATTGGACTCCTGAACAATCTTGGACACTTAAAGCCTCCTAAGAGTTCGCTTTGTAAAGAAAGTTGTTGGCCATTAACGTTAATGGCTGTGGGTTATCACCAGTCCAGCTGTTGGTGTAAACACAGCAGCAGTCCGACATAGTTTGTTCCTTTGGTTGTGATCGGTCCTTTAAATCCCACATTAGTACACGCTCTCGTTCTTAGGAACGTAGTCCCAACTGTCTCGTTTAATATCCTCCTTCAGCTTCCGCTTAAAGAATCCAAGCTAATGAAATGAAAGGCATATATTAAATGTTATATCAAAAATACATCTCACATTTCTTTAGAAATTACAAGCACTCATTGGATGAAAATGTGGACACGCCCACATGCGCAAGATGAGTCATCAGCATTTATATACAGTAAATTGTGAATCTGCGCATCTGCTCATGTCAACTTAAACACTTTTCTTGCCATTGACGAGTTATCTCGTCAATTAAGAGAAAAATTTTCCTGCCAATGACGCTTTCCTGACAAGTTTTTACAGTAATCTGTAATTCCGATATTATCCACTAGATGGCCCAATTTATAAAAAAACAGAAGCAAAAACTAATTTAATTCATTTTAAGCTCTGTGTATATTTTGATAAGCATTCTAAGTCTAATTTCTAACAAAATTCCTTTACAAAAATGCAATTATTTCAGCTTTTTGGTCAAAATTTGCTATTTTTAAAGAAACCTTCCCATATTTAAGAGGTTATAAAAAGAAAACAAATGAAGATGTGATGAAAGTTTTTTTCCTGTTTTGTTTGTTTGTTTGAAAGCAGAGGGTCTGTTCTTTCATTTGATATAGTTGTATGTTTATATATTTATACAAGAAATTTTTCCTTGAAGGCATTTTGTGAAACTTCACAAAAAATGCTGGATGGCAACTATTTAAAAAAAGGCTAGCGGGGAAAGAGATAATAAAATACTAGATTAACTCTTTCCCTGACAGCGTTTTTAAAAAAAGTTGCCAGCCAGCGCCAGCATTTTTTATGATTTTCACAAAAGTTTAATGACTTCCAGAAAATGTTCTTCTTTCAATACATATATAAACAAACAATATATCGAATGAAAGAACAGACCCTCTGCTTTCAAGCAAAAAAACACGTTTCATCCTACTTTCATTAGTTATCTTTTTTTTATTACACGGCTCTCTGGAATGCTTGATTCTGATTGGTCAGTTGAGACATTTGCAGGTTCGTTCTTTTCAAATAATAACCGCTCCAAAGTAATAACGCATAGCCGGTACTACTTGTACAATTAAAATCGCTCCGCGCCAATAAAGATTACTAGCTGTTTGGCGGCATCTTGTGACAAACACTGGACAACCATAATTTTAACATGTACGGAAAAAACAAAACATTTAAACAGTGGATAGAAGAACGAACAACGACAAGACACAGAGAGCTTACTGAGACTGAACTTGACAAAATAGAGCATGACAGCTACGAAGCCAACACACAAAAAAATACAGAATGGGCATTAAAACTTCTCAAAGACTGGCTAAAAGAGAAAAAAATGGAGACAGACAAGTATGAAGCAGAGGATCTTAATAAGGTATTACGATCATTTTATGCATCTGTGCAAAGTTTCGCGGAAGGATAAAAATGTTAATTTAAAACAAATATGCCAATAAAATGTTTCAAATTCATATTCATGTCCAGTTTTATTTTCTTATGTGGCAAGTAGCCGTGTAATAAGCGGGATAATGTAGAGGCAGCCGGTAGTTATCAGGAAATAAGCCCCTTCAGTGTGATACAAGACCCTCCGCTTCGCGTCCTGATCACACTGTCGGGGCTTATTTCCCGATAACTACCGGCTGCCTCTACATTATCCCTTACATAACCTCTCAAATATGGGTAGGTTTCTTCAAAAACACCCAATTTTGAGCAAAAAGGTGAGATAATTCAATTTTTAAAGGGCTTTTAATAGAGATCAGATGCAGAGCGATCTTTAAAACATCCACAGAGTTCTTCTTTCTTTCACGTGAGGCGCTACTTACGGGTTGTATAAGTTGCGGAAGTGCGACACCTGGTGGATAATAGTGGTGTTGCGGAAAGCCGGAAATTCTCGTCATTGGCAGGGAAGCGTTTTCTCTTAATTGACGAGTTAACTCGTCAATGGTGCCGAAAGAGTTAAAGGGATAGTTCACAAAAAGAAAATTTTGTCATCATTTACTTACCCCCAATTTGTTCCAAACTTTTATTAAAAAAATTATTCCCTTCCGTTGTATAATATTTTTCCTACTATGGAAGTCAGTGGTGCCCCAGATCTGCTTGGTTATAAACATTGCTCAAAATATCTTCATTTGTGTTCAGCAGAACAAAGAAATGTATACAAGTCTGTAACAACTTGAGGGTGAGTAAATCAGAATTGTTATTTTGTGATCTATCCCTTTAAGAGGTCTTCTTTCTGTTTGTTGATTTAGCATTTTCGTATTTTCAACTCTATCCATCTGTTTCAAACGTTTTAACCTTCAAAGTATCCTTTTTTAGTTTCAGTAAAATATTTCAGTAAGGTTATATCATGAAGAAGGTGATGATGATGTTTTGCTTGTTCAGAAGCTGTAAACATGTCACGTACCTTCCAGAGCGGAATGACAAGCATGGCTAAAATAATCAGTCCAAGAATCAAACTGGACACAATCAGGAAAATGCCCACAGACGCTGCAGGCTTCTGATTATAAAGACCTTCTAAAATTACCTGTAACATTGCAAATATTTAAGTTAATCACTTATAAAAAACATCTGAAAGGTTTCTTATGTGAAGGTTGATCAAATACTTACTCTAGCAGAAATATCATCTTTTAAAAGTATGGTGTTGGCTTCTTTCGCTGGTGAAATAAAGTGAATCAAGCTTTGGATCATCATTACGTAGTGCCTTCCCTATAATAAATAAAGATGGGTCAAGATCATTTTTATTGTCACTTTTTTATGCATTAGGGAAAAATACATATGTGACAAGTGCTGACAAAATTAGTCAGAATGAGTGCATTTTCAAAAATGAGTTATTTATATTTTGACATTCTCTCTTAAAAAAAATTCAAAACGATGTATGGTTTGTTAGAATCGGACAAAAAAATGACAGAGCTACACCTGTCTGAAGTTGATAGAGTCAGCAAAGTCAATTTTTTGGGAAAAATCAAGTTAAAATATGTTTGAGAGTTCAAAATCACGGCATCCTTACTTTAAAATCACTGGTAAAACGAATAGATTTAGCACACACAAAGTCAAAAACAATATCTAAAGGAAAAATATATGTTCAACTTTTTTCTTTCTTTATTGTTTGATTGACATTGATTGACAGGTAATGTAATGCAATGATCTAATATAATGTTACACATCTGATATTTTTCCCCAACAGTTCATCATACATTGAATTCTTGTCAAAACAGATTTTTTTATAACTGTAATTCTGTGTGTATTTCGGGGTCGCACGCTTGCACGTTAGTGCGTGGTTCGGATCTGTCAGTCACCTAGAGGAAGATCTTTTTCTAGTCTTGTCACTCTTAATAACTCTTTTAACATCAATCAGGTCCCGAACTTTATGTGTTTTAATATTTGTTTTAACATCAAGACAGTCATGCACTTTATTTTCTCATTCATGAATGTTTTAATGTTAAATGCTCATGTAAATGGACACACGTTTTTGCAAAGGTTAAGCATTTAGGATGGTACTTTTGATAGAGATCAGATGCAAAGCGATTCTCAAAACTTACACGGACATACAGCTGTTTGCCCTTTTTATTTAAAGCATTTAAAAGCTTTAAATAAAAAGCATTGGAATCGCTAGATGAGGGCTTTTATTTAAAGCATTGGAATCGCTAGATGAGGGCTTAATGTACTTATTTTTTTTAAATCTTAATTTCAGATAAAATCGTCATTTATACTTTCTTTCGCCTGTAGCCCAAAATTACACTGTGCGCATTCCAACTCATTTTGCCATCATGGGTCACATTTTATTTCAGCATGTGTGTTCCCAAAGAATTGAACCAACAACTTTTGTGCCTTAACCCAATGCTTTACTAAGATTTAACAAGCAATAAAAAAGACCCAAAAAAGTCAGTCTGAGAGTAACCCAATTCTAGCCAAAAATAAATAAAATTTGGTTATATGTCATGAGAAGTATGATATTCCATCATGTAAGCAAAGTCAACAGATGTTCGGTTTCATTAATTTATTTTATTTCATTAATTTTTCGGCTATAGAGCTAGATGTCTATTAAATTAACACTGACGTCCCAAATTGCCTCGTTTCAACCTAGACGTCTGTGTTTGGATGGCTATTAGACATCTTTTAAATGTAAAATTGCTTGCTGGGAAGCTACAAGAACAGCCATAACAAGATCATCCAGTCATCCAAGTAGCTTTTCTTTATGAGGATCAAAATAGGCAGGTGAAGTAGCTCCTGTTTACTTTTAAGAAGTAAAATGGTTTAATGTAATATCTTGTCTTTGTACTCACTGGACTCTGTTGGAGGACTCTGGGGTTCAACTCGACCTCCATAGTGATGCTAACTTCCATTCCAACCTCCAGATCTCCAAAGTGACACTCCACTGCTCTACAGATCTTATCTTCAAAACCACAAAACTGTAGAAAGAAACCACGACGGCATCACATTTTCATAACATTCAAACTACGGTACATGCAGGAGATCATTATGAACCATTTTTACCATTGTGCGTTTGCTTTTTGGGGAGAAAAAGAACGCTAGTTCCTTTAAAAAAGATGCTTTGGGGACGTCACAGTCATCAATTATCTCAACTGTATCGTTCGTCTGGAAGCAATAACCAAGGGTTGTCTGCAAGACACAATACATCGAAAGGTACAATGGATGATTATGCCATTTTAACTACCTTTGTTAAGAGGACAACTTAAAATAATACAGCACAGGAAATATTCTCAGCATTACTGTAAAACCCTCATATTGTATTTTAAATGTAAATGCATTTTCGATGCCTCAACAAATTCTAACTGACCCACTGATGTCACATGGACTACTTTGATGATGTTTTTATTACCTTTCTGGACATGGACATTATACCGTACATAGATTTTCAATGGAGGGTCAGAAAGCTCTCGGACTAAATCTAAAACATCTTAAACTGTGTTTCCAAACATGAACGGAGGTCTTACGAGTTTGGAACGAGTTTTCATTTCTGGGTGAACTATTCCTTTAATTCTTTGTGGAAATTCACCATAAGTTAAGTTTGGGCCACAAAAGCCATTTGTTTATGTTTTGCCACTGAAACCATGAAACTATGCAAGCAAATGCAATGCCACACATTCACTTACCTGTAAATTAGCGATCCTGATTAATTGGTGTTTGTAGGGCACAAGCATTAGAGGCGTGGCAATCTTAACTTTGGCATCAACAGCTTTGCTCGGACCCATATTCATCACCTGTAAGTAAATAGATATTATATTGACATAATTAATTAATGACATTAATGACATAATCGTCTGTTTGATGGAGTGCTATGATACCTTGTACGTATAATTGAACTTTTTGGAATAGCAGTCGACTGGCACATACTCTTGGTCTCCAATTACAAATGAAGTTGGAGAGACAAACCTGCAGAGGTAGCGAAGGGGATAGAAAGAAAAATTGCCCATTTATCTTCTGACATCGATCTATAAAATCAAGAGTTTGAAGAGGTGGTGAATGACTCACCCATGGACATTGACATCAACGGCGTATCTCAAAGGCAACGAGACAATGGCCACATTGTCACGCAGAAGATCAGGGTTTTCAAAGCTCTCGCTAAAAAAAAAAAAAACGCACACAAACATGAAGTTACTTGCTACCTCTTGATTACAGTGGACTTCATTCATCCACTCCAAAAAAGTAAAAAAACATCTTGAGAGACCACCACAGCAAAAATGGATTAGAAATGTTGCTTGTTTACAGATGCAATTTGCTTTGATATTTTCTTAGCAACGTGAAGACATTTATACATCACTAAGTATTCAAATGCTTGCTGTGACCCCACAATACATCAGTATCCTTTCAGGACTTTAACAATTGCTCTGATAAAATGAACTTAATTGTTTAAGGACTAATTATCTTAGCAGGATTTCATTACAGGAACCCATTAAATAAAGTAATTTGGTAAACGGTAATCTGTTTTATAGCACCTACATCTAAATAAACAACGACCACTGATAAAGTATTTCCATAATGACTATATATAATGCAAATAACAAACAAACAGACATTGGGTCTCATTCATTAAGCATGCGTACGCACATATATGTCCATGAGATGTGCATGAAGATGTTGTCACGAACAAATCGTGATAAAAAAACTCGCATGTTGTGCAATTTTATATTTTCAAACTGGGAGAAAACCCCCATATTTGAATTAAATTTTTATCATACGCCATTTTAATGAATGTGTTAAAGGAATATTCAATTTTTTTAAAAGAAAAATCCAGATAATTTACTCACCATGTCATCCAAAATGTTGATGTCTTTCTTTGTTCAGTCGAGAAGAAATTATGTTTTTTGAGGAAAACATTGCAGGATTTTTCTCATTTTAATGGACTTTAATAGAGCCCAACAATTAACACAACTCAACACTTAACAGTTTTTTTCAACGGAGTTTCAAAGGTCTATAAACGATCCCAAACGAGGCATAAGGGTCTTATCTAGCAAAACGATTGTCATTTTTGACAATAAAAATAACAAATATAAACTTTTAAAGCACAACTTCTCGTTTAAATCCGGTCCAGCGCGACCTAACGTAAATGCGTAGTGACGTAGGGAGGTCACGTGTTACATATATAAAACACACATTTGCGGACCCTTATAAACAATAAACTGCCACAAAGACATTAATAAGTATCAGTTGACATACAACAACTTAGGAACGGTCCTCTTTCTCAACACTTGTAAACACTGGGGTGGAGTTTCGCGTTCGTCCTCTGTGACCTCTTGACATCATGACGTATTGCTTGGGGTCACGTTGGCGCATCACGACCGGATTTAAACAAGAAGTTTAAGGTGGATTTATTTGTTACCACCTTTAAAGGTGGATATTTGTTATTTTTCTTGTCAAAAATGGCAATCGTTTCGCTAGATAAGACCCTTATGCCTTGTTTGGGATCATTTAGAGTCCTTTGAAACTCCGTTGAAAAAAAACTGTTAAGTGTTGAGTTAAGTGTTAAATGTTGGGCTCTATTAAAGTTCATTAAAATGAGAAAAATCCTGCAATGTTTTCCTCAAAAAACATAATTTCTTCTCGACTGAACAAAGAAAGACATCAACATTTTGGATGACATGGTGGTGAGTAAATTATCTGGATTTTTCTTTTAAGAAAATTGAATATTCCTTTAAGTGTTTTTCTGGATCTCTTATGTTACCTCATAGCATTAATGGTAATGTTAAGATCTCCGGCGCTGCTGTTCTGCATTATGTCCATAAGAAAGGTGATGCCAAGCTGGAGAACAGAGAGATGTTTATATAAAAAACAAGATGTGATGACAATCAATAATTAATCCGCTTTGAACGGATGAAATATTTACCTTTGCGAAAGGAGGGATATATAAATTCCCAACGTTGCAGTCCAAACCCACAGCCATTTTATTTTCCTCTGCTAATTCACAGCTAACATATTTATCCTCCTGAAATAAGATAAACATCATTAAACACCACCAAAGAAATAAACTCAGATCTTAACATGTAAAAGTAAAACTTGGCATTACTTCGAGCACTTTGATGAAGTGCAGGTTGCTGGGAAACCTCAGGTGAAGTTTGGGAAGATATGCATCATCTCCAGTGTTGATCAACAGTGTCTTTAACATGAGGCTCTTTCCAGTACCCAAAGCAAAATAATGCATATTTCCAAAAGACCTGTGGAGAAAACACTGTGTTATTTATCTATTACATCTAAACTGAATGATATGTATCTATATATATATATATAATGAAAAAAGATTAAATGGAGAACGGTGCTTTCCAGACACGGTTTCTTTGTAAATTTGCATGCCATGTGCACCTGATGTTTCTCATCTAAAAGGCACCAGGTGTGCATCTGAGAGTGACAAGACACACACACCCCTCCTTATGAATAATCAGATCCTGTATTATCACCAATGGGTGAGAGGGGTTTATAAATTAGTTTGCATACGGCTCCAAACACGATTCAAAATGCTAATGTGTACACACACGGACACTTTTGCATCAGCTGGGAGAGTCCAAAAAAATGTGATGCATAAAAAGCCTCGATATCAAGCTTTGGCTACTGTGTACAATGGTAAAATGGAGATATTCATAATCTGGAAAGCGCTTCAGTTAGCCTCAGATATCACCGACAGCCTAAACGCTGACCAAGATCTATATTTCTTAATGTTGCACTTACAAATACATGCACAAGGGTTATAATCATTCACACTTATTTTAGGGCGTGTTTGCTGTGGTCCAAGCCCAAGTGCTAAGGTTCATTGGTTTCACACTTACTTTTCAAACCCCCGGTGCACATGCATTCATCTCACACCTTTACCAATGCACACATACAAGAGGATGTAAAACACAATGCGACTCAGCATATATATGTATATATTTTATCCATATTTCGGTGCACATAATGCACAGCAGAGAGAAAGACAACTGTGCATATGTGTTTTGGAATGCAGAATTCATCAGTTGTCATGGTAATCATGCATTGTGGAAACGAATGATCGACGTCATTGGCTAAAACACATGCACAGGTTACTTTCCTTCCTGAGCGAATGCACACCCGATTGCGAGATGATTTCATATACAGGCAAACCGCACCACACTTCAAATGCAAACAAGCTCAGATCATCTCCTTCATAGGTGGTTTTGGTTTTCGGTACGCCGGTGCGCTCCCGACTACAAGTTTTTCATGCAAAATGTGCCCTGTTTTTAACTAAACTGCCAGTGTGAAAGCCCCCTTAATTGCCAATTAATAGTACACAAATGGACAATAAGTTAAATCACTGCAGACTAAATAAATTCAAGGTTTCTGTGACATCACCACTAAATGAACAACAATACTGAGGCTGGGTATTTTCCAGAATTCGGGCCTATTTATGTCCCCAGGGTGTAATTGTATTAAAAACTAATCAAATCTAATACATTTGAGCACCAATTAGTACAAACAAAAACAAGACTTTTTTATGGCTGCTCTTACTAATAATTATATCACATTTTATTGGTGTTTTGTGGTACAATATCAGTGTTTTGGTGTTGTCCTTCACCAGAGTTTTCACATGTCGTGCCATATTTCAAACATTATTTATCACATATTAATTAAAAATATATGTATATGAATTAAATGTTACTTGAACTAATAAACTACATGCACAGATTAAGCATATATATGCATTTTGGACTTTATTTTGCGTAATTTCTACCTGTCCCATGGTTTAGCTGTCATTACCAACACGCTCTGCATAAAGGGACTTTCCCACTGTTTTTCATCAAAAGTTTATTTGCTAGCCATGGTTACCTAATGACATAGTGGAGCACATGGATTTAAAGCTGCAAGACTGATGCCTTGATGTCCAGAAAAGTAAGTAAATCTACTCTTTATTCTTTGTGTTGGGCATGTACACTTATTATGCGTCATTACCATATGTGTTGCATTTCTGTATTTTAAATTTTTTGAAATATTTTATTACTTTAATAGTTAAAATGGTGTACATTACATGTAGAAAGCTAGCTACACTTGCTTAGTCATCATCTTAGGTAGGGCTAGTTTTTTTTTTGACAAAAATGTCATTACCAGCACAGTCATTACCAGCAACATACATATTTTTGCCAATAAATTATGAATGAATTACAAAAGCATTCTACAATTATACATTTCTGACATTGTTGGAGAGTCTAAATGATCACTATTAAAAAGTTTTGATATATGGCATTCACTTAAATAAGCTTATATTCCAAGCCAGGGTAGATCTTGCAAGTAAAAATCTTTTTAAATTCAAGATAAATTAGATTTCATGTGAAACCACAAAATGTTTTACAAGCACTAATTTATCATTTAAGTTTTATTTTTTACATATTCGATGATGTGATGGTAAAGACACATTTACTTGACATAGTTAAGAAAATGGCAAAAATACCATAAATTCCCTTATTCCACGGGTTTGTTGAATGCTGTATTCTGATTGGCTGAGAAATGTTCCGTGGGTATGCATTAATTTCTGATAACCGCACACCTAGGGTGACCATACGTGCCATTACTCCTGGACGGGATGTGTTCGTCTTCCGGAAGTCGTATTTGTCGACCGCATCCGTCATAGAGGATTATTATTATTATTATTACAGAAAAGCAACCGTTACATTTTAAGGTAAGAATGAAACTACGATTGCATATCTTATGTTTTTAACTGAATGGCGTATGCGGTCAACAAATACGACTTCCGGAAGACGCACCGAAATCCTGGACGGGATGCGTCCGGGAAGAATGGCACGTATGGTCACCCTACGCACACCTAACTTGTCAAATGTCTTAAAAATAGGCACCAGAGCAATGTTTGTGGTAACCGTGGTATAAGAGGAATAATTGACTCCGGTCCTTTGAATTATTTGAAAATAATGCACACGTGATGCATTATTTTCTTATAATTCAATGGCCCGTTGTCAATTATTCCTTACTTATATTATGGTCTCAACCAAGCTCATAACGTCGACTTAAGGACTGATAATTTGATGGTTACCAATTAGTCAAATTTTGAATTTTAATTTTCAAAATCGCAGCAACCCAATTTGGCCCTTAATCTGAGAAATACCCAATTATTATTTTTGCAAGCATCATTTCACTACAAATCAATGTAAGCATAGTTAACACACAAATGATGTCCCATTTAAAACTGGGCTGAAATTCGACCCCAGCATGTTTGACAAATTGACCCAGTCCCTGCTTGTGGGTAATGTGGTAATAAACAACTTACTGCGGTAAAACCAAATGAGCGGAAACCTGCAGGTTGGCTGAGCAATTTTCCCAGGCACAATATCTGGCAAACACGGTCTGCAGAAAGATGCAGAAAGATTTTTTTTGCCAAAGCACAACATCACTTCCATATCCATATGAAATTGGAATTTTAAGGCAAAGATTGGGAAGAAAAACTGACCTGGTTTTTCACCACACTTGACTTTTCCTTCTGTTGTAGAATGGGTTTGAGAGCCGGTAAGCCCATTGGGTCCTGCTGTACCACACTGTGCCCTCCAAGGTCATACTTAACCTCGAAATGAATGGGCGTGAAGATATCGCGGACATCTTTCTGCGTATCAGAAAAATACATTTGTGATTAGAGATATCTTTCATGTCTGTAGCACAAAGAAATAAGTTACATAATAAACTTAAGGATAGGAGTTTGATCAGAGATAGCAAACTCATTTAGACCATTATCACTTGCTCACTGTAATTTTTCCTTGTCTCTGTCCAGATAATGAAGTCAGGTAGGGTTTGCTATGTCAGCTGTGATGGTCGTGTATAATTGGGGGCTCAGCGGTGGAGAGATGTGCTGCCGACTCTCTTGGGTCTGAGTTTAGCTGCAGGGGGGATGTGTGACCGGGTTTTGGAAGGCAGTGTAAATGAGCTGGACTCCAGCCACACCACCACCTCAGAGAGACACTCATTTCTGTAGCAAACGCTACCAAAGTCAACGCTGTGAACTTTTGTCCTTTGCCCAGGATGTGGGCTGAGCGCACACATATAGATGATATTTTAATAAATTTGCTAGTGGGAGGAACTTGTGAATTCCGTGATTTCTCTGCAAGTCATTTAGCGTCAAGTCGGCTGCTTGATATATGTGAGAAAATATCTAAAGTACGCTGTATGTTTTATTTTTCAGGGTGTACTTTCACACCTTTAAGTTATAATCCGTGTGAAAATAGTCTTCCTTTTCGAAATTCAGTAGGGCGGCACACTATACCGAAATAGTGCAAGCATGTGTATCGCATAACATAATGTTTTCATTACTTTAAAGTTACAGTTTAAAGCTTGTTGCATCATAGCCATTCCTGCCAAAGGTGTTTAAACGAAAGTACTGAGTATCACTGTAAATGTGATATTTGAATTTAAACAACTGTAGTATTAAGATCACAATGTATGTATTTTCAAAGTTTTCGGTCGATGCAGATAGCAAATATATTTATATAATAGACTAAAAGGATTTTACAAACTCAAAGCATTTTCCGATGCAGATTTTGAATATTGCGTAATTTAGCAAGTTATCACATACCACATTTTCTTCAATATCGTGCAGCCCTAGAATTCAAGCGAACATGATAAGTAAACAAAGCTTAAAGGGATAGTTCAGCCAAAAATGAAAAATACATCGAGGATGGCTTAAGGATGAGTCAATCATGAGGTAAATGATTATCTTTTTTTCAGACAAACACAATCAGAGTTATATTAGAAAATCTCCTGGCTGTTTCAAGCTTTATAATGGTAGTAAATGGTGCTTCTGATTTGAAGCCCAAAAAAGTCCATCCATCCTTCACAGAAGTAATCCACTTGGCTCCGGTGGGTTAGTTAAGGCCTTCTGAAGGCAAACAATGTGATTTTGTAAGAATAATATACATTTTTATATTGGAGTTATATCAGAAGATCTCCTAGCTGTTCAAAGCTTTATAATGGTAGTAAATGGTGCTTATGATTTGAAGCCCAAAAAAGTCTATCCATCGTTGACAGAAGTAATCCAACTCGGCTTCGGTGGGTTAGTTAAGGCCTTCTGAAGGCAATCGATGTGATTTTGAAAGAATAATATAAATTTTTATATTGGAGTTATATCAGAAGATCTCCTAGCTGTTCAAAGCTTTATACTGGTAGTAAATGTAGCTTATGATTTGAAGCCCAAAAAAGTCTATCCATCGTTCACAGAAGTTATCCAACTCAGCCTCGTTGGGTTAGTTAAGGCCTTCTGATGGCAATCGATGTGATTTTGTAAGAATAATATCAATTTTTATATTGAAGTTATATCAGAAGATCTCCTGGCTGTTCAAAGGTTGCAAATGGTGCTTCTGATTTGAAGCCCAAAAAAATCTCTCCATCGTTCACGGAAGTAATCCAACTCGGCTCTGGTGGGTTTGTTAAGGCCTTCTGAGGGCAATCGATGCGATTTTGTAAGAACAATATCAATATTTATATTGGAGTTATTTTAGAAGATCTCCTAGCTGTTTAAAGCTTTATAATGGTGGTAAATGGTGATTCTGATTTGAAGTCCAAAAAAGTCTATCCATCTTTCACAAAATAAATCCACTTGGCTCCGGTGGGTTAGAAAAAGCCTTCTGAGGGCAATCAATGTGATTTTGTAAGAAAAATATCAATATTTAAATCTGAGTTATATCAGAAGATCTCCTGGCTGTTCAAAGGTAGTAAATGGTGCTTCTGATTTGAAGCCCAAAAAAGTCTCTCCATCTTTCACGGAAGTAATCCAACTCGGCTACAGTGGGTTAGTTAAGGCCTTCTGAGGGCAATCGATGCGCTTTTGTACGAATAATATCAATATTTATATTGGAGTTATTTCAGAAGATCTCCTAGCTGTTCAAAGCTTTATAATGGTAGTAAATGGTGCTTATGATTTGAAGCCCAAAAATGTCTACCCATTGTTCACGGAAGTAATCCAACTCGGCTCCGGTGGGTTAGTTAAGGCCTTCTGAAGGCAATCAATGCGATTTTGACGAATAATATCAATATTTAAATCAGAGTTATATCAGAAGATCTCATGGCTGTTCAAAGGTTGCAAACAGTGCTTCTGATTTGAAGCCCAAAAAAGTCTCTCCATCGTTAACGGAAGTAATCCAACTCGGCTCTGGTGGGTTTGTTAAGGCCTTCTGAGGGCAATCGATGTGATTTTGTAAGGATAATATCAATATTTATATCGGAGTTATATCAGAAGATCTCCTAGCTGTTCAAAGCTTTATAATGGTGGTAAATAGTGCTTCTGATTTGAAACCCAAAAAAGTCCAGCCATCCTTCACAGAAGTAATCCACTCGGCTCCAGTGGGTTAGTAAAGGCCTTCTGAGGGCAATCGATGTGATTATGTAAGAATAATATCAATATTTAAATCGGAGTTATATTAGAAGATCTCCTGGCTGTTCAAAGCTTTATAATGGTAGTAAATGGTGCTTCGGAATTGAAGCCCAAAAAAGTCTATCCATCCTTCACAGAAGTAATCCATTCGGCTCCGTTGGGTTTATAAAGGCCTTCTGAGGTCAATCGATGCAATTTTGTAAGAATAATATCAATATTAAAATCTGAGTTATCTCCTGGCTGTTCAAAGCTTTATATTGGTAGTAAATGATGCTTCTGATTTGCAGCCCAAAAAAGTCTATCCATCCTACACAGAAGTATTCCAAACTTCTCCGGTGGGTTTATAAAAGCCTTCTGAGGGCAATCAATGTGATTTTTAAGAACAATATAAATATTTAAATCGGAGTTATATCAGAAGATCTCCTGGCTGTTCAAAGCTTTATAATGGTAGTAAATGGTGCTTCTGATTTAAACCCTAAAAAAGTCCATCCATTCTTCACAGAAGTAATCCACTCGGCTCTGGTGGGTTAGTAAAGGCCTTCTGAGGGCAATCGATGTGATTTTGTAAGAATAATAATATATTTAAAACTTTACAAACTAAAATAACTAGCTTCCGGTAATGACTGATGCATAATTACAGGATTGCGTTTCCACAGTGTATGACATAAGACGTAGCATTTCGTCTCTCTCATCTCAACTAAGTACATATTTCGTACGCTAAATTCTACATAATAGGCACCATTTACTACCATTATTAAGCTTGGAACAGCCATGACATTTACTAATTTAACTCAGATTGTGTTCATCTAGAAAAAGATAATCATATACATCAAGAATGGCTTGAGAGTGATTGAATCATGGGGTAACTGTAATTTTTGGTTGAACTATCCCTTTAAGCCACCCATCTTAAAATGATCCAGTTAAGCTAAACCAAGACCTTTGATACATCAACACATGAAAGAAAACTCCTCAAAACATTTCATGGGGTCTTTAAAACAGATGCATTGTGGGTAACCCAAGGCACATTGCTTACAAAGGCTGCTGTCCGACAATAAGGGCGACCAAGCTGTTCCGTCAGCGTCCTAAAATGCGCCACAAGATGTCCGCCACATCTGTTTCATGTTCCATTCATTACCTCTTATCATACATTAATTATGCTCTAAAAATACCTCAAATGTAGCGGCTTCTGTCTGGGATCGACTCTGACAGATAATCACACTTGTTTATGACCATCGTCTCCATGAGCGGCCATTAATAACAGCACGGCCATACACGGGCCTCCATTAATTACTGTGTAAAACATGAGCTGGTTCAGATTACTAGGAGAGATATCCGAATAGGAGTCCGGTGGGGCTCAACCAAACACCTGGAGCATTCGCTCAAACTCACAGAGCTATCCGTCCTCACTTTATCAACTGTCTACCTCCAGTCTTCTGGCTTCCCCCACCCGTGCTGCCCTGTCTCGCTCACTCTTCCCATCGGTTGCCAGCAGTGACAACCTGCGACCGAGTCCAACATACAACCTCTTTATCATCCGGCCCTCCTGTGTGGAGTCACGTCGTAAACCTGGAGGAAGCTTACACCACCTGGGCCTTCCAGAAACCCGATTAACTCGAGCGTGGAGACCAGAGTGACGTGGGTGAGAAACAGCTCTGAAGTTCATGGGGTTCGGACTGAGTCAGCGCTTTCAAACGGTGAGCTGAAGCCACAATACAAAACATACTGTAGGGAGATCAAAGACACAGTGGGACTGATCTCTGCATGCTTCAAAGTCATTTCTGTACTGTATTTTAATACTTTATATCAATATTTTATGGCCGGCACAGTGGCTCAGTGAGTAGCACTGTTGCATCACAGCAAGAAAGTCCCCGGTTTAAGCCTCGGCTATGTAGGGAGGCCTTTCTTTGTGGATTTTCAGCCCAGTCATACGAAATTACGTACCTATAGTCACGTCATTTTTTCATGTTTTCATCGTGTGTGGTTTGTAATTTCAAAATATGTGTTCGGTGCATCGAGTGAACCTATGTGCATAACGTGTTTTGTCGAAATAAGTGCCTGCTGCAGACGCGTCTAAAGGGTTTATAATAAAAAAGACCCAGAGTTTACTGTCAAGGGAGTGTCTTGCGTGTATTTTGTGAACGTTAGCGTCCCTTTTTTATCATAAACGGTTTTGACGCGTGTGCAGCAGGCACTTATTTTGACAAAAAACGTGATGTACATGGTTCACATGATGCAACAAACACATATTTTGAAAACACGAGCAACACACATGACACCCCGAACACTTATTTTGAATTTGCGCCCCTCGGATGAGCAGTCACGAGCCGCCACTGTTCCAAACACCACAAGAATAAAAAAAAATTCGCACCTTCATGAAGGCCTGATGGGTGGTACAGGTGTGCTTTTCGTGCTTGACCTTGACTCTGCCCGTCATAACATTTGATGTCTTGTTTCCACTGAAATAAAATCGAGAGGGTAAGGTCTCTTTGTGGTGAACATCTGCGGTTAGGTTGTACTTGATCTCTAAAACAGAAAACAGGAAACAAATGATGTTTAGAACCAAACTTAAGTGTTTGGTTAACCATGGACATGGTTAAATATGTTGCAAATTATTTGAAAAGCATGCAAAACAAATACAGCACTGTCCTTTACTTAAACATATGGGACTGTCATCTCATATGGTTGTATTAGGGCTGTCAAAAGATTAATTGCATACAAAATAAAAGCTTTTGCATAATTTGTTTGCGCACTGTGTGTAATTATTATATTGATATTTTTTATTTTATAAATAAAAATATACCAACATAAAATGTATGTATGTGTGTATTTATATAATCTATACACACACAGTATATTATGCAAACACAAACTTTTATTTTATATGTAATTAATAGGGCTGCATAACGATTAATCGCGACTAATCGTTTGCAAAATAAGTTTTTGTTTCGATCATATATGTGTGTGTGTGTGTACCTTGTATAACAATTATGTAAAAATAAATACACACACATGTAGATATTTAAGAATTATTTTGAGTAAATACTTTTATATAAATATATATATATTTTATATTTTTTCTTAAAATTATACATGAATGTGTGAGTATTTATTAGGGCCGGGACTTTAACGCGTTAATTAAGATTAATTAATTACACAAAAAATAACGCGTTAAACATTTTAACGCATTTTAATCGCACTTATTAATAGAGTCATTCGTAAATGCTGCAGACCCTGTTTTAGTTCGAGAACTCCGGGGTTGTGATGCAGTGTAAATAAAAGTAGACGGAACCTAAACGAACAGCTGATTTTAACGTGACAACGCATCAATTTCAAAGTAAAAATGATTTATTCTGGTAAATGGAGGTTTGCAACGGAGGTTTTGCCCAATAAACATCTACCAACAAACTACAGATTATTTTAACATGTATCCTAATGTCTGTTATATGTTAATGTTTGAGTATTGTTGGGTTTAAATATTGTTGTAATGTTGTTTTGTTTCAATTTAATTAGTTTATTACGAGTTTAATTTAAGTTTTGTTTGCTACTTTAAAACGAATTTCGTTTCAAATAATTTGTTTCGTAATTATAAACAATGTTTTGTTGTTAGGTTTTGTGAATATAAATTAAAAAGAACATTAAAAGCAACACCGTGCATCTCATTGATGCATATGCTACCGAATGCCAAAACATGCAGTGAGTAGCCTATATCACTTACTTTTCAAAAAATCAGCCTGGCAGTGCCCAGAAGTTAAATTTACACGCGCATTTAGAGCATACTGTAGCAGCACGTTTGATTTGCGGTGTGCTTAAGACTTTTAAAAATCAACTTCATATTAATTTTAATAGGCTACTTTGACGGAGGACACGCACAGAGAACAGCGACGGCAGGTAAAGGAAAAAAGTTAAACGAATAGAGTCAGTTTGTAAGAACATTTTTAAATTGACTATAAGATCATCAATATGAACTCTGAACAATGAACTATTATAAACATAACAGCAAGAAAAGCTGAAGAGGAACTCGCAACATTAAAGCAATAAGCATTTATGTAGGCTAAAGCTATATATCACCTCTTATTTTTTTTTAATTTAGTTAAGTTTCAATGGTAACACTAAAGGCGCGTACATTATGCAGCGCTTTTCACATCCGAATCCCACTTAAGAAACCTATAAACGATGTGCAACTTAAAAAATATATTATGCACATTTTTATATATTTTATATATAGTATATTATGTTTTGTTGTTTTTATACGCGAGGTGGGGCATCCGCGCACATAGGTACCAGAACACAGACAGTCAAAACCTGAGAAGTCCCGAACCCTGCAATATTAAACAAACTACTTTAAGAAATGCGGGCCAGGAAGCGGGTCGGGTATAATATATATATATTTTTCGTTGCGGTCCGAGTTGCGGGCGGGTTGTTTATACATTGACCCGCGCATCACTGGTAAGCGTCGATAAGAGCATGGTTGTGTGTAAGATATGGAACAAGGAATTCACATATCACCGCAGCACATCGAGCCTCAAGTATAATCTCAATGCAAAACATACAGCAGCTAGGGTGGACATTAGCCCGACTCCGGGTACAACGACATGGTTGAACAAAAATAAACAATATTTTGTTAAGCTTATGTATTCAGTCATTATTCATAAAAATCCATGTAAAAATTACTTCTTAATGTTCTCAGGTCAAATATTTATATGAGATTAAAATGCGATTAATTTAGATTAATTAATTACAAAGCCTCTAATTAATTAGATTAATTTTTTTAATCGAGTCCCGGCCCTAGTATTTATATATACATAATTATTATACACAGTACACACACATATATGATGTAAACAAAAACTTTTATTTTGCAAACGATTAGTCGCGATTAATCGTTATGCAGCCCTAGTGATTAACCGTGATTAATCTTTTGAAAGTCTCCAAAATATTATGTATAGTTAATATTTTTGGTCAATGATAGCAGAGAGACTGGTAAGACAGAAAGTGTGATGATTTTCCCTAGAAAAAAAGTGAAACATGTATGTTGTTTTATTTCTGTTCAAATTAATTTTACAAACTCAAGGCATTATTCATCGAATATTGTATACAGTACAACGGGCAAGGCAACTGGCGGGCCATATGCGGCTCTCCAATCATCTTTATCAGGCCAGCCGGTCATCTTTGTCTGATTTAAAATCAGTGTGGTTACTTTAAAGCAACCTTTCCACTTTACATGACAAATGACGGCCGATAAACCGGGTGCCAATCATATGCGAGTGAGTTATTTTCAGATCCAATTTGAGCTATGGATGCCTTAAAAAAAAAAACTCGTGCAACTACACTGCATGTGACACGCCGACCAGAACTTATGAAAGTTAAACAGTTATAAACAAAAAAAAATTGTGCAATGTTCATAGTTGAATTATTAACATTTGGCACTTGCAATGTTAAACTGCAATTGTTTTAAAAATATAAAAAAAAGAAAATATAAGTTTAGCAATTAAATGAAAATGCATGTTCTTTAATATATAATAAAAAGTAACAGAAACAACATAAGCTATAACATATTTATTAATAATAATAACACATAAAAGTTATTATTTATAAAGATTTATAAAAGTTTGGCCCTCATCATATTTACATTTTTAAAATATGGCCCTTGAAGAAGAGTAGATGAGGACCCCTGCTATACAACATTGCAAGCACATATCGCATTTCCCTTCAATATTGTGCAGCCTTAGAAAATACCTATTTTGGAATTTTGTAAAAAAAATTGTAGGTACATTATCTTATTAACAAAAGACTGTCCAATTTGGGACAATTCAGCACTATAATTCTAACTGAATAATTATATCAAAGCCACTGTCATCCACCCAATGTACGTGCACAATTTATCGAACTTACTTGGTTTACCAACAACTGTAAATATCTAAACTCCACTTGGTGTTGTGCCAAAACAAACATTTGTTTCAGACACGTGGCACTCTGTATTATAATACTCCATGTTTTATGTGTCAACAGCTATACATCCACTGCAGCAGATAATGTATAGCAAAATGTCTGGATGACACATTTTCACTTTCACACAGTACATACATCTACCCATCCAATCCTATCAGTTTCACAATCACTGGTACTCGCCATCAAGCAGGGCTCTGTTGTTTACAATGTGATCGATGAATGTCCGCCTATCAGTAAGGGCAGCCTTGACGCACACCCTGAGCTTTCTAACGGACACAACATAAAGGGTTTGCGGGGCAGAGATAAAAAGCATGGAAAAAAGCCTGAAACACAGCGACTGCCCCTGCCTTCAGCACATGCTGATAAGGTGACCCCGCAAACAGCCATTCGTAAACAAAGACCAAAAAATTTTCATCCTTGAACACTGTGTACTCAACTCAAAGAGCATGTGTGTCGGGTTTGAAATACCCAAACCAAAATAGTCACATTGCAGCAATAGATGTTGCATCAATCTTTGGATCTATTGCATAAATCTTATCCACATGGTTAGAGAGGAACTTTTAACATCATGAGTTTCATATTAAGACTACTGTATATCAAACTGCCTTACCTATATTTCCAGGAATTTGTTTTCCTCCAACTCGAAAGCACACCATGATATTGACACAAACAGCAGGCAGGCTGCTTTCAAAGCATTGAGCTACAGAACGGTTTACACTTTCAGGCAGTAACATCACGGCATCCACCTTCACCACTGGACGTGTCCTGAAACAACCAGAGAAACAAATTAACACACAGTATAAATAGTATAAGTGCAATAGATCAGTAACTATAAATATTTGATTCAGAAGTTCAATCAAGCAAAGGCTTGTTTTCTCTACAGGTGGTTTTGTATGTTGGGAGTAATGACAGATAATTCCAACATTTTTCCGGACTTTAATCTATAGCTGTATCCCAGGCTGCGACCTTCTAAGGAAGCAAACTCAGAAGGTCAGCAGTCTCCAAAGTCCACGAAGAGAACTGAAATAAGACGCTCTAGCCTTTGGAGGATCCATGATTCATAATCAGCGGGACAGAGCGGAGATGTTTCTGAATTATTTTTCTGGTTCCATATACTAATACTTATGCATTTAGCTGACGCTCTTATCCAAAGCGACTTACAATTGCTATATATGTCAGAGGTCGCACACCTCTGGAGCAACATGTGGTTAAGTGTCTTGCTCAAGGACACAATGGTGTGACACAGTGGATTCGAACCCGTAAATTCTTAATTTTACGCAAAATCTGATATCCGGCGTGCTATTCTGTCATATTTTCTCCCTTTTTCCCAAAACGCAATAAACGCCAGTCCTCGCAATATGCAATATGAATGCAATGCATAAAATCCGCTCAACCAATCACAGCGCACCATTCCACGCATTGTACACAACAATGGCGGCACGATGAATACACATGGAATCATAGTTTTAGATGCAGCAAGATGAGGTTGTGAAAATGTATTTTAATCTCTAGCTGTTCTTACCTGAACACCACAGCTGAATCTGAGAGAAAAGCTCCCACTGCAACATCTGGAAGAAAAGGTGATGCTTTCATAAAATACCCTTTATTTTACCTGCACATTGACATTTTTTAAAACAGTGGTCTCTAACATGGTTGCCTGCATGGATTCTGTGAGATGCCCGCCAACACACATTCTATTAACTCTTTCCCCGCCATTGACGAGATATCTCGTCAATCAAGAGAAAACGCTTCTCGCCAATGACGAGTTTTTCCGTCTTTCCGCAATACCGCTATTATCCACTAGGTGGCGCCCTTTCCGCAACTTTTTAAACCCGGAAGTATTGCCCTATGGCAAGCTGCTGCATGTCCGTGTCTGTTTTAAAGATCGCTCTGAATGGGATCTCTATGAAAAGTCCGTCACAAAAATTTAATTATCTCTGCTTTTTGCTCAAAATGTGGTGTTTTTGCAAAAACCTACCCATATTCAAAAGCTGATTACAAAAGAACCACTGAAGGTAGGATGAAACGTTTTTTTTTTTTTTGAAAGCAGAGGGTCTGTTCTTTCATTTAGTATATTGTATGTTTATATATTTGAAGAACAACATTTTCTGGAAGGCATTACACTTTTGTGAAAATCATGAAAAACGCTGCTGCTGGCAACTTTTTTTTAAAAACGCTGGCGGTGAAAGAGTTAATAGCCTCAATTTTGATATTTGGGTCAATGACGTGACATTAATTTTTTTGTGTCTGAATGGTTCAATCAAATGTAAAAGGGTTAAATTTCAAAATAAATTTGCTGATTACTTGCATACATTCTCTTTTTTGAAGACCAAGCCTAAAATTTCAATTTTTATTTCATTTTGAAAGAATATTTGGGGGATAATTGCAAAAAGGTCAATGTGGTGTTAACGGTCTGTATTTTTTTAAATGAAATGAAAATAGAAATATATTCATAAAAAATGTGGAATAAAATATAATCATCTAGTTTAGTGTAATATGATTTTTACATAAATTTTTATAATTTGTTAAAGATTATTTAGAAAACAGAGCTGTTTTTGGCATATGTCCGGACAAATATTACAAAAACGCATTAAAATTTATATTTAGAAATAACGAATAAATTATATTTTAAAATGATTTTTTTATAATTATGTTTACATGCTATTAAGGTGGATAAAATATTTTATATTTCTCATGCTTTGGTGCAATTGGCGGTTACACCATTTGACATTTTCTTGTCAATTAGGTCTTAAGTTTTATAAAAATGGTGCAAATGTAATTTCTTATCGCATAAAATCAACATAAATGGACTACGTTCATTGAACTATACCTGATGCATGCTTTTAAAACGAAATGCATGCTTTTAAAAGTTTTTTAAAAAGATTTTTGAATTTCTCATCTTGCCAAACCGTTTGTGTCACTGGCCCATTTATTTAATACATTTTTTAAATGTCTTTTATGTATGTTAACATTTTAAACATTGATAAAACATAATAAAATAAAATGAATGATTAAAAGAAAAACTTTTGAGTAGACTATTTCAAAAAAGTAGCCCTCCAGATTGTTTTATCCCTTGTGTTAGCCCTTGTTAATAAAAAAAGGCTGGAGACCCCTGGTTTAAAATATATACGTGAACCCTGTCTGTGAAAACCCAGCTAAAGTACTTTTGTTGTTATCTACTGTTTTTACATAAAATCATCCTACACTGAAAAAAAATATTTTCAAGAAAAAAAATTCTTAGTTTTCAGTAAAAATATCAAAAAATTCTTAAATCAAGATGCTTATCTCGATGAGCAAAACGACCCAAGAAAATAAGTCTAGTTTTTAGACCAAAATATCAAATTGTGCAATGTTGTGCAAAAAACAAGCAAAAAAATCTGCCAATGGGTTAGCAAATTTTTCTTGAATTTAGTGTTTAAGAAAATTTTTCAAGATTTATTTGCTTGTTTTATGCACAAAATCACTTAAATTTGATATTTTTGGTCTAAAACTAGACTTATTTTCTTGGGTCTTTTTTCCGTGGCATTCTCACGGATCTCCGCATTTTTCCGTGGCCCTACCACGGACTTTCTTTTCCATGGCATTCTCACGGATTGGTTACTCAACTGTTTTGTCCTATTTTCAAACCATTGTCACTTCGATTTAGGGTTAGATTTGGTGTTTGCGTTAGTATGTCACTTTAAGTATTAGTATATACTATTTTGTCTGAATGATTCTTTTACATTTTCTAAAGTTTAAAAAATTGTCGCCTGGCGTTGGGGTTAGAGTTGGGTAAGGATGTCATTTTATGTTAATCTAACCCTAAACCAAAGCGACAATGGTAAGAAAATAGGACAAAACAGTTGAGTAACCAATCCAAGAAAATACCAAGGAAAAGTGTGAAGAAAAATGCGGAGATCCGTAAGAATGCCACGGAAAAATTAGCAAAAAATTCTGTGACTATCCCACGGAAATTCGTGAGATCGGGTTGGAAAAAGCACATTGCATTGTGGAATACGTTATTCAATGCACGTGTGTAGTGTACAATTTATAATCAAGTTATTCAGTGCATACAGAACATTTGCATACTGCCAGCAGTATGTTTGTATCATCTTTAAGAAATATTAAAGTACATCACAGCTGACATCCACAGGATGAACCTTAGAAATGTGTTACTTTCGCTTAATAGATGTTTGACACTTTCATAATGTAGCTTAAAACAGTTGTCATTGTCAGTATAATGCTTCACCTTGTTCTGTACACATAGAAGTCGGTTATTTACAGGAACGAGAAATTAAATCTATAAATAAACATGCATTCAAATGCAGTCTTGATGTAATAATGGTGTTACCTGGGTAATTGTTGCCATCAATATCAACTCCTCCAGACACAGACTGGCCAAACATCTTGAGATTGTTTCCTAACAAAGAGCCACTTATTCTCTGCACATAAGAGAGCACAAAGACGGCATTCAGAACATATAGGCTGTAAAAAACACTTCATGTTATGATTATAAGTTATTCCCGAACTTAATAAATACACTCTTTCATGATTTTGAATCTTGATCACTTCCTGGGACTATATTAGGAGGAGCAAAAAATTTCAGGAAATTACAGCAATTAGACTAGACGCTTTACTCACTAAACTCCATTGTAGAGGCAGACAACAAAACAGGCACAAAACAATGAGGCCGTTTGCACAGGAAGGTCAACACCGTTCATGTCTGACCTCCCCAAACATCGTTTCATTCTTCCCGGAATAAACAGTAGCTGAAGGACGTACTTGAGAAAAACTCTGTGCAATACCGCTGCTCCTTCCATTGTAGATATATATAGCACCACGCAAGTCGTCCTCCTGAGGGGCTCCGATGGCCACATCTAAAAAACAAACACCGTCACTTAATCCTTGGAACGTCGTTCCAAAACCTTGTGAGCTGTCTATGGAAAAACATTTTTCAAGGCATTGCCTCAATACAAAGGTTGTTTTAAATGCCTATCAAGAGATTTTTAAAGCAGCATGCCACGCATCATTATTGAAGAAGCAATCCCATAATGCACTGTGACACGTTCTGCAAAAAAAAAATCCATGACGGTGGACGGATCAAGAGAAATTAACATGTATGCATTTGGCAGATGCATGTCCCTTGGGTTTAAACCTACCAAATGAGATACAGAAAAATATAATGATTGGTTATAAACCATTTTGGTTATACAATTCATTCAGTACTAAAATTAATATTTTTTATGCTCTGAATTAAATTATTTTTTTAAAAGCATTATATATTTGAAATCAACTAAATTGAGTCTTCAATGTATGATGCATGAATATGCAGTAGGTATCGTGCGTTCCCAGCTGCCAGTTAAGATGCTGTCGTGGTGGGCAGATGTCTATGTAGGCATTGAGGCAGGTCACTTGTTTTTGGAAGAGGGTCAATGCCATTAAGAGTGGTTTTCAATCACTGAAATGTCTTGTATAACCATTTTGGTCTAAAAATAAATCATGCTGATGTGTCGGCTTTAGTCAGTGACATTGAGGTGTTAGTTGAGTGGGTGTGTTTCACTTCTTCACAAGTGGCTTTATACGGATAATTTAAAGTCACTTTGCTATTGTTTCTTTGAACTATGTTCTGCTTCTAAACCACACCCGTTGCTCCGAAACCAAGCTTGAAGTCATATTAAAAACCATTTCTGGCCATGAAACCACAGTTGGTAAAAGCTGATAGGTTTAATACAGTACAGGCTTGTATGTGTTATGCTGCTAATTGTGAGGAAGTTAACATTTGTGGTGTACCATCAAACCTAGCTTGGGCAACAAACCAACTGAAAGAGAAAGCACCATTTAAAAATGCAACAAAACAAGTTGACTTTTTCAGGGCTCAACATAAAGGACTGCCCGGTGGCCCAGGGCAAGCGTGAGAGATGTTCGGGCCAGTAAAAAGTATGGTCAAAATTTTGGCAGGGCAAGTGAAAACCTTTTTCAAAAAATTATTTGCATTGAGCCCTGTAAAGTGCTTATCTAATAAAATAAAATAAAAGACCAAGCATTTTTTATATTTGTGTACAAACAGTGTTTTAACAGGGGGATGTTTCATATTGCATAAATATAAAAAAATTATATGTCACCCTGGACCACAAAACCAGTGATAAGTCAAAATTATCGATTTTTTTAATATTCCAAAGATCATGTTCCATGAAGATATTTTGTAAATTTCTGTAAATATAAATGTATTTATTGTTAGTAATATGTGTTGCTAAGTATGGAGGACCACAATAGTCATGCAAAATGTAATAAAAAACTTCAATATTTAATAACTACCTGGACAATAAAAATGTATTATTATTCTTTTCGCTATTCAATTTGCTTTTCGTTTTAGCCTCTCTATTTAGCTTTTCCGTGACTCTTTGGGTCCTTGCAAATGGTCAAATGAGAAATGCAAATTAGCTATGGCCAGGTGGATGTAACAAGCTCGCTGATTGGCTCTGATTTACGTCATGCGCAGATTTATAGATCTCAAATGAGGACCCAAAGAGTCACGGAAAAGCTAAATAGAGAGGCTAAAATGAAAAGCAAATCGAATAGCAAAAAGAAATATAGCTGCAAGCAGCAATGGCGGGCCCTCGCACGTTTTTTTACCGCTACACGGTGCGTCCGAGAAAACGATGCACGGTGGGCAAGGGCATCAAGTGGGTAAATATCAGTGGGCTATTTATTGTTGTTACTGAGCCATTTGGGGACTGTAGGTAAATGAAACCCCACATTTTAGACAAACGGGGGCACTAGTGAGCCACTTAAGAGACACGCCTATGTCTGACCTGTTTGTGCACACTTAACAGCCGACAACTCTGATGTGTGTGCCGACTTTTAGGTTAATCTAAGCACGCCAAGAGTCCTAAATATGCCTGAAATAAATGTAAAGTTTGGCGCGTTGCCATGGGAACAGCGTTCGAGATATCAAAAATCCCTTCGCAATTTATCATCTACTATGTCTCGGCATCATGTTGACCACTTCTGGTGTCAATCTCATGAATATTCTAGAAGGAGTATTTAAAAGAACATCGGCGTCAACTTAAAGTCTTAAATAAGCCTTTAAAATGAAAGTAAAGTTTGACGCGTTGCCATGGGAACAGCGTTTGAGATATCAAAAATCCCTTCGCAATTTATCATCTACTATGTCTCGGCATCATGTTGACCACTTCTGGTGTCAATCGCATGAATATTCTAGAAGGAGTATTTAAAAGAACATCGGCGTCAACTGAAAGGCTTAAATATGCCTTAAAAATGAAAGTAAAGTTTGACGCGTTGCCATGAAAACAGCGTTCGAGATATCAAAAATCCCTTTGCAATTTATCATCTACAATGTCTCTGCATCATGTTGACCACTTGTTGTGTCAATCGCATGAAAATCCTAGAAGGAGTATTTAAAAGAACATCGCATGGAACTGTAAGGCTTAAATATGCCTTTAAAATGAAAGTAAAGTTTGACAGGTTGCCATGGGAACAGCGTTCGAGATATCAAAAATCCCTTCGCAATTTATCATCTACAATGTCTCTGCATCATGGTGACCACTTTTGGTGTCAATTGCATGATTATTCTAGAAGGAGTATTTAAAGGAACATTGGCGTCAACTGAAAGGCTTAAAAATGCCTTTAAAATGAAAGTAAACTTTGACGCGTTGCCATGAAAACAGCGTTTGAGATATCAAAAATCCCTTCGCAATTTATCATCTACAATGTCTCTGCATCATGGTGACCACTTTTGGTGTCAATTGCATGATTATTCTAGAAGGAGTATTTAAAGGAACATTGGCGTGAACTTAAAGGCTTAAATAAGCCTTTAAAATGAAAGTAAAGTTTGACGCGTTGCCATGGGAACAGCGTTTGAGATATCAAAAATCCCTTCGCAATTTATCATCTACTATGTGTCTGCATCATGTTGACCACTTCTGGTGTCAATCGCATGAATATTCTAGAAGGAGTATTTAAAAGACCATCGGCGTGAATTTAAAGGCTTAAATAAGCCTTTAAAATGAAAGTAAAGTTTGACGCGTTGCCATGGGAACAGCGTTTGAGATATCAAAAATCCCTTCACAATTTATCATCTACAATGTCTCTGCATTATGTTGACCACTTCTGGAGTCAATCACATTATTTCCCCAGGAGGAGTATTTAAAAGTTTACCACATGCAGCTGTAAGGTTTAAATATGCCTTAAAAATGAAAGTAAAGTTTGACAGGTTGCCATGGGAACATCGTTCGAGATATCAAAAATCCCTTCGCAATTTATCATCTACAATGTCTTGGCATCATGTTGACCACTTTTGGTGTCAATCGCATAAACATTGTAGGAGGAGTATTTAAAAGAACATCGCATGGAACTGTCAAAAAAAATCCACCTTTGTGACTGACACACTTCTTGGCGCCTGGTGGTGGCGCTATACCCGGGAGTCACAATAGGCACATCGATGCGATCAGAATCTTCAGACGAACAAACACACCGCGTGTCATCACAATAAGACATTTTTTGCCTTTGATATTAGACACTTCCTGTTTCTCTGATGTCGCCATAAATTCGTCGCCTCGCCATGGCAACACCGTTCGAGATATCAAAAATCCCTTCGCAATTTAGCAAGTCCAATGTCTCGACATCATGTTCACCACGTTTGGTGTCAATCGCATGCATCCTCTAGGAGGAGTATTTAAAAGTTCAACGCTTGCATTTTTTAAACAATCCAAAATAGCCGACTTCCTGTTGGGCGGAGCTTAAATGTTAGAGGGCGAAAGTTGTTCGGGTCGATGAGATCTATATGCGTACCAACTCTCGTACATGTGCGTACATGTTTGCCCGATCTGCGCAACAATGTTTGTTTTTGCATTACAGGGGGCGCTACAGAGCCCCCGTGCCACGCCCGTGTTCCAGCCTTTGCCAGGTCGCAATGACGGACGACTTTGACGTGTGTGCCAAATTGCAAGAGTTTTCGAGTATGTTTAGGCACCCAAAAGGGCCAAAAGTGTTAAAAAAAATAAAAATAAAAATAAAAAAAAAAAAAAAAAAAATAATAATCCGAGCAAAAACAATAGGGCTTCGCACCATTCGGTGCAGGCCATTCTGGCCTGCTCCTCGGTGCTCGGGCCCTAATAAGGAGAACCATCGGGAAAATGAAAACAGAAATGTTAAACGGAAATGCCCTTTTAAATGCCTAATTTAAACCTGTATTTGTAGTTCAATTTATAAATCCAGTTATTTATTTCTCTTTTTAAATCGCTTTTTGAAATACATTTAGAAATTTTTCCATTATTACATTAAGAATTTGTAAATGCAATTTAAAATGATGAACTTATTGAGTGTTTTATGTTGTTTTTGTAAATTGTAAATTGCTATTTATTAATGGATTAAAATTTCATTTCTACATTATTTTTATGATTTCACTTTTATTGCCTAATAAAATGTTACATAATGATTTTTTTGTAACTTTTTCTATTTATTTATAGATTAATTAATGAATTTTTAAACAAATCTATTAATTGCTATTTTTATTGTCCATGTAGTTATTAAATATCGAAGTTCTTTATTACATTTTGTATGGCTCTTGTGGTCCTCCATAGCTAAGGACTTCATTTGGACAACCTTAAAGGCGATTTTGATAATATTTAGATTTTTTTGCACCCCCAGATTCCAGATTTTCAAATAGTTAACTTGGGCAAATATTGTTGTATATATTTCTTTATAGATCTCAATTTAAAAAAATTTACACTTATTACTGGTTTTGCGGTCAAGGGTTACATACTGTATGTAAAAGGAAGTATTATTTATATGAATATAAATTTTTAAACGCTACATAAAATTTTTTGAGTTTAACTGAATTGAAAACTGTACCTGGATATCCATCATCATCGATATCTCCAAGATTGACGATGGTTTCTCCAAATCGAGCTGCATAAGAGTCGCTGCCGACTAACTCAAAATCTGCCTCTTTCATATTAGCCTGAGAATGAGACAAACCAAAAGTAAGTATTTTCTTATGAAAAGTTTATTAGGAATATGGAATTAAAAAATAAACAGGAACATGCCTTTTACACTCCATTATTTTAGTAATGTCTGTGTTTACACACTGATATCGGTGTTTACTATTGACTTTCAACAAACTTTGTTGTGTAGGTGGTTAATTTTTGACCAAGTGGAAGTAGGTTAAGCTGAAGGAAAAAATACAAACTAGAAAAAAATCTTAAACCACAGAAAACATCTTTGAAAGTTTGTCATTTCCTCACATACACTAATAATATGTCGAACGTCACATGACCAAACCGGAAAACTGGGTTGATCGATTCCGGTAGCGGGAATGTGGAATGAGGGTTTGTATGTGAGAAGAAAATGCCATTGTCAAAAGCTATAAAGTAAAAAAAAATATATTCTCGTCTTTGGTTGCTCCAGAAGGCTTTATGTATGAAAACAGCACCATGTCAGCGTAGAGCATACAAAACCGGAAGCGATCTACTATGTTTAACAGGAATGCGGAAGTAAGTTGCGCATATACCCTATTAAACTCCAAGATTGCCGGCCCTTGTAATTTTTTACTCAGAAAGAAATAAGAAATTTGTTTGTAAGGATTGTCTGTACCGTGAGGTTATTTTCCTGGAAATTAAAATGCCATTCTCATTTGTGTCTTGCAAAAAAAGTATTAAATATTACATTGGTAGTTGTGTGTTTGACAGTAATATGTGACCCTGGACCACAAAACCACCCTTAAATTGCACAGGTTTATAACCAACAATAGACTATTTATATTTTATGCCAAAACTATTAAGATATTATGTAAATATCATGAATACATTTTGTACATTTGCTATATATCAAAACTTTATTTTTGTGAGGGGATGCAGTTGCTAAGGACCAATATTGTCCTATCCTAACAAACCATACATCAATGAAACCTTATTTATTCAACTTTCAGATGATGTATTAATCTGTTTCAAAATATTTACCCTTATGACTGGTTTTGTGGTGCAGGATCACATACAGTATGTCTGATTTAAAGATCATTTTTTGATATGAGTTCCTTTTTTTTATTTTAGCAAAATTTTTATCGTAAATATATGTCAAGTTGACTTCTCACCTCTCCCTGGTTAATGTAAACATGTACGCGTCCCTCCTCCCTCACAGAACTAAACATAGGAGCTCCTACCAGCAGATCAGACAGGCCATCTGCATTCAGATCAACAGCACATACACTTGCGCCATAATAAGAGCCCAGCTGTAAACAGGAACAAACATCACCATTGTGTTCAGGCGACAGGAACATCCCTCATGAACACTGCAATTCTTGCATTTTCTCACCTGTTTGCCTTTGGTTTCGTTGACAATTTTCAACGTGTTGCCCTCAATCCTGAATATGTAAGCCTGGAGAAGGAAAAAAATAAGGATACTGACAGATCATATGAGAAATATTAACATTAACAATACAATAGCATAATAATAGATTATTCCCTGAATATTCTTTAACCAAGCCTATTCCCTGTTCCTTTGGTAAAATGATCAAAACCAGGCTGTTTCACAATGCTCAACACTGCAAGCTCAACACATCTGCAAATATAAACCTGCTTCCTCTTTCCCGTACAGATGGCAGAAAAGTTCAGTTTAACTGATTTACCGTTCACAACCGCCTCAGAGAGCAAATGTTATAAGGGTTTTGTTTCCAATTCCATCTGCTATTATCATTTCACACAAAAATTGTAAATAAAATCTGGTTTGAAATCACTTTGTAATAAAATTACATTTGTAAATGAATTAGCATGAAGTAACAATAAGCTATATGTTTTTATAGGATTCATTAGTCATTTTTAATGTCGATATAAATATTTATGTATTACAAATGCAGTTGTTTGTTGTTTATTCTTGCATCACAATTAGGGTTATAAAGGGGCAGAGAGTTTCCGGTACATTTCCGGAAACTTTCCATGGGAATTTAATCTGGAGAATTTTGGAAATATTAAAAAATCATAAGCTTCACAGTAATTTGCGTGAATTATTTGGAAATTTATATAAACTATATCATATACAAACATAAATAAACATGTTGTTTAGTAATAAGCAGACATGCATGCAAGGTACAAATTCTCAAGAATCTTGGTCCTTACACTCATCAAGCATGGATTAATTTGATCAAAAATCTTTCAGAAATCATTCTACTATGAATACAACTGAAATTGCATTATTAATTAATTAATTAATGAATTATTAAAATTATAATGCAAGATTTTTAACTACAATTAAGTCTGCAATTTATTTCAAATTCCCAGTTTATTCCCATTAATTCCAATATATTACCCTAATCATTACTCTGTTTACTGTTACAGTAGTTCATGTTAACTAAAGCTTTATACTTCTTTGTCGAGTGTATGCCGTAGCCTATGCATAGATGCGAAGTTGAACCATATGGCGTAAACTGACGTGCACCTCTCCAAAAATGTAACAACGTGTCAGTTCTACGTGGACCACAAGCCCTGTGATTGGTTTGATAAAAACCCTCCGATCAGGTCTAAAATAATTTGCGTTGCATTCCTGATACTGTACGCATTTCGGCTTGTGACAGTAAAAACAAAGACGAACCAAGTTGAGGAGGTATATTTTACAAATCAAGCTGCAACAAAGGCGCAGTCTTTTTACCTCAATCACTGCTGATTTTGCTCAAACTACGAACTGCTGCTTCTTTGCCTTTCGCCTTGATACTGTGACATTGCCTACTAGCGATCCGCACGTGTAATTGTACGTCGATGCGAACAACGACGCCAAACTATAAATGAAAACTGACCTGCGTAACCAACGGCATAGGAAAGCCAGCTTAAGATAGTTAACTAATGTTAAGATCCAATCATAACCAGGTAAAATAAACTGTCTACAGGGAACATTATAAAAAAATTATACTACAGGTCCGTTGAATGCTTGAATCTGATTGGCTGATGAACGTTCTAAGGTGTGCAATTATTTTCTGGGAAACGCACGGCGAACGTAGTTCCAGGCAGCTCTCTTGACCGCATTACAGTTTCATATCACTTCGCATCGTTAACTGTAATAAGGGGCTAACAAAAAACAACACGACAGACGATTTTCCGAGGCAATAACAGCGCTGTTTAGAGACGCACAGAGGTAGCCTTGTTCACAGAATCTCTCTCTTTCTCTTGCTTGCCCTCTCTCTTGCTCTCTCTTTCTATCTTCTCTCTGTGTCTCTGTCGCTCTCGCTCTCTTTCTAATAACTTCATTAATAACTGCATTAGAACGCTATCAATCGCTCAAGCCTCTATGGCCAGCTTTAAAATGACGTTTTGGAGCAAGCAAAAGAGGCCTTGGATGAGACGCTAAAGAAATAGTCCTACTCAAAATAGTTATTTAAGTACAAAAACCGGATGAATCCCTTTAAATGTATCATGTGATTGATGTCTTGAGGTGTGGTAACCGTATTGTAAGCGGAATAACTGACTCCGGTCCGTTGAATTATTGAAAAATAATAAATCTCGACGTGACCGCATCATCACCTCGGGTGTGCATTATTTTTATAATAATTCAACGGCCCGTCATCAATTATTCCTTACATAACTGATCCTAATATTATGTTATTATTGTTTTCAAATTTGTATGTTGTTATTTTCACGGTAGAAGACAAAGGAGAAAAGTACTCCTTTTGTGTGTTTCTGTGGAGAAGTAACAGCTTTCAGGTTAGGAATAACATAAGCAAGTAAATAAGTTTACTGTATACCTCACCCTCAAGACCAATGTAAAGAATGATCACTCAGGGCCATGTCTAACTGAACTACACAAACCAAAGCAACACTAAACTCCTCAGTGTGTCTTCAGTGTCTTATAAGAGATAATGATCATTTAGGTAAAGAGGAAGGTGATGGTGTTAACCCTTACTTTACCAGTCTGTTCATGCTGAGGAGCTCCCCCAACTATCTCAGTACTCTGGGGGTACAGAAAGTGTCCGGCACCAACAGCATAACCTGATAAAGAGAAAATTATATGTGGTGGTGAAATATCACAGATTCAAGCTCAAAGTCTACAAATGTATCAACTTATCTCACATTTGGGTCACACTTTCCATTCTTTTTTCAAGCCAAGAAATCTAATTTTAATATCTTACACGATAAGAAAATGGTACAAAGGCTGTCAAATGGGATGGCACCCTTTAAAAAGGTCCTAGGAAAAGATTTGTATGCATTTGGTACCCGTACGGACCTCTGAGGTACCTTACTATGCACTTCTTAGGTACAAAGTTGTACTTTTTTAAAGGGATACCATACCAGTAACCACTTTACTCCATGAACAGTATGGTTCTGTTACACAATGCAATCTTTCAGGAGTGGCAACCGCATTTAAATGCGGGAGTGAATCCCCTAAATGTTCGCTACACGTCTGTACGGAACAAGACTCACTCCCGAAAATGTGATGATTGACACAGAGATAACCATAGCAACGTTCTGCCGTCTCGCGTGCTTATCACTCACAGCTTTGACCAAAATAATTTAACAGCATTGTCAGGGCTCGACATTAAGGCTTGTCCGCTTGTCCAGGACAAGTGGATTTTTTGAAGGACAAGTGTAAGAGAAAATTAGTTGTCCGACTGGACAAGTTAAATTTCAAACAATGTTACTTAACGTTATGTGCCGTTAACGACAGAGCAGAACACGCAGCGCAAACACCGAGCGGAATATTGAACAGAGAGCGCAGCGCGCCGACACACACACACACACACACACACACACACACGTTTACACCTTGCTGTTATTGTTACTAAACAAGCTGCGCGCGCATGAAACCTGATCGCCGAACACGGAGGGGCGGGGAGGCATGGAGTGGAGAGTGAGGTTTCTTCAGGCTCCGGCGTGAATATAAATGACAGACACTTCAACCGCAGTCCGTATTTTTTCTCTTCTAAAGTTCGGTAAAAACACACAATGGGCTTAAAATCTTGTTTAAGTTTTATAATGAGAATCTCTCTTTCAGCGCGCCTACGTGTGTGTGCGCCGCGCGACAGCCGATTTGAATCTGATAGAGTTCCTCACTGTACATTAAAAAATCCCACACAAACATTACAGCGTAAATGCTAGGATTAAGATTGATTTTATATACAACAGATAATCTGAATATATTTACCCTAATACGTTTTTTAAAACATGGTAATGTTTTAATGTTTTGCTTTAGTGTTTTAATGTCAGACAATCATTGAAATGTGGGAAAAATGAAGAGAAAGGCAGCAGATATAGCATCCTTCTTCAGAAAGAGTAGCAAGAAGCAGCCAAATGAATCTTAGTAAAATACATTTCAGTGGCCTACAAAATTCACGTGATTTTCTGGTCTCTATAGTTTTTTCAGCAATGGGAGATATAAATTCTGGTTTCAAAGTAAATTTCAAAAGTTTTGATTAAATAGTTAAAAAAAACTTGAGGTTGAATTATGACTATAAATTGTATGTTAATCTCAATTCATTTTTTATTGAAATTAAAGTATTGTAGCAATTGTACAGTATGTTATACATCATTGTGATTAATGCACCTATAATACTTAAAAGTATTTTAAGGTTGGATGATAGAGATTTTATGTGCCACCCCAGAGTTACTGCTGGCCCCTGCCTGGCCACCCCTATGAAAAATCCCTTGCTCCGCCACTGATTAGCAAAACACAAAAAATACATTATATTATAAATCTTTACCCGGACAAGTGACTTTTGTGCATGGACAAGTGAAACATAAATTTACTTGTCCAAAGGACAAGTTCCTCAAAAAGTTAATGTCAAGCCCTGAATTGTGTTTTGTAATAAACCTCCATCTTGGGGTTGTGTATTGTACGCTTTTGTGAGGCTGCTTTACAGCGCGCGGTCTTGCAGTGTTGCCAGGTCCTTGTCTTTTTTGTACGTATATACCGTTTTGGCGCTTAACCGTTTACGGCTTTTGGCTCATGAAGCGATAAAGTTTTTGGTGTTAATAAAGTGTGAAGGTGCCGGTCCCAGTATTTTAATGTTTGAGGTAAAGCACTTGGATTTATTTTGGTTTACTGGATTTTTCTTGTTTGCTATTTTTTTGTGCAAGATCTGGCAACACTAGTCAGCAAACGCTCGTGCCTCTGTCATTTTCTGCACTGCGCATAAAGAAGACTTTTTCCCCTTCTAGGCATTTTTTTTTTTTCAGAAGAGAGATGTCATGCATGTTTAAACACTTTATTAACTATTAGTTGTTCAGTTCGGTTATGTACACACTATGCAGTGTCTGTAAATGCGGTTGTCACTACCTGCATTTTGTGGGAGTTAATTCGGTTGTAAAATGCGGTTGTCAGTCCCGTAAATTACTGAAGTGTGTGTATACAGAACAGGATTAAGCATTAAAAGGTGAAGTGACAACCGAATTAATATGCAGTGTGTATGGGACTTATATATCAAACTGTATGGAGATGAGCCTAGGAAAATCACAAGCCCATGATTTTATTTTAAATAAAAGAGCAAAAACAAAAATCAAGAAACGTTTCAAACCAAAAATGTTCATCTTTGTGACATGACAAAAATATTTCTGACACCGCTACAAACGATGGCCAAGATATGAAAACCGCAGTAACATTTAAACCGGTTATGTTTTGCGACTTTGAAACTTGTTTACTATGCGTAATAGCATGACATGTCAGTCAGTTTCCTGTAAAAAGTCTACTTCCTGATAGTCTTAACCAGCTGGTAATATCTCTGTTTGATGTTTAGCATTTATGAAATCTTTAGTGAACTATTTCTGAACTCACTGATGGGTGAACTATTCTTAAATATTTTACACAACTAAATGCATTAAAATTAGACCGCCACAAAAAACCTAACAGGTCTATATCAGAACCTAATACATATACCTATATCCGACTACCTACTTAGACAGATGCATCTATCTTACTTAAGCTATCATAGCAGGAAGCATAATTAAGCTCCCTACCTTTTGAAACACTCATCAGCATCTATGACGTCTTTCAAAAGGACAGCGAAAAACATTACTAACCGTAGAGCTTACCTAAGTAACTGCCATAAAGAACCTCGCTGTCATCATCAACATAAGCTGCCAAATTGCTGCTTGTGGTGTTATAGACAAGCACGGATCCGGTCCAATACCAGGTACCGGGGGCTCCCATAATCATCAGGTCCTTCAAGCAAAACAAATAAGTAAATAATCAATCAGAATCCGAAGATCGATCAGAAGGGAATTCTTTAGAGACGGAAATCTGTCAATACCTCTGTGAACAGGTTTGCTATGCCAGCTTGGCATGACCCGTAACCTTCACCAAACTTCCTCTGATGATCTACAAAGATAAACAAAATCTTCAGAAAATCTCTCAATGTTCATGCTTCAAAGGATGCTATGTGAACACGTTAGCCCAAAGTTTGAATAAACCAAAGTATATGTTGAATATACCAAGAGTGTAACCAAATAGAAATATGTACCTTTATAGCAGGGGGTCTTATGAGTGGCCTGTTTCAAATCTGGGCTGAATGTGAAGCAAACACCATGTGGAAGCTTGTTTTGATTGTCTTTCTTCGAATAGAAGACGTTCTTCCACCGATGTCCACAAGCCTAGACTCAAATAAACACATATATGGATAAAATAATCATATTTTAAAAAGGGGTCATACTTTTTTGGCCCTTAGAACAATCATGCAATGTCATTAAAACCTTTTGGAGATTTGTGCAATAAGACACCATGTTTAAAAAATTTAAGTTTCTAACATTTTCTACCTTTTTCTAATGCTATGATTTTGTGAAAAGATACACAAAGTCCCAGGTGCTGAACACCACATAGGTTTTATCCGTTAGCGGTTTCATGTAAACACAGTAAAGAAACACATACCATCACATGGCCTTTTGAGGGTTGCCGGGACAGACTCACACCCAGCCACTGGTTATCGTTCTCAGCCAAACAATGCCTTCCACAATTCTGTACACCTCCTGAAATAATTTAGAAACAGGTCATCTAAGGATAAACTATTGTCAAAACAGGAAGATGAATAAATTAACATATCAATCAAGCTAAATTTACATCTGCTGCCTGCTTACACGTGTTGACTTTTTTACTCAAAATAACTTTAACAGAAGTAACTTTAACAGAAAGAGACACTTGTGGTGAAACATGCAAATACTTTTGACAATAAATATCTCTTAAAGTAAATATGAAAGTAACATGAACAACAGTGCTTAAGTTAAACTGGGGTTTTTGAGCATTAGACACAAAGTCTGTGGTCTAAAGATACGTCTCAGGTCCCTATCATTCTTAATGAAAGTCTATTCAATTATATTTTTGGAGCTTGATAGCTTTAAAAAAAAAAATGAACACATATTAGCACACATCTCCTCAACAACTTGCCCAACTGAGCGTCTCAATCACTCATGTCAGTAGTAAAAACGAAAGGCCAAATATAGTTCACTACAGTCCCCAAAGTAAGGGGTTTTATTTAAACTAATAGTAAAACTTAACTAATAGTAAAAAACAAAAGTAATTACAAAATATTATCAGGCAGTCAGACTTTGTTTTTCTGAACTTTTTACTACAGCCCTGTGTGTGACAGTTGGTAAAAATAATTTATATTTCCCCCCGTAGAGACATTTTTACGCATGCTATATATATCCTATAGCGCTTGACCTACAAATAAGACTACCCCCATTCCTTGTTTAGGGCAGGGAGTATAAGCATCCTCTTCCTGATGAGAGGAAACCCTCCACAGTCTGGCTGACCCCTCATGGGGAATTCGTGTACAGTCAGGGTTGCGGAAAGCACACCCATGCTTATTCAGATGAAGAAAGAAGAGCTCATTCATAAGTGTAAACTCTCGGTATGTAATACAGTCGAGAAAACTTGTATTTATTCATTCACTTTAATGAAGTCTATTCTTATAACTAACAAAATGTTAGGATTAAAAGTTATTTCAAACATTTACATTTTTAACTTTGGCATAGAAATTAGTGAACAACTAAATTAAAATGTTGAGTCTCTTCATAGCTGCATGCACTCAAACTGTCATGAACTCCAACATATTGTGCAATATTTGATTTCAGAATGTAAACATTTTAAACTTTTTATTTACTGATTTAAATATGTGGTCAATCTGATTTCAATGTGGTCTGTCTTAGACTTTTTAAATAAGACAAAATAAAGAAGTTAAAAAATACAGAATACATAAACATCATGCATGCAACTAAGTGAACAGAAAGAAAAGCAGGGTAAAAAGGAAAGACCTACCGACAGGGAGTTGTTCACATTGTAAGCTCATCATACTGCAATTGTAGACCGCTCCAGGACTTTGGGTATTTGGATAAAAGCTGGAGTTTGCCACAGGCGCTCCAGCTATCAGCCTTAACAATAAACATACCTTTAAATGCAATCTATGAATATGATCTACCAACGAAAGTAATAGCTCACGTGTACTTTTGGATGTTCAACAACCATGAAGTGTCGCTCACTAACCCATGTCAAAACTTTTCAAACATGTGTAAATGCACTTACCATGTGTTCTCATCATGCTCGTGAAGCAGAACCGAGTATCCAAAGAAAGATCCACTAGGTCCATTAAAAACTAAAGGATGCTCCACGTCCAAATTATAGCAATCACACAGAATCAACAGGTACCACAAAATCCCAGCTGCATATCTCCAAATCAGATCCGCGTTTAGATTAAATAAAGTCATCTTACAAGCCATAGCACCACACGGAGGACACAGAAAACCCAAAGTCAAACAAAAATCCAAATAGTTCCGATAAAGTTTGCCTCAGGAAGTTCTCATTGTAGTTGTGATCTTAATGTGCACTCGCCTGTTGCGCTCCTGCATCTCATCTGAGCGCCTCGCGTCTCGTGACGTCACCGCGAGCTAAGTGCAGGGAAGCCTTTGAACTGAGAGCGGGCGCGCCGGGTGGGCGTGGCCGCGCTATGTGAGCGGCGGACGTCTCCTCAGCACTAGAAACTTGAGGTAATTATAAATAACACGATGTAATCTACTGTTAGCAGGGTTTTCTAGACCACAAAGCCGTATTGTTTGTCGTTTAACAAAGTTGCTGTGGTAACGTGCTAATATATCATCTATAAATAAAACGTTCTTCTCTAAAACGTTGCCAAAAATGTAGAAAGCATTCAAAATTCCCATCACTTTCTTTCACCAATAGGAATCAACGGTTTTTATGGCATCATCCAGCTCTTCTCATCAGATCCCAGACAGGATGTGAGGTAAACTTGATTTTTGGAAAGAATAAAAACTTTCATGTTAATTTTTTCACGTTTGTTTAATCGTGTTGAAAACAACAACATCATTATAAATACTGCAAAACTATTGTTACTGGGCAATATTTATAGTGCCTCTTTTTTACAGAAAAAAGATAAATCCGGCTATTATTATTATTAAACACATCATCTCTAACTACTTAACAAAATTAGGAAGTCAGTTTCAACACCACATGTGGCTTAACAAAAAAAGCATACATGTTGTTTTCCTTTGTGAGCTATGTGGTTGACTTCACACAATGTTTTTCAATTAAATATTATAGTTTTAAGGAAGCAGTTATGGAGGAATGCTACAGTAATGGTTTGTATGGACATTTGATAATGTGTAACAGACACAGAAACATGCAGTGTACACAAACCAACCAGGGGCTACACAAACAATTGTGTTTAGTGTAAAAAAAATGAAAGAAGTATTGAAACATCAATCTATCAAACAATTTGTCTTTCTGTCTGTCCACTGACAAATCATTTTAAAGCATTTCACTTTTATGAGATCCTTATGACCATGACTAAGGGGATTATTATACACAGACACACTGCATTATTAAATTTGTGAGTGTCAGGGTCTCAGAAACAATTCCCCTCTGAGTGATATTACAACACACATATGTGCTATGGAGTACAGTGTGAGCTCTGGGACGTCATCATGTCTCTCAGACTCTTTTTACAGACATTTGTGTCACTTGTTGGCTCTGAGACTTTCAACGTTTCTTTCAACATGTCTCATTAGTTGCAACAACCCTCTTATTCCTCCACTGGGATAAATCCACAGAGACCCTTTAATAAGTGTGAAAGAGAGTCTTGTCTCTCCCTCTCTCTGTTTTTTTACAATGACTAGTGATGAATGACCAGCCAGATGCATTGCTTTTCTAAACGTATGACTTTTTAATGAAAAGCAGAAAATTTCCCCATTACCTGACAGAAATGCATGGAAACAGGTGTGCTGTATCAACCATAACAGATATACAGTAACAAGATTTGGCATTGCTATTAAGGTAAAAAGTGCAATGCTCAACATGACTGTTCCATACAGCATACAGAGTCGCATAAGGCACTTGCCACCCTGTGCGCATGCCCAGTAGCTAAAGCAACTTTGAATAAATGTTTATAGAGTGACATTTAAGCTTAAGAAATAAAACTTATGGTACATTTGATGCAGGTTTAATTGTTGGTTAGAAATATGGTGTTTATTTGAGATTTTAGCATGCAATTTTAAAGGGGACATTTCACAAGACTTTTTTTAAGATGTAAAATAAATCTTTGGTCTCCTCAAAGTACATACGTGAAGTTCTAACTCAAAATACCATATAGATAAATTATTATATCATGTTAAAACTGCCACTTTGTAGGTGTGAGCAAAAATGTGCCGTTTCTGGGTGTGTCCTTTAAATTGCAAATGAGCTGATATCTGCACTAAATGGCAGTGTTGTGGTTGGATAGTGCAGATTAAGGAGTGGTATTATCCCCTTCTGACATCACAAGGGGAGCAACATTTCAATTACCTATTTTTTTCATATGATTGCAGACAATGGTTTACCAAAAATAGGTTGTCCATTTTCACATTTTCTAGGTTGATAAAAGCACACGGGGATGCAATTATAGCATTTAACTCTTTCCCCGGCATTGACGGGTTATTTCGTCAATACCAAATACTGCTATTATCCACCAGGTGGCGATTATAAACTTATAAAACCTGGAAGTATCGCCCTGTAGGGCAAACAGCTGTATGTCCAAGTTTTGAGGATCGCTCTGCATCTGATCTCTATCAAAAGTCCTTTACAATAATGGAATTATCTCATTTTTTTGCTCAAAATTTTGTGTTTCTGAAGAAATCTGCCCATATTTGAGAGGTCATAAAAAGAGAAATTATGAAGGTTTTTTAAGCATGTTTATACATTTAAAGAAGAGCATTTTCTGGGAGGCATTAAACTTTTGTGAAAATCATGAAAAATGCTGGCGGGGAAAGAGTTAAACATGGAAAAAGTCAGATTTTCATTATATGTCCTTTTTTAAGTAGAACGTTAGTCTTGCACGACTGAAATAACTGCTTGGCGTAGTGGCATAACTAAAGGGAATATGGCTGTACTATCACTTTTGACAGTTTTAAAATAAATGGTGAGATTTTTGGTTTAGCCAATCAGAATGCTTTGGGTTGTTTTTGAGCATGTCAATCATTTTGCGCATTCACAGGGCAGCCTATAAATAGGGGCCAAAGCATTGGCCTATCATATGTACAGACGCTATTATATGTTTGACAACTTATCTAATAGTCCCATTAAGGAGCTGAGGTCGCTGTTTGGTTGTTTGTCTTTCACATGACAGAAAGAAAATGTTCTGTTCTTTCTCCTTTATTATGACTCAAAACCGTCTTGAAGCATGTCTCTGTGTGAAATACTTAAAACGCAGAAGTAAAATGGGTTGTGAAATATATTCACAATGTTAGATTTTGAACATGGGGATCTCTGCGGTAGTGTGCCCGCCCCTCATGTTTTTACACTTGGTTAAAGGAATTTGTTAAATCTGTTTTTGCATAAACAAACAATCCTTACATTGCATAAGGACATAAAGGGGGCCATCTGCAGAAACTTCTGGGAGGTCCTGCAAAAAATGGAAAAGGAGTAAATTACATTTTTGGAGAGGCAAAAGCTGCTAAATTCACTAACATGTGCAAATGAAGAGAGCTGAGAATAGAGCAAAGGTCGAAAGGGAAATGGATGACTAAGTCATGTGTGTTTGCATGGTCAATGCAATACATACAGCTTTTGTTTCCATAAGACACCACGTGCCAAGTGTGGTTAACACATGCACTTAAACATATAGCATATGTATTCATATATACAGATGACACGGAACTAAATGCATTTATCAACTTCATTTATGAACTATGTGTGAAGAATTGTTTGATGTTTAATAGGCCTACTTCATATTCAGCTTAATATGCAGAGACATTTATAACTAAGCTGTTTATAGACTTATTCTTTGGATGCAAATTCCATGTTTGCCTTCTTATATGACATATCTATTAACATTTAAATAGTGAAAGTTCACACAAAAGTTAAAATCAGAAACAGATCAGAAAACAAGTACAGTGCTCCAACTGTATATATCTCGGTGGTAGAGTAGTGCGATAACAGCATGGGTTCGATCCCTAGGAACACACATACTGATAAAAATGTATCTGAAGCACTGTGAGTTGCATAAATATTATGTACTGTAAAGTATAAGAAGTCATCTTTCTCATTCCCATGACTTCTCAACCATTCTGGGAAAACCGTTCCACCAGCACTTCTGCATTTCTGCTTATTCCAACTATAAAATTTCTAGAAAATAAACTTAATTAGGTGAAGGGTTAATACCGCATAAAGAGATTATTCTAAATTTCCTTCTTGGACTGAGCAGCTCAGGGAGGGGAGATCTTTTAAAAACGTGACCCAAAATATTTGGTACATTGGGAAAATTTTCACTGATCCATGAAAAGGGGAAAGTGAATAAATCAGTGTTATGGTTTAGATTCAGTGTGCTCTATATAAATGACATATTATGCCAAAAGATTTATTTCTCTCTCTCTCTGGTCTGAACGGTTATTGCTTCTAGGAGTGGAAGCATTGCTTAATGAATTGACTTTAACATCAAAACACTTATCTGAAGCATGTTATAGTCTCTGGAGCTGTAACTGCAAAAGATATGTCTCTGATCACTGATCAGCAGGTCAGTATCTGCCCCCACAAAACTGTGCCGAATGCTGTAGAGTTGGAATGCCTGTTTATCACAGAGCTCTATGCATCATTTGTGTTCAGTTATTTAGGCAAGAATGCTCACGAGGCCATGCAATATTGTGAATACAATTAAGGGTGATGTTAGAGACTATATATGGCAGTTTTCTTCTTGTAGCTAAGATGCTACTTAATACAAATGCAGAAATATTGGAGATATCATTGAATTGTTTTGTTGTATTTCATAAAAGTCATTAAGAAGTATGTATTTTAATAAGGCTTTCATCTGCCAGTACCTAAACGTGTGACTGTGTAAATAATGGCCACGCTCAAGTGTCGGTTTAAATTAACCTAAAAAAAATCTCTGTACTGCACTCCTGGCTGACTATAATAGAACAGGCCTTAAATAGTAGCCAATCCTACTAAGGTCATATTAGTACTGGACCACATGTCTATAGTGGCTGCAAAAAAATCAATCCCTTACAGATCCTTAAGAATAGCATCCTTCAAATGGTAAAAAAATGGTAAAATGGTAAAAAAAAGAAAAGAATTGAGGAACCAATAAATAAAAATGACATAAAAAGATGCGCCGTTTAAGTAAATGGGAAGGACTGGCGTATCATATGCACGCCAAAGTGGAATTTGGCGCATGTATTGCACGATTTTTATACTTCTTGCTATTTATGTGCAACTCTGTGAGACTGGGTTCGATTTTTTTAAGGGAAGGTGTAGTAATCCTTTAAGTAAGGAAAGGAACATTAAATATTGATTTAAAATATTATATTTGCTCATTTTTAACAAATACAGACCTTTGTGAGGTAAACACATTTACTTTCAGTTTTAAGAAAAGACAAGACGTTACAATGTCACAAACACACTATTTGGTTTAATCATTTGTAAATACAATGCATGTTATTAATTATATTATGACATATTTATATTTATTTTTGTGTAATATTAAACTCTACATGTCAAAATTATTTGCAGCATTCTGGTTATCGTGTTATTAGTGTTGAGCGGTGGTTATCTGAAAAAAGCTAAACTTGGAATGCCACAACTGGCCAATTGGAATCTAGCATTTTAGAGAGCCATGTAATAAGTACTAAATAAACGTCAGCGATAAAAGTGTACGAGAATCTTCCCGGTGTGTTAACACATTTTGCCATGTATAAATCCACTGCACAGAAGTCCATAGATTTTCCACCAAGGTGGAGAAAATGTTGATAAACCTCCTTAGAGATTTTGCAGGAGCGATGCTCTTGACAGATTTACCTATCAGCAGAAATGCAAATGAAATTCACCTCTTATTCAAAGTAAAGAATGTGTCCTCACAGTGACATGGAAACCTCTCCATCCCTCTAATAGCAGGAAACGCTCATGAGATCGCTAACTTCATCACCTCCCAGCTACTGTAGACTAAATTTAAGGAGGCATAAAAACATTTTAAGGGGATGTTAGTGTCAAGAACACTCAGTTTCACTGCCTCTGTGCTCTTTTACGATGTGAGATGTGGTTAGTTAAAGCTTGTTTTGGTACAATGCTTACTATTACAGAGAGAACACAGATGTGGTGTTGTACCTGACATAAAATGAAAATAATTTAAATAATTTAAATTAAACTTGAAAATCTGTGTTTGCTTGTTTTTTACAACTGAATAAGCCCGCTCATTATTCGTAAGAAATCATGTAGTGAGATTATCTATAAAATGGGAAAATTGAAAGTAACCCTAAGGGAAAAACAAATCCTATATGATATATCTCTCAACTCTTTTTTTAACCTCTTAAAGGAGCATTTCACCCATAGAAACATTAATCTTTTTTGAAAGTGTGTCATATTTGTAGTCGAAATGTAACATACATTTAGAATTGGTTGCCTATTTGACCGAGAAATGGGTGTTTGTAGTCTGAGCCCCTCAACAAAGATTTTGGACTTCCTTCTTTCAATGATGCAAAATGACGATTTTTACATCATTGAAAGAAGGACGTGCAACACTGAAATCTGTATTTCTCCTGTCTCAGCTGCAACTGAGGAAATGATGCACGACCATTCAAAAACATGACTGGGGTTCTAACTAGGGCTGTGTATCGCCAACAATTCCCCGATACGATGCGCATCACGATACAAGACTATTTTGAATTACATTTTTGTTCAGAATTTAGTAACATTATTATTATTATTATTATTATTATTTGTTTATTGTACATTGAATAAGCAGTGTTGACTTGTAACAGTTGTGTTTTTGCCATTCATTTATTAGCTATTAGAAATATTTAAAATCCCAGAGTTAGTACTTAACTTATGTTTTTTTTTAAAGCAGTTTTACAAAGATGGTGCCTTACTCTTGTCTCTCATTATTCTACATCTACAAATATATATATATAAACATGGAGTCAGACTTAATACTATTTAATAGAAATCAGATTATTAATGTGGCAGTTAGGGTTTGAAGTAGCTCTGTATCTCTTCTCTTGACGTGCACTTTTCACATGCAAATCTTTGTCGTGTTTCTTCTCAAATGTGTTAGTACTGTTATATAAGAGCATGGCTAATAAAGCCCTTTGCAGTAGTATATGCTAAGATATCTGCGCTTTCATACTGAACTCATTGACTTTAATGCGCGCACGAGAGAGAGAGTGCGAGTAAGCGGCTCACTATGCAGACACGTGCGCCAGCGAGACAGACACGCAAAGTGAAAGTATACCCCGCCACCTTTCCGCGGGACACATGAGTCCTTTCCATATGGATCACGGATCAACAGCAATTTGTCACGTTACTTTCAAAAGTACATCCGAATCGATACGGAAGGTGCTGTATCGATGCGCGCATCGTCAGGCGTCCATGACGATGTATCGTCATATCGATATTTTGAACACAGCACTAGTTCTAACTATACAAAGCTTAATGCAAAAATGTCCCTTTAAGTATTTTGCTTCTCGAAGAAAATAGGGAGATTGAATGATGTAGCAAATGAACTCTGCATTCACACCAGATGCGGAAGAGGCGGCAAAATGCGCTATTCGTGTAGTCGGAACATTTTGAGTTTACTCGCTTCATTCACGCGAGACATACGTACAGAAATTTGCATCATGGGACGGGCTTCTGCAACTCCGTTCGCTTCCTGTAATCATGTCACTACTAGAGCAAGCTCCTGATTGATTAATGTGGCGCAATTGTCCGCCAAAGTTCCGATTTTTCAACTCAAGCGTTTCCCGTGGCAACGCTCAGTTTGCACGTACTGCACCGCTGGATGCCTATTCGTGTCTTTGCACTGACATACCATGTAAATCACTCCACTTGCCACCTCTTCCGCAGCTGGTGTGAACGCCACATAATGCTAGATTCACACCAAATGTGGTATAGGCAGCAAAAACGCGCTATTCGCACGTAGTTGGACGCTTGAACATTTTGAGTTTACTCGCTTCTTTCGCGCATGAAATTCTAGTCATTTGAGACATTCACGTGAAAATTCGCATCATTGGAGAGGCTTCTGCAACTCTGTTCGCTTCCTGTAATCATGTCACTACTAGAGCAAGCTCCTGATTGATTAATGTGGTGCAATTGTCTGCCAAAGTTTCGATTTTTCAACTCACGCATTTCCCGTGGCAACGCTCAGTTTGCACGTACCGCACCGCAGGATGCCTATTCGTGTCTTTGCACTGACATACCATGTAAATCACTCCACTTGCCACCTCTTCCGCAGCTGGTGTGAACGCCACATAATGCTGGATTCACACCAAATGTGGTATAGGCAGCAAAAACGCGCTATTCGCACGTAGTTGGACGCTTGAACATTTTGAGTTTACTCGCTTCATTCGCGCATGAAATTCTAGTCATTTGAGACATTCACGTGAAAATTCGCATCATTGGAGAGGCTTCTGCAACTCTGTTCGCTTCCTGTAATCATGTCACTACTAGAGCAAGCTCCTGATTGATTAATGTGGTGCAATTGTCTGCCAAAGTTTCGATTTTTCAACTCACGCATTTCCGGTGGCAACTCTCAGTTTGCACGTACCGCACCGCAGGATGCCTATTCGTGTCTTTGCACTGACATACCATGTAAATCACTCCACTTGCCACCTCTTCCGCAGCTGGTGTGAACGCCACATAATGCTGGATTCACACCAAATGTGGTATAGGCAGCAAAAACGCGCTATTCGCACGTAGTTGGACGCTTGAACATTTTGAGTTTACTCGCTTCATTCGCGCATGAAATTCTAGTCATTTGAGACATTCACGTGAAAATTCGCATCATTGGAGAGGCTTCTGCAACTCTGTTTGCTTCCTGTAATCATGTCACTACTAGAGCAAGCTCCTGATTGATTAATGTGGCGCGATTGTCCGCCAAAGTTCCGATTTTTTAACTCACGCGTTTCCCGTGGCAACGCTCAGTTTGCACGTACCGGACCGCAGGATGCCTATTCGTGTCTTTGCACTGACATATCAAGTGAATGACTCCACTTGCCACCTCTTCCGCGGCTGGTGTGAACGCCACATAATGCTGGATTCACACCAAATGCGGTATAGGCGGCAAAAACGTGCTATTCACACATAGTTGGACGCTTGAACATTTTGAGTTTATTCGCTTCATTTGCGCATGAAATTCTAGTCATTTGAGACATTCACGCGGAAATTCGCGTCATTGGAGGGGCTTCTGCAACTCTGTTCGCTTCCTGTAATCATGTCACTACTAGAGCAAGCTCCTGATTGATTAATGTGGCGCGATTGTCCGCCGAAGTTCCGATTTTTCAACTCACGTGTTTCCCGTGGCAACGCTCAGTTTGCACGTACCACACCTCAGGATGTCTATTCGTGTCTTTGCACTGACATACCATAATCACTCGCGCTTGCCACCTCTTCTGCGGCTGGTGTGAACGCCACATAATGCTGGATTCACACCAAATGCGGTAGAGGCGGCAAAAACTCACTATTCGCACCTAGTTGGAAGCTTGAACATTTTGAGTTTACTCGCTTCATTTGCGCATGAAATTATAGTCATTAAAGACATTCAAGGGGAAATTTGCGTCATGGGAGGGGCTTCTGCGACTTCGCCCGCTTCCTGTAATCATGTCACTACTAGAGCAAGCTCCTGATTGATTAATGTGACGCGATTGTCCGCCAAAGTTCCGATTTTTTAACTCACGCGTTTCCCGTGGCAACGCTCAGTTTGCACGTACCGCACCGCAGGATGCCTATTCGTGTCTTTGCACTGACATACCATGTAAATCACTCCACTTGCCACCTCTTCCGCAGCTGGTGTGAACGCCACATAATGCTGGATTCACACCAAATGCGGTAGAGGCGGCAAAAACGTGCTATTCGCACATAGTTGGACGCTTGAACATTTTGAGTTTATTCGCTTCATTTGCGTATGAAATTCTAGTTATTAAAGACATTCAAGGGGAAATTTGCATCATGGGAGGGGCTTCTGCGACTCCACCCGCTTCCTGTAATCATGTCACTACTAGAGCAAGCTCCTGATTGATTAATGTGGCGCGATTGTCCGCCAAAGTTCCGATTTTTCAACTAACGCGTTTCACCTGGCAACGCTCAGTTTGCACGTACCGCACCACAGGATGCCTATTCGTGTCTTTGCACTGACATACCATGTAAATCACTCGCGCTTGCCGCCTCTTCCGCGGCTGGTGTGAACGCCACATAATGCTGGATTCACAACAAATGCGGTAGAGGCGGCAAAAACATGCTATTTGCACGTAGTTAGATGTTTGAACATTTTGAGTGTGCTCACTTCATTCCCTTCATACGCGTCGTGGGAGGGGCTTCTGCGACTCCGTTCATTTCCTGTAATCATGTCACTACTAGAGCAAGCTCCTGATTGATTAATGTGGCGCGATTGTCCACCGAAGTTCCGATTTTTCAACTCATCCGTTTCCCGTGGCAACGCTTAATTTGCAGATACCGCACCACAGGATGCCTATTCGTGTCTTTGCACTGACATACCATGTAAATCACTCGCGCTTGCCGCCTCTTCCGCGGCTGGTGTGAACGCCACATAATGCTGGATTCACAACAAATGCGGTAGAGGCGGCAAAAACATGCTATTTGCACGTAGTTGGACGCTTGAACATTTTGAGTGTGCTCACTTCATTCCCTTCATACACGTCGTGGGAGGGGCTTCTGCAACTCCGTTCATTTCCTGTAATCATGTCACTACTAGAGCAAGCTCCTGATTGATTAACGTGGCGCGATTTTCCGCCAAAGTTCAGATTTTTCAACTCACGCGTTTCCCGTGGCAATGCTCAATTCAAATCACATGAACTAGACGTGCGAATGAGGCCGCGAGACCTCCAGACATGCGTAAAGGCGTCTTTACATTGACTTAACATTGAAATCACTCGCGCTTGACACCTCTATCGCGGCTGGTGTGAACGCAGCATAAGACTTACAGTATACCCAAATCTCCTGTTTAAAGTTTTCACGCAACAAAGGAGATTTCAGAGATTTTACTTTCTAAAAATTTTGGGTTGTTTTAACCCATTATTAGGTCAAATATGGGCAAACCCAACAGTTGGGATAATTTAACCTAAATGCTGGGTTGTTACATACCATATGGGTTGGGTTGTCAATAAATAATGGGTTGAACAACAGAGGATTTAATTGTATTTAGTGTATTATTCTTAAAGAATTGTGTGATCTACTTTTATTTTATAGCTCTGTACTCTGTCTCATTTTAGAAGGAACATCCGAGACAAATTAGATATTTTAATGAGACATAACTGAGAAGTCCATAATGTCTCCAGAGCTATGAAAGAGCAACATATGAGCAATGAAATGATCTTCTGGGAACTCTGGTTATGTTCTCACTGTCTTGCTGTCTGGGAGGTTTGTGGAGCTCAGGGGAGATATGATAAGAAGCAGCTTTAGTGACAGTACCCAGAGTTATCACTAAAGATGAACCCCAGCTGTGGCAGAGACATGCTGTGTCCCACAGGGCTTGAAATCTCTAAATCTTTCCTCCTCTACCCTGTGTTTGCGGAAGTGATTTAACAAACAAAGGAAAAACAATGACGTACCCTAACTCATTGCTTCTTAAATGAACCCAACATATACATTGGTGAAAGTGTCAGGTTACACTGAACAAATATGTAAATAAAATGAAATGTATAATTGATAAATGAACTGCATGGCTAAATAATTCCAATAGGCTGTTTATAATATATTAACATTAATAGTAATGATAATAATAATGTAATAATTTGTATAATACATCTCAACAATTTCCTAATTAACATTTTAATGACCTCTAAAAGATACACTGCATGAATACTGTATGTTGCATCAACGCAACAACTACGGTACTTCCACATGAAAATGTAAATGAAAATGTTCACATGGGCTTTGAAGATTTGAACATTTAGTAATCATGGAAAACCCAGTGACGGTGTAATCAAACAGAGCGTTTGAATTTCAAATAAAATTAAACCGGATGTTCAAAACCGCAGTGACTCCAAAGCCCATCGGGCAAACAAACGGTCACTAAATTGTCCACAGGCGCTTATATAGCCCTCCTAATTGAATCCATCAGCACATGAGCACAGCCGTGGAGAATGTGAACCACAGCCAAGGGAATAAGAACTATTTAAATCGCATGACGTTACGCTGCCGGGGAGCTGAGCAGATCTTACGTGGGATCATAATTAGTCGTCAGTGTTAGGGAAGAGACTATGCAAGTTTCCTAAAGCTACAAGCCACTTATGATTTAAATTACACTGAAAAATATTGTCGCTGCCTTAAATAGTTAAGTATAATCAAATTGACTGTACAAGCCATTGTACCTTTTAAAATGTGATTAGCTGCTGTATTTTTTTAAAGAAAAAAATCCAAAGTTAAAATTGCATTACTTACATAGATGAGTTAAAGTAATCTAAAACATATTTTGGCATTGCTTATTGATTACATCATTTTTCAGGGCAGCACAGTGGCTCAGCAGGTATCACTGTTGCGTCGCAGAAAGAAGGTCCCTGGTTCGAACCTTGACGAGGTTGGGAGGTATGGAATTTACATTTTCTCAGTGTCAGCGTGTTTTTACTCCGGGTACTCCGGTTTCTTTCCATAGGCCAAAGACATTTGTTAGGGTGAATTGGAGATGCCAAGTTGTCCCCAACTTGTGTTGATTAACTGGTAAAGCTCTGTATGAAATAATATATAGGGAAAACCAGCAATATAGTATTTTATCAGGTTACAAAGCTATTTGTGTGGTTCTAAAAAAGCTCTACGTCTTGAAAAGACAGTCGCCGCGGAGCATCATTTGCAAAATACCCAGCTGAACCCATGCTTCATCATCCGCCCTAAATGACGATCCCCTCATCTCACATCATCTCTAGACTGCAGAGACATTTGGCATGCGTTTCGGGCCCCTGTCCATGACATCTTCATCAGGGGGCCGAGCCGAAGCCTCCTCTCGTTTCGGTACAGGGTGTCATTGCCGGGAGGTTCCTCGCCCTTTCAGGAAGGTTACCACGCCCTGCCGACAAGAGGGAGGCATTCGTGGGGCTCGATGTATAGCCAGCCAGTCAAGCTCAGCTGTGGCAGAGTGTTGGCACCAACCACTTGCCATATACCTGCACCATCCTGTGAATCTAATTGGCATTCAGTGGCTTGATAAATGAATTGGTATAATGGGACAATATACTTGACATATGTGGGACTCTCTTGAGAAATAGAATTCATCTTTTGCACTTCACACGTCGACATGCTGCAGATACCGACACAGGCTCTTCCAGAACAGCTGCGGCCCTCACACTAAAATTCCCCCCACCCATCAACATCAGGAGCCAATCAGATCGCTGCCAGGTTTACGGCCCAATGCTTCCCTCCGTGGGGGATGAGATTAGACATGAGAGAAACCAGCGCTGCGCACAGCCGCTTTACCTCTTACTTTTTCACTCTCCGTCGAACCCGCAGCTGCTTTGAGGCAACCCTAGAAAATCCAACGCTGCGAAGGTATCGGGCGAGCCGCGTCCTAACACGTTCTCTTCTTCTCAGTCTGAATGCACAAACGCACAAACAGCATCAAGTTCATTTGTCTCAGGGGCAGTGAATAACAATGAGCTTTGGATCAACACATTTGCATATCCAATGAATACAAACCGGTCACATCTGTGAGCGGGACGCATCAAGGCTCTCTCGCAGGTCGTCATGGTGATGAATGGCAGACGTGATATTACAATAAATGAGGCAGTTTGCACACTTTATTTTCCGCCTTCCGTTTTTATTTAGCTATTCATTTGTTTATTTTCCTGGAAATTGTACCTTCCAATTAATTAAAACCAGACCAAACAGTGTGAACACAACGTAAACAGAGCTACTAAGGGGCAAAGTCGTTCTCATCCAGCAGACCTCTGGGAATAATCTTGTTTAATGTCTCTCAGAGGATGGTTAGCCCAAACGGGCACATTGTGAACTCTGAACACGACCTCTGATACTGGGGTCAAAGTTCAGAGCAGGTATTTGGTGAGCATTTCTTCTATGGACAACTGTGGGCAATTAAGGCCTCTTTGGCACTTTTGGAAATTTAACTTCCTTAAGACGCTACAAATTGACTAGTTTAAAAATGAAATTGCGAAATGTAGTTTTTAAAAATAACGTTTTAGAATAAAACAAAATGAAACAGTTGTCTTGCTATATGATCAATTTTATAATTTTATGAGAAGACTCAAACTAATAAAATGTATAGTGCATTGAATGTACTGCAGTTGCTTTGGATACGTGTTTGCCAAATGAAGACATTTATGTAATAAAAAAAAGTTAAAATCTGCTAGACTTTCTACCTCTGGTACTTAAGTGTCTGTAGTTGAAGAAAGACATTGGCTGATATATTATCATGTTTTCAGTATCAGGGTCGCAGTGGATGGTTGTCCAAGAAAAAAACTGCATAATTAGCTAAGATTATCTAAAACATCATCACATCTGTCAGTGAAGATCTTAAAGCGCGCCCACACACACACAAAGAACCTTTAAAACACTGTGCATTTGTGATTATGTATGCATGTAGAAAACCATACATATTTTAATTACTGTATAAAAACAACATATGGAATCTTCATTGTCCATTTAATTTTTCAGTGTACACCAACCAGCTCACATTTTTCTTGCTCAATCATCTTCAGCGATGGGTGGAGCTTTCATGCCACGAGCTGTGTTACAATATTATTTACTTCGTTACCATTACACGTCATTAATTCAACAACAGCTCTCAAACGTGCATTCACTCAATCCACACCGACTATCCCTAAAACATATTTCATTATACAGCTGTGCGATTGGTGCACATTAAACATTTTCTACACTGTCAAATATTTTTTAAATGGTGCCTAGCTGTCACTGGGCCGGTACCCTTTCAAAAAGTGCATCTTTGTACCTAAAGAGTTATAGTATTATAACCACTGATCTATATAAATGACTGGATTGCGCATAGAACGCTTGACGTAACTGCGTGAGGTGAAGCCAGTGCATAGTTCGAGCCGCCATCTTGGTATACCCAATCGGCAGAGAGCGTCATTGACTTCCATTCAAAATCATGATCATGACATTCAGCTACACTGTGACGGTCAGCGTTATATCTCTAAATAAGTTTAGGTAACTTGTAAGTTTAGATAACATAATTACAAAACTAGCAAATTATTGCATGCACATACTGTACAACGCATTATTATTTATTTAGATTTCAGAATGAGCACGTTTATTGTCATTAATACTAAACATGCTGCAGTCTGTCTGCTGATCTGATACTGTAATAAAGATGAATGTATAATAACTGATTAAAACGCTAAATTAAGAACTTTCAGTAAATAACTATTTACATGCTTTGGACGTTTGTGTTGTAATACTGTACAAGGTAACTTCAGATATAAAAACGAAGACGAGTAAAGTGATGTTTTATCATTAAAATCTGATAACGTCCATTGATTTAATAGAACGTTTGGGTATACCAACATGGCGGCGCGGTGGCTTCACAAGTGTGACGTCATGCGCAATCCAGTCATTTATATAGATCGGTGATTATAACTCATTATAGTACCGCAAAGGTACATATTGGTACCAAAGAGTGCATACAGTATCAATACCTTAAAGGTACATTGATAACAAATTGAGACCATTTCTGACATGTTCTGTGCTCAAATACAAGTTAGAGGAGTAAACGCAAAATGTGAGTTTTTGTTAAATTTATAAAATTAATAGAGTGTAATTTAGGTTGACTCGTCTTGCTCTATTTTATCATCCACCTTTTTATATGTGCAATAACTTTTTGGATATGCTTTGCCTCTTTTATCATCATATATATGAAGAGTTTCGTTGCAAAACGAGATAACCACCCTTTTTTTAATTGTTCAGAAATCTTGTTTTTTTGGGTGTGCATTCCAATTAATTTCAATTCAACTGCAGTTTTGATTTAAACCTCCCTAAATTAAAAAATACAGCTAAGTAGCACCATAAAACAAATGATAACATGATAACATCATAATAAACATGTTTTGACAAAAATGTTAAAAAAATGGATTTATCTCATTTTGCCACAAAACTCTTCATATATATAGTTTGGTTCCAAAACGCAATAAATCCATTTTGACTAATTTGGGAAAAAATGTTTTTTCTATACCAAGAAAGTGACAATATGAAAACCACTATTTACTGTTACAAACTTTCACATAGCATCTTTAGGTTATAATAACATTAAAAAAATTCAAATCCATAATTTGTTTTTCAAAGATTTATTATAAAAACGAATAATTTTTCTGCAAAATGCTATGTTTTTTTTTATAAATATATTCTGTAAATGTGCATTTATATAATCATTAAGTTGACTAGTGGTACACACTGATTAAAAAATAAACATTCCTCATTAATCAGAACACTGTCATTGCTGCTATCATCCTTGGGACGTTGTCGCTGAACTTTTTTGACAGCGATCAGCTGTAAAATGTTTTGGTCCTTCTCGACTTTCTGTGACTTCCAGTAAAATAATGAAAAGTTTTTCATAAGATCCCCTGGGGTCAATGTGTTAGCATGACAGAAGCTTGATGTGAGAACAAGCA